>NW_004524584.1:30301435-30328760 GCF_000260255.1 Octodon degus | reverse complement strand
AGGTGCTTTAGACCACTGAGCCATCTCACCAGCCCCCCTTTTTTTCTTAATGTATTTCAGTGCAGGGTCTACAGGGTCTCGCTACACAGACTGTGGTGATTCTCCTGTTTTCAGCCTCCCAAGCCCTGCGACTGCAGCCATACACCACCACACCCAGTCTAGGATTTCTTCAATGTTCCTGTCTGCAATGAGCCCTTGATGCTTCACAGAGACGTGGGCACATGTGCTTTTCCGTGGCTCCCTCCCACCTTCATTCTCAGCTAGTGATCTTTCTCCTCTTGCCTTGAGGAAACAGGAAATATCACAACTGACCTTCATTTCCTATAGTGATTTTTTGCTGAAGTGACTTTAGTGTACTGTGGCATTATTTATAAAATAATATTTACCTATAAAATATTATTATGATGTTATGAAAAACCATAGAAAGCTAAAAATTGGAAGCCAGTGAGTTTGGACTGAGTTGTACCCAACTCTCAGAAGACCTCTGCTGAAGAACACCAAAAATCACGCAGTGGCTGTCTGCAGGTGCTAGTGACAATAGAAAGCCCTTGAAAAGCAAGCCACAGTTTTTGAGTAAAATCCAAAGATCCTGAAAACAAACAAGCAGGAGGCAGAACTCTGCAGTGGCCAAGCAGAATGTAAACCATAGAGGTTATTGCAAAGAGGCAAGGGATCCAGGGGACATCTCTGCTGATGGCCAGACCTCATAACCTAAAGGCAGAGCCCCAGCTGTCAGAAACCGAAGTGAGATAGGAACCAACAGGGGAAAGTGGTGTGGAAGTTGCCAGCGCACTCAAGAAGGGAACGATGTTCCAATCAAGCATTGAATATGCACACACAGATAGAGACACAGAAATCAGCAGGCACAGCAAATGCTGAAACGAAGAGAGCATAACAATATGATGCCCCAATATTAATGCAGAAATTTGCCTCAGAGGAGCGACACCATCCCAGTGGGAAATCTGTTGCAAACAATTGGAAAGGAATCATGGCTTCCCATGTCCTTCACAACCTTTAGGAGACAAAGATGAAGCCCAAGGCAGAGACAAATTTAAAAGTGCTTGTTGCACATAGCACATATTACTGGGCACATTGAACATTATTTCCTAACATGCGTCTAGAAGCCTTGCTACAATTAATTAACTATAGAGGAACTCTTCATATATTAAGCTCCATAATAGTGCAAGCCTTAAAGTCGACTATGATTTTGTAATTTTGGAGTTCAGTAGGAAGTACCAAATAGCTAGCAAACTCTCAGCTGGCATACAGCACACAAAAGCACTTTATATTTCCTGTGTAAGCATTGTTTTATTACCACACAGCTGGAAAGCAAGGCATAAACTGTAGAGCTACATGTTGCAGGCATAGAGCTAGATAATAGACGTATTTAACAACAAACAAATCATCCACAAAGTGAAAAGACAGTCAGCATAATGGAAGACAATCATGCCAACTGTTGCGCAGACAAATGGCTAATATGTGGACCATACAAAGATCTGAAAAAATCTGACGCTTCAGATTCAAAGATCCAGCCTGAAAATGGGCATCTGAGATGAACAGACACTTCTCAAAGTAAGTACAAATGTCAAATAAACATACGAAAAAGTTCAACATCCCTTTTTTGTGTGGCACCGGGGATTGAACCATGGTTCCTGCATTTTCCTAAGCAGGCGCTTTAGATTGCTGCTCTCTCACTGGTCCAACATCGCTTTAAATGTGAGATATGCAAATTAAAACATGTCACACCAGAGAGAGTGACTATTATCAAGAAATCAACCAGCAGCAAATGCTGAAGGTGCTGTGGGGGAAAGAGCCCTTCTGCATTATTGGTGGTGTAGAGTGGTGCAGCCACTGTTGAAATCAGTGTGCGAGTTCCTTAAAACACTAGAACTGGAAGTCCGACTTGGCTCAGCTCTTCACCTCTGGCTACCTTCCTGAAAGAATTAAAAGCATCTTACCGCAGGGCTCCATATGCATCTATGTTTATAGCAGCACAGTCTGTAACATGTAAGTCTTGGTGACAGCCGCAAACTCCATCAACCAGTGAATGGGTAAAAAAGATGAGTGTTTTTTTCAATATAAGGAAGTGTGTTACTCAGCCATCAAGAGAGGAAAATTTAGACATTTACAGCTAAAAGTGTAGAACTTCAGATCATACTCATAGGTCTGTGGGGATGGCTCAGTGGAATAAGTGCTTGCCTGGCAAGAGCAATGTCCTGAGTCTGACCTGTAGTACCACAAAAAATCATAATCATAAATGAAATAAATAGACACATGTGTGTAAGCATTGCATTGTCTCTCTGGTATGAGCAGCCAAAAGTATAATTTAAGAACAAAAACATACAATTTATAATGAGAAATAGAAAGAAATTATCAAAAGAAAGAAGAAAAGAGGGAGGAGGATAGGGGAAAAGGAAGGGAAAGACGAAAATGAGAAACGATAAAATGAAAAAAGGAGCTTTCTGAATTGGGGTGGGGATGGAAATTGAGAGAAGGAGACAGGACTCTGGGGGAAAAGACCATATATCATATACAGATACAGATTCCTTAACATGTGATTACTGGGAATATCTTAATTCTACCAATAAACTTAAATAACTTATTTTTTTAAGGAACAATGTCCAACAAATTGGATATCATCTTTTTAAAAGTTTCTGCATATCGAAAGAAATCACTAACATAATAAAAAGAAAACCCATGAATTGGGAAAAAAAATGATAGCCATCTATACCTCAGACAAAGTCCTTCTATCTAGAATACATAAAGAATTTAAAAACTCAGGCCTCCAAATTCCGAGGCCCAATCCAAAAATGAGCATGTGAGATGAACACACACCTCTCAGAAGAAATACAAACGGCAATCAAATATTTGCAAAAAAGTTCCACATCATTGTTCATCTGAGAAACACACATTAAAACAGTGCTGAGAGTCCATCTCACCCCAGAAAGAACAGTTCCCATCAAGAGGTCAGCTAATAACAAATCGCCTGTGCAGGGGAAAAGGCACCTTCTCCACTGTTGGTGGGAGTGCAGACTAGAAGAGCCACTGTGGAAATCAATATGAAGACTACTAAAAACGCCAGGCTGAGAGGTCGCATGCAACACAGCTATTTCTCTTCTGGGTATCTTTAGAAATGAGCTGAAAACATCATCCTCAGCGATGTGTGCGCTCGCACGTTGATAGTAGTGCAATTTGTCATTGATAAATTTTGAAGACAGCCCAAATGCCCATCAACTGAGGAATGGATAAAAAGATTTGGTATTACTACGCAATGGAGTGTTACTCAGCTATAAAAAATATAATTTCAAGGCTTTTACTGGTAAATGGATGCAATTAGAGACCATACTCATAAGTGAAATGAATCAGACCAGCATGTGCAAATATTGTATTGTCTCACTAGTGTAAGAACCTGTAAGAGTAAATAAAATCTGAAGTGTAATACATATTGTATTGAATAGAATCTGTTCAAAAAGAAGGAAAACTGGGATGACAGAAATGATGCTGGAGAAGAGATATATCTATGTGTGTTTGCACGATGGTTTGGATGATTGTACTGCTGATTTCTGCTGGTCTACAGAGAGGAGCAGTGGATACTTAATTTTTTTTTCTTGTCCTTTTTAATTTCTTATCACTCTTTTTTCTTAGCGATTTTTCATGCTTATCTCTGGCAATCTGAACAACAAATTGGAAGACAATGTCATGGAATACAACAGCTGTTGTCAAATTCTTATTGTTTTTTGTTGAACTTATGTATCATTTCTAAAGTTTTTTGTTTGTTTATTTTTACTATTCTGTATTCTCTTCAAATTATACTAATAATAAAGGACAAAGACCAATGAATATAAAAGCTAGGTAACTTGTCACCACAGAAAGCTAACTGCAAATTTTTATTATATAACTATTTTCCTGTACCACACCATCAGTACTTATTAATCATGTTTATTATAGGCTGATAGAGAGAGGCAGAGTTATATTTTATTAAAATAATTACAGATGATATAATCCCCAGCAGACTCAGATTCAGTAGATTCTTATTTGAGTGCATACAGAAGTTGACTACTATGTGTTCTGAAACGTTTTGTGATTAATACCATGAACCTGTGATCAATGAACTATGTGGTTTGGAGTCAGACATAGACCATAGTACTACTACTTGAGCTAACGTTCTGCATGGTTCATAATTTTTAAAGCGTGTAGTTAATATTATGCATGTTATTGTCCTTTCTTCCATTCTTACCAGTACATGCCTATTTACAAAAAAAAACATGCTAATAATCAGTAATAGTCCTATGAAAATGTTAACTCTGTTTAGTCATTGATCTTGCTCTAACCTTAAAATTTTGTGATTATTGACCTGTGCTCATTTATTCTAAATACCCCCAAAATTATCTAGCCGTTTCAAATATCAACATCAACCTGGTGCATTCACTGCTGTCTGCATTATTGTTCTTTGCTGCTGTTTTATGCCTTCATATTAGCAAAATACGAAATTCTGTGAAGAAAAAAAACCCCTTTGATCTTAAAAAAAATATCACCACCTCCCATTTTGTAGCAGGAAACAAATTGCTTGTCCTTGAGTCTTTCCCACCAAGAATTTAGTAGAAGCAGGTATACTTCTATCATGTTGATGTTTTTGTTAATGTTTCCAAATAATGTACTTTGAAATCAGAATCACTTCTTATTGTTTTCATATACTTCTGATGCTCTTCATCACATTAGTGATCAGAAATGACGTGTAATTCCCCAAACGCCTGCCTGCAAGAGCTAAGTAGGATCTTACTGTAAGTTGAAGGGAATTCTGCCCTAACTCATGGATTGTGAAGAATGAACTGCTGTTGGGTCTGATTGACCGTCGGTGGATTGCGGTGTGGCGTATCTGGAGGCTATTGAATGCAACTTACAATGCTTAATAAAAATCTTTATTCTTTTAGTATAGAAAAAAAGAAAAAAGAAAAGTTGACTACTGTCTCTTACTTTTCTCTCATTGTTGGAACAAAATACCTCACATGCAAAATTAAAGAAAGTCAAGTTTACTCAGCTCACAGTTAGTGGAGACTTCAGTCCATATGGTTGCTCCAAGGCAGAGTGGCAGGTGGCAGAGGGCAGCAGTTCATGGAGGCAGAGGACAGCCAAGAGCAAAGGGAGGGGCAGCGGCTGCGGCAGCGAGCAAACCTCTCTCTCCTCCTTGCATTGTGCTGTAGGTTATCTGCCCAAAGGTGAGTGCAGCACGCAGACGCACAATGCCAACATTGGATCATTAATTAATCCCAAGCTCTGGAAGCTGCCCTATGACTGCATGAGGCTTTGGGCGGGACAAATAGACATTGACCATAACTACTTATGAATTTCATGTTCTTTCAAAACCTAATTTTTATAAGATGAAGATACATGAAGTTATGTCTTATTTAATACGGTAAAATAGTAAAAGAAACTGTGTAGAGAAAGCAAGGCATTTTAAATTTTAAAAAAGTAATAGAAATTTTAATTAGAAAAACTAGATAACACGGTCACATAGTTGAAATATATACAATGGCATTTTCAGAGAAAAAAGCTAGTAAGATATGCAGGAATTAGAAGAGAGCAGATCAAAGAATATTTCAGATAAAATGATCAAGATCTAGCATAATCAGAGTTTAGAACTAGTGAAAATATTAAAAACGATAAAATAATTTTTTACTACAATAACAAAAATGACAAAAAGAACATAAAACACCTTTGATGATAGTAAAATTAATTAAATATCACCCCAAACTCATCTATAAATTATATATAACACAAACTCAAAGTAGCTAAGGGCTGGCCAGATAGTCCAGCGGATTAAAGCACTTTCTTAGGCAGATGCAGGGGCTGGGATTCAATCCCCCGGCCTGATGTGCCCGCTGAGATGCAATTGAGACTGGGCATGGTGGCGTGCGCATGTAATCCTAGGGCTTGGGAGGCTATAAACAGGGGGATCACAACAAGTCTGATCTATGTAGTGAGACACTGGATGCCCTGTACACCCTGTACTAAATACGAAAAAAAAAAATAGCAATTGAAAGCTTTGCTAAAAACTTGTGTATGAAAGTGTAAAAAAATTTTTTAAAGTCTCCACTGAATGTGTTATAAATTACAGACTCAGTCAAGAATGTTGGGTCATATGGACGAAAGCAGCTCTTTAGCAGGAAATAAAAAAGTAACAAAAGGAAAAATAGGATGCTTAGAAATAAACTCAGATGCATTTAATAGAAATGACTTCACAATTCAATTAGCAGAGGATTTTTGCCAAATGGATTAGTATTTTTTTAAGTGGCTCAGAATGCTAAGAAAACTTAGTTTAGATTTGTAATAAGCTAAGTAGGACGGAGGTAGGAAAGGCTGCCAGATACATTCAAAGCTTCTGTAAGATGAAATAGAAACGCTAATTGGAAAAAGAAATCTTAGAAAATGGCTTGCTGCATTCTCATGCGAATGACTTCCTTGATGCTTGCCCAGGAGAGAGCTAATAAGAGAAAGAGGTTTTCCAGAGAATTGCAAAATAAAATCAGTAATTATCCAAATTAGCAGAAAAATGTGGAGCTTTCTGATGGCAAAAAATGACAAGCCTTTAATATCTAAAGTACATGAAAATTAAAATGGTTTAACAAGAAAACAGTGAACCATACATATCACTTAGGCAGTATATATAATAAAATGTGATGAAGCCAGTGCGGATAGAACTTGAAAACTAAAAGGACTTTGAACATGTAATATATAAGAACACGTAAGAAAACAAAATCATAAACGAAAAAAGAAAACAAAATCCTGTCATAGTAATATTATTTAATATCTTTGAAAACCAAACACATGTATGTGAGCTCATGGTAATTATGTGTCTGAATTTGTATTGTTTTAGAGAACGCTTGCAGAGGGACAGCACTGTATGCAAGAAACATCATCCCAAAAGTGATCGTGCAAGCAATGAATTGGATTTCGCATGATGGCCCAAACTAGGAGAGAAATCGATAGAACGACAGAGATCACCGTTATGCTGCATCCCGCATCAGGCGGAAACCAAGGCCTATCACTGTATAGTCACGACCAGATTTTAATAACATTCTCATCACTGCACATACTCACGAGAGAATAAAATGTATGATAGCATATTTTAGTATATTTTGGCCAACAAAAGCTGTATGTGAATTTTGATGTTATTCAAGTATACATATATACATAGCACTAGAAACCAAGAATGAACATTTTTTATTGGGATGGAAAGTGGGTGTGTAAGGAACTGTAGAGTTTAATATTTGTAGAAATTAATAATTAAAAAATGAAATATAAAACATTTTGGGTTCAGGAGGTATCTCAGTGGTCTACGCTCCTGCCTGGCAAGTTCCAGGACTGGGCGCCATCACCAGCACCATATGCCGTGCTGACCCAAAACTAGGCATGGTAGCACGTACCTGTAATCCCAGCACTGGGGAGGCGGAGACAGGAGGATCACTATGAGTCTGAGCTGGGTAGTGAGATCCCGTACCAAAGAAATAAAGAAAACAAAATCAACAACAAAACATACTGGTTACATAATAAAACTGATATTCAGAAGAATATATGAGCATATCAAATCTTTTAGAAAATTGATTTAAAATGTAAATTGAGTGCTTGCTTTTGAAGTGAAATGAAAAACTCTGAAAGAAACACAGCACATCTTATCATCCTACACAGAATGAAGAAATCCACAAATGAGAAACATAAGATTTATTAAGGACTCACATCTCCAAAGCATTCCTTTCCTGTAATCTATAAGTGAATATTTTCTCTTCCTTTAAAAATGTTGCAATATACTTGGTAAAATATTCTAGCACAGAACTTTTGAGATTGGATGATACTGAAACTGTTTATAATTTCCCATAAGATATAAAATAACTTACATTTTTATACACACTGAAGTGTTTAGTTTTTAAACAAAAGTTACACAGCAGAACACAATTCCTCAGATTATACTTTGGCAATTTATGGTTACAGAAAATATACTTGCATGAATTTGACTTGAATGAATACGGACTTCAGAATTTTAAATGACATGTTCATAATTTTTAAGGAATTAGCAACCTAGAAAGGCTCTCATTTTTCAAGATAACCTAAGAGTCTTTCCCATCTTGCAAGATAACAGGTGAAAAAAATTGAGAAGTCAGACACTAAAGAGAAGAAACCCGAAGCCAAGAAAGCTTCTGCCAGTGCTACTGGTAAGAAGGGTAAGGTGAAGGCAAAAACCTCCAAGGTGGAGCAGCCCCACTGCAGCCAAAATCCTGTCCTGGTTAGAGAATTGGTAGATCCTCCCGATCTGCTATGTATTCCAGAAAAGCTTTGTGCAAGAGAAAGTAAACTGTTGCTAAATCAAATGGTGAGAAGAAAAAGGAGAAAGTTCTTGCTACAATTACAAAACCAATCAGTGGGGACAAGAATGGCAGTAGCCAGGTGGTTAACATTTAAAAAATGCCCAGATACTACCTGGTGAAGATCGCCCTGAAAGCTCTTAAGCCACGGCAAGACACCCTTCAGTCAGCATGTGAGGAAACTGCAAGCTAGCATCGCTCCTGGCACCATCTTGATCATCTGCACTGGGTGTCACACGGGCAGGAGAGTGGTCTTCCTGACTGCAAGCTGGCCGGTGGCTTGCTACTTGTGACTGGGCCTCTTAGCTTTAATTGTGTTCCTCTGGGAAGAAACAGGCAAGAAATTTGCCATTGCCACCTCTATAAAAATTAATATCAGCAAAGTGAAAATCCCCAAGCACCTCACTGATGCTTACTTCAAGAACAAGAAGCTGTGGAAACCCAGACACCAGAAGGGTGAGATCTTCGGCACCAAGAAGGAGAGGTACCAGATTCCAGAGCAGCACGAGGTGGATCAGAAAGTGGTGGACTCACAGATTTTACAAAAGTCAAAGCTGTCCTTCAGCTCCTGGGCTCCCTGGGATCCATTTTTGCTCTGACAAATGCAATTATCCTCATAAATTAGTGTAAATTTCTTACTAAGAACCTAATTAAATAATTGATACATTAAAAAAAAAAAACCTAAGAGTTGAAATGGAGTAAAAGCTTCTCCTACAACACTGACACATTGTTTGTAGTGATTGGCTTTTGTCTCTCACTCTATGTCCTGTGTTTTTCTCTCAAATATCACGTTTTGTTTATATGCACTACTCAAGTACTTGAAGCAAGCTATCTACCAATCAATCTGTCTATCTATCTGTCTATCTATCTATCTATCTATCTATCTATCTATCTATCTATCTATCCATCCATCCATCCATCCATCCATCCATCCAGGCCAGCTCAGCCCACCCCGGGGGCAGAGCTTCCACAGTATATGGTTCCTAGGACGGAACTGCAGGCCCCTGTGCTGTGCCTAAGCTTGCCTAAGCAGGTGCTTTAGACCACTGAGTTATCTCACTGGTGCACTTAGAGATACTTTTCTTTTTTTCAAGTTACCTATCACAAACTATAGCATGGGTCTTTTATTACAGAGGGTAACTGTCCTCCTTTATTTCCTAATGTATAAAATGTGACTTTAGATTATTTATTCTTCCCTTTTCATGGGATGGTAAGACCTGCTGTGTTTAAGGGGAAGAGTTTCCTCTATTATTCTAAGCTTTTCAGGCTAACCACTGCAATGCCCTGTGACAGAGAAGAGCTTCTCTTCTTCTTTTTTTTCTAATAGAATTTAGTTTATGTCTGATTTTTTGCTGTGATCAAATTCTTGCACATAAATTGTGAAGATGTCAGATTATACACTTTGCATAAATTCCTAAATATAAAATGAAGAGTACACACATTACATTTTACTACATATTCCCAACTTCACACATTAAACATGCCAACTTTTGCTAAAATAACTTATCGCCAACCATGGCTATTGTTATATACTTTCTCCTTTTTCAATATGATAGTAAAACAATGATATTCCAAAGACTGGTTGTTTCATTTTTTCTGATTAAAGGCAAAATGGAACATTTGATTCATGTATTTGTTTACCATTTACACTTCCTCATTTTTGAATAGCATCTTTATATTTAGATCCATTTTTATTGTAACTTTTTATTTCTGATCAATTTTAAGAGCTATTTAAAAATTGAAAACATACTACCATAACACTAGTGTTAAGTTTGCATGTATTTTTAAATTTTTTTGAGAAACAAATGAAATGACACAGTTTCAAAACCAGTTAGCAGGACAGTTTCAATATTTAATACATTGCATATTGTTGTCTTAGTGGTTATTAATTATAAAAGATGCAGACACAAAATCCTGTCCACAAACACTATTAGAACAAATCTTTCTATCCATTGAATAAAGAGAATGTAGTTGTATATCTATCTTAACTATTTTGAATATACAGATACAAAATGACTGCTCATTTGTATTCCTCTTTTTTGTTTAGTTTTGTCAGAGCTGGATATTCCATTGTCATTTAAATGTCATAGTATGTGAATTCAGCAAAGTAATCTGATATAGTCCAGTAGTCCATAATAGTAGTGGGTTATCCGTAGGACTGGCAATGTCAGAAGTTGTTGACTTGAGCCTTTTACAACTCAGCATATTAATATGGCTTTATTTTTTCTAGTTCGTGTTTATATTTTTCTGCTGCATGGTTAAGACCAAGATAAAGCAAGACCTATATAACAAGAACTGTAACTTCTATATCTGACAAGATCAGTCAAATCCCTTCAGGATTTCTCCTGAAACTCTGTACTGCAGTTTGTAGATCTTTTGTCAGTGTCAGCCCTGTGGATGAGTCATGGCCATTGCTTGGCCAATGTGCTCTCTGTGAAAGCCTGAGAGAGTGTCTTCTCCTCATGTGACTCTCCTTAGGCTCACTCCACATTGTCAATCACTTTCCTCTGTGGCCCCATAGTCTCCTTGATCAGAAAATTGGGGACACAACTGAGTTTCATGATGTTACAGTACAGGTTCTCCTATGTCCTGAGTGTTCACTGACCTTGAAAGGCTAGGGCCAAAACATTGGCTCTCCTTGCAGCCCTTCTTTTACTCTAATATTTGGTATGCAAACTTATGTTGTTAACCCTCCATGGAGAAGAAAAGTTTATTGTTATTATACTACAACATAGGCAGTTGAGCTTAATCTCGCTATCTGGCTGAATATCAACCATTTTAGACATAACATGGAACAAGTATTTTACATCAAGTATTGGTATGTTAAAATTTAAGTCCCTACAGAATATGAAGAAAAAATTAAAAATATTGAACAATATTTTTTTAAAAAAATAGGAATTGACAATTACATATTTTTACACAGAAGTTTAGAAATCCAAGTCCATACAGCATTGTAGCAGGACAGTCTTGTGAAGTTATTTTCTTATCTCTTATTTTCATCTATTACCCTTTAAAAAAAAACATTTACTTGAGAGAAAGTATGACAGTAATTGGATGTTTTGACAAGCAGTACATATTTAGATGACCAAAATGACAGGCATTCCAAGCATGACCCTTCTATTACACATTGCTATCTTCAGTGCAGTTGCTTCATTCACAGATTTAAGCATATATACTCAGTCAGGGTGAGAATCCTACAAATTAACTGCAAGTTTCAGAAACCTGCTGAAGTTTCTCAGGATCATTGCCTTACCCATCTTGTACATATAAACGCATGGCATTGCCCCTGTCATGTTTCTTTGATTTTTCCCTTGCCCTCTCATTGTTGTCTAATCCTCAAATTCTCGCTTTCCTTTAAATTGTGTTATACCTTTCTATTTGTATTTGTTCTTTTGTGTGCTTGTACTAGGGAGACCCTAGGATATTTACATATGTGGGTCTGGCTTATTTCATTTATGATTATATCTTCAAGTAACACCCACTTAAGTATAAAGCCTTCAAGTTTATTGTTCTTTACAGCTGAGTAATACTGCATTGTATAAAAATATATCTTTTTCATCCATTTCTCAGGTGATGGGCATCTTGGTTGTTTCCAAGATTTGACTATCACAAATTGTGCTGCTATAAAGATAGTTACACATATATCACTATGAGGTGAGATTTTCAGTTACTGTGGGAAAATTCCCAGTAGGGTGATAGCTGGTTTGAATGGGATTTCCAGTTCTAGGTTTTTAAGGAGTCTCCACACTGATTTCCATAATGCTTGCATGAGTCTACATTCCCACCAGCAGTGGAGAAGGGTTCCTTTTTCCCCACAGCCTCTCCAACATTTCTTGTTGGGGGATTTTTTTATGATAGTCATTCTTTGTGGGATGAGATGATCTCTTATTATTGTTTTAATTTACATTTGATGGATGGCTAATGATGTGGAGGACTTTTTCATATATTTATTTTGTTCTTTAATTTCATCCTCTGAGATGTGTGTGGTCATCTCAGATGCCCATTTCTGGATTGGGTCTTTAAATTTGGGGGTCCTAATGTTTTTTAGTTGTTTATAAATTCTAGAGAGCAGACCTTTGTTTGAGTGCTTATTAGTCAAGATATTTTCCAAATTTGTGGGTTGTCTTTTCAGTTTGTTGATAGTTTCTTTTTACATGCAAAAACTTCTCAATAAGACTTGATCCCAGTTGTTTATTTTTTCAAGTGTTTCCCATGCAATTTGACTTTTGTTCATGAACTCTTTGCCTACCCTTCTTTCTTCAAGAGTTTCTCCTACTTTCTCTTCCAGGAGATTTAGTGTTTCTGTTTTAATGTTTAGATCTTTAATCCATTTTGACTTTAGCTTAGTGCATGGTGATAAACCTGGGTCAAGTTTTAGTTTTCGGCATGTAGAGAGCCAGTTTTTGCAACACCATTTGTTAAATAGGCTATCTTTCTTCCAGTGAGCATGTTTGTCCCCTTTGCTGAAGATCAGGTGGCTGATTGTGTTTAGAGAGGCTTCTGTGTCTTCTAATCGATTCTATTGATCCTCAGGTCTATTTCACTGCCAGTACGGCGCTGATTTTGTCACAGTTGCCTTGCAGTATAATTTCAAGTCAGGAATTGTAATGCTTCCTAGGGCAGAGCTTCTGTACCTGTGAGCTGTGAGCTACGTGTATCACACATGCCGCTGTTTGATCTCTATGCATTACTTAGCAATTAAAAAGATCAAAGAGTAATGCACACACCATAGGCTAGTGGGCAGGTCTCGATTGCAAATGTCCCCCAGAGTGTCACACGTGGAGACTTGATCACGGGGCAGTGCTCTACTCGCCGGGCCATTCATCCACACAGGAGCTCAGTGGCTATGTACTGTTCACAGTTCCTTTCTGCTAGTAATGAAAAGACTTTGAAAACCTGGTATGTTCACTATAAGTCAAATAATTAATAAATGTTATAATGAGCTAAATATAGCTAAATATCAATATAAAAGCATGTTTATTTTGAAATTTGCTGATATAAACGTGTAGCATGACAACCATTGTATGTCTCTCACTCCTGTTTTGAAACGCCACACCATTTTTATTTTATGTTGCTTTGTTTTGTCTTTGTCCACATCATTCTTATTTTTTTCCTCTTTGAAATAAAAGATAAAAATCTAAAAAGGAAATCTGCTCTTAGAATTTATTACATATATACATCTGTTTATTTATTTATAGAGAGCACCACAAAATGCATACAATTGACACAGGAAAACTTGTGCATTTTACATATACATGAATACCATTGAAGTATCATGAAGTTAACACCTGATCTTCTCCGAGACATGGATTCACTTGAAAATAAGTTCATAATGAAAATTTATTGTATGGTCCACAAAACTGTTACAACCACTAGCTCAAACTTGGGAGAAGTGGAGTAACTAACAAAGGTTTGTATTCTGTAGAAATCACATCAGCTCTCTTTCCTGCTGTTTTATGTCATCTCTGAATGTTAGTAGTGCTCAAACACCTTAGCGCTACCCTAAAAATGGACAGTGAGGGGTTTCACCTACTCCAACCCAGAGCCAACGTAACTCTTGCACTGTAGCCTAATCTGCTCAATGATTTAAACATTTTTAGGGTTCTATTTTAGTTTTATGTACTTTGTGTACATAAACTTCGTAAAAGATACTCTTAAATTGTTTTAATGGTAATGGTTGTTTCACCATTTCAAATAATCTACATATTAGTATATATCCTCCATTCTTGATTAAGTTATCTAGTGGACTGTTTGCTTTAATTTTTTTATCAAATTGACTTAGCTTTATTAATTAATTTTTTTCATTTTTAAAAAAATGTATTTAGTAGTGATTCTCCTGTTTGCAGCCTCCCAAGTGCAGGGATTACAGGAGTGCTCCACAATGTCCAGTCTCAATCACCATTTCAACATGCTCTGGGGGGTGGTGGTACTACATACAAGGGATCCAACCCCAGCTGCTGCGCTTTGCCTAAGCAGGCTCTTTACTCTGCTAATATGTCTGGCAGGCCCAATTTTTTCATTTCTTAATAATTTCTGGTTTGATGTTTCTGTGCTTCATTGCACTGCTTTCCTATTAATATTGACATTAATATTATTATTATTATTGTTATAGAGACTGAATTTAGTTTGTATTTCTCTTTTTTCCTGTATTTTAGGGAAGGGTCTACAGTGTGTTCAGGGTCTCACTATTAGATCGGACTCATAGTGATTCTCCTGTTTACAGCCTCCCAAATGCTGGGATTAGAGGCACATGCCACAATGGCCAGTCTCAATTTCTGTTTCAGTGTGCCTTGGGGATGGGGCCAGCACAGCAGACCTGGGGATCAAAGCCCTGGACCCTGCACTTGCTTTCAGGAGCTTTAATCCACTGAGCTGTTTGGCTGGCCCTTATATTTCTTTTTGTACTCACGTTTATACAACCTTAAAGCTTAAAATGCTTCATGGCAACAAATACATTTCATAAATACTATATTCTTTAACAAATTCTATGGATTTTGTTTGTAAATATATTTTAAGAATGAGTGATTAAATTGAATATTTTTGACTTTTTGAGACAGGGTCTTACTATGCATTTCAAGTTGGCCTTGAGTTCACTTTATAGCCCAGGCTGGTCTTGAACTGGGATTAACGGTGTGCATCACCTCACCTGGCCTTGAATTGAAAATTTTTATTTTTCTGTTAAGTTAGCCTTTGACATTACAATTTCCATTATATGTGTACTCATATATTATAGAAATTTTAACAAATGTCTAATTTGTGCACTGATGCTCTCTAAAACATTATAAGTAATACATTTTCCAACTGCAGATTTAAACAATATATATTCTATGCTATTCAGTTGTATATTATGATATGTATGATTAGATATGTGTACATATGTATCTCTCCCTTATTACATGATTATCTTTTCTGTATTCTTTTTGTATTTTGTTGAATGTATCAATTTTTGTGGATGGTAACGGCTTCATTAGCTATTTTTCTCTCTGGCTTCTTGGAAGGATTGCCATTTCTGCCTCACATAGTTATATTTGGTACTTGTAGACTTCTGCTCACGTCATTACAACAGATTTCAGCTTAATACTGAAGTATGTCCTTCCTTGAGTCCTTCAGCAATGGGGGTTCATTTTGATCAGTTTGTTATTAGATTACAAACTTTTCCTTCCTTTTTCATTCTCATACTTTGGTTGAGGAACAGAGATTGCATTCAGTCCCTTCCATGTTACAGAAAAGCGCTCTGTCACTAGCCTGCCCCAAACCTTTGTTTTCCTTTTCCTTTCACTTATCTGGTAGCAATTTGTCAATAACTTCTTCCTTTTTTCTTTTTTCGGTAACAGGGATTGAACTCGGGATCTTGTGCTTACCAGGCAAGCAGTTCTGCCTCTGAGCCATCTCCATGGCCCCAATGCCTTCATTTTTAACCACCTGAATACACTTGCTGTGAATATGTTCTGTTTAATAAGTAACATATTAGCTATCGTGCATTACACTTTTCAATTTTTGTTTTGAATGTATTTAGTACAGGGTCTCACTACACAGATTGGACTTTTAGTGATCCTTCCTGTTTTTCAGCTCCTAAGTGCTGGGATTACAGGCGCGTGCCACCATGCCCAGTCTCAATTGCCTCCTCAGCCTTCCCCTGGAGCGGGACCAGCCCGGCAGGCCTGGGATTGAACCCCTGCCACTGCTCTCTACCCAAGCAGGCACTTTAATCTGCTGAGCTATCTGTCCAGTCCCCCAAAGTTTTAGTGTCTTCAAAAGTTAAGTTGAGGGCCAGGGTGATAGCACGGCAGTCTAAGTACCTGCAGATCAAGCACAAGGACCCAGGTTGTATCCCCGGTAGACCATGCGGTACAGGCCACCAAAACTGCAAGTGGTGACGCATGCCTGTAATCCCAGCTCTGGGGAGGCTGAGACAGGAGGATCACTGTAAGTCTGAGCTGTATAGTGAGACCCTGTACCAAATAAATAAATAAAATGATTTTTTAAAAAGTTAGAATTTAGTGGAAATAAGTGCTTAAAACATTTATTAGTGAAGTAGGACACTTTATTTTATATTGTATTTTTGAGTTAATTATTGCTACATTTATGAGACTTACTTATTTCTTTTGTGTTGTGTTGTCTTTTTTGTAGTTAGAAATTTTGTAATTCAGAACTAAAAAAGATCGCATTTCTTCTCCTGATTCCTTGTGTGTTTTTTCCTTCTTTGGGGCACTTACCCTCCCGTTTCCTACTTACCCCTTCTTTAGGATGGTGTCCTTGACTTCCATTTACTTTTCAGACCTTCCAATCACCACGCGTCTGCAGTAGGAATGATTATGTTCATCATGGGGGTCAGCGTGTGCGCGCAGCACATCTCAGGCGCTTCTCAGCGCTCCTCGTGCCTGATTAACATGACATCACCCTTCACTGTGCTTTAAGTCCAAGTTAGAGATACACTGTCAGATTAGAAATCATTATCCTCAACTAAACCGTAAAAATATAACTTTAAATGAGAATTTAGAAATTTTCGATACTTTGTTTTGAAATTCTGCGTGAGTACTGCAGGGATCTTGAGAGCTGTTTTGTTTATAGAGTGGATTTTCCATTTTCCTGATGCTTTTATTTAAATCTGCCTCAACACATTTGAAAAATATACTATTCTCCTATACTTTCTGTGACTTATAATTCTTCCAAACATAAATTCTCATATGCTATATTATTTATATGTATAAAGATTAGACCCATGACAAAATAATTATTTTGTGTACTATAGAACATTTTGTTATTAAAGTAAAAATTTAATTCCTACTTTCACATGCCATCTGTAGAAAACAATAGTAACCATACACATATAATAACTTTAAAATGTATAGTAGAAATGCCAAAGGAGTTTACAAGTTTGTTCCTTTGTACAATGTTTCATTTTAGCACAAGCTATAAATGTGTCTAATTCTACAATAGCTTAATTTTATTTATTTATCTATTGGCAGAACTGGGGATTGAACTTATGCTTCCCAGGGAAGCGCTTACTCTACTGAGCCATCTCCCCAGCCCCCATACAATGGTTTAATTTTAAATGTTGTGTCAATTCTGGGTCAGCCATCTTAAAATTATTTATACAGACATAAATCTTATTTTTCTATTTCCCTTGCATAACATTTGACCATGCGTACATATCTTTTCACAATTGACTTACTGTCCTTGTCATGTCTATTTTTAAATCTATTTATAAAACAGACCTTCAGCAATAGGAATGTTCCATTTCTGTGTCTCTTATTTAGTTTTAGGAATAAAAGACATTTGAAGTGGTTTACAATGTTCTTTGGATCAAACACTTTAAATTTTCACTGACTTGAATTCATGACCTGAGAATATGTTGAATATAAAATAACAAAAGGAAAATGCCTTTGTTTTTATTAGGAATTTTAAGTAATAAATTAAATGTGGATGTTTATCCATTTAATTTCATTCGGCATGAAAAATATCTTTTTCTCAAAAGTGATAAAATAATAACAATATTTATAAGCTCTCATTATGTAACAGGAATTCTGACTACCTGATGACCTAGTATGCTTACAAAATGAGATTGCTTTGGGTACTATCTTCTATTTGTTATTGTAATTACTGAGATATTAATTAAAGACAGCAGTTGACTTAAGACTTGAGTACAATTACAGATTCAAAAACAATATTATATTTGGCCTCAGAATCAAATAAAATTTTCTATAAACATGTTTAATTTTTTATCACATAAAGAAAGTTAAGGGGCCAGGGAGATAGCTCAGTTGTATAAGTACTTGCCTGGTAAACGCAAAGGCCTGAGTTCAATCCCTGGTTCTGGAAAAAAAACAAGTCAAGTCTTTTCACTCCTCCCCCCAAAAAAAACCCCAAACAGATAAATTTCAGGTGGATTTTCATAGGACATAAAAATTGGATTGTCAAGAGTACCCAGCATAATTTTAAAAGAAAACAATTCTTTTAAAAAATATATAATATGATAATATATACCCAAGTGTTATTAAGATGTCTAAATAAATATACAGAATTGTGTGTGCACTTAATACAAAAAAATAGCAATAATAAATATATTAGCACTTGGAAATACTATCTCAAGGGAAAAAAAATAATATAGAGCCAAAAGTAGTTTTACATGTGTCTATTTACTTGATTTTTTGGGGTTTTTTTTGTTTGTTTGTTTGTTTTTTTTTTGTTTTGTTTTTTTTTTTTGTTTTTGTTTTGTTTTGTTTTTTGTTTTTGTTTTTTGTTTTTGTTTTTGACTGGCTCAGGCTGCTGAAAAGGAGGGTCTGGTGTGGCATGTGGAGCTGGAGACCAAACCACGGTATCCTGTGTTTACATAAGCAGGAAGTTGAACAACTGAGCTAACTGGCAGGCCCCCAATTTACTTGATTTTTAATATACATGCCAGGATTATTTATGCCATTATAGTTTGAAAAATGTGAAGAAGAAAATGTGGGTCAGGACCCTGAAAACTTTGAACACTGACAATCCAGTAGTAGCTATCCATTCATTTTGGTCCATAACGCTGATGTTTTTAATATGTATAGTATTTACGAGCAGAGGATGCCTCCCAGGTCAGCTCTGCCTCTTGCCAAGTGTTACTGCGCTGATCAACTTGTTTTTCTTTTCAGAGAAGTAAAATACATTTTTCATAATAACTCCACTGTGGACGATTAATGCCTGTATCCTATGCCTTGATATTTCAAGCTCTTAATGGTATTACTTTTATATTTACTTCCCTAAAAATATCTGCAATATCGTGTACATTTCCTTGGAAAGAAAAATAGGAAATATCTATGTGTTCAAATAAATGACTGCTACAGTGTACTTTTCCTCCAAGGGAAAAAGGAAAACTTAACATATTTTGACATGAAGAACAGTAGGAAGATTCGCAAAACTAGATAATTTATCTGCACTTGAGACTGAAAAAACAATTCAGTCTTTACATTGTCATGCTGACCTGTTCTTGAAAATTTGTCCTTTGAAATTGTTAGATAGATCCGTGAAAATCTGGATTCCCTGCGACCCAAGTGTGACGTGGCCTTCCTCGCGAGTGGCCGGGGAGCCCTAAAGAGAGGCTGCATTTGATGGTCAGACTGCTTGGCAAGGTGTTCCTGCCCTGCTCACATCGGGATTTGTGCTCCTGCGCTGCACCTCCCCTTCCTCACTGGTCTCATCAATTATCCTCTTCTTATGGGCCTTCTTTCTGTGAGTTAGCAGCTACTTTGAGAATTTGGGTCTCGTATATTTTACTTACTCTACCATTATAACTATAGTACTGTTCATTGGCAACTTTGCTACTACTTTGTAGCAAAGCAGAAATTACAAGGGGTTTTCAAAGTAGTAATCTTCTATTCCAATTTTCTGTAGGACTTTGAACATGAATGAGTGTTGGACTTTGTCAAAAGCCTTTTCTGCATCAATGGAGATAATCATGTGGTTTTTAATTTTCGCTCTATTGACATAGTGTATTACATTGATAGATTTTCGAATATTGAACCAACCTTGCATCCCTGGGATGAATCCTACCTGGTCATGGTGTATGATCTTCTTGATGATTTGCTGTATTCTATTTGCTAGGATTTTATTGAGGATTTTGGCATCTATGTTCATGAGGGAGATAGGCCTGTAGTTCTCTTTCTTAGTTGCATCTTTCCCTGGTTTTGGTATTAATATAATACTTGCTTCCAGGAATGATTTTGGAAGGATTGCTTCCTTTTCAATTTCATGGAAGAGTTTGAGGAGTACAGGGACTACATCTTCTATAAATGTCTTGTAGAATTCAGCTGTGAATCCATCTGGTCCTGGACTTTTCTTTGTCGGTAGGTTTTTAATTACATCTCTTATTTCATTGGCTGTTATTGGGCTACTGAGAGTGGTTATATCTTGTCGATTCAGCTGTGGTAATTTGTACCTTTCTAGGAATCTGTCCATTTCTTCTGTGTCTTCTATTCTGTGAGAGTAAAGATTCTCAAAGTAGCTATTGATAATCTTCTGAATCTTCTTAAATTAAAATGCAACCAAAATCTTTAGGAAGTTTCATCTCTCCAAATTTATAACAGATTTAATCATATTAATTTTCTCATCTTAAATAACACTTGACCATAAATTCTGATTATTCTCTATCACCTTCTGGGTCAGGAAAAGACAAGCCAATCTTTTATCTCCAAGTTACACCCATTTGTGCTGTGCTGGCACACTGGGAGCTAGCAGATGTGTTAGGAGTAGCCAGGTCTGAGGAATCGGTCGTGCTCAAACAGAAAGCAGATGACATTGCTGAAGTAAGAAACTTTGAAGGACTTTCTCCTAAAGGAGCTGATTTTACTATGGAGTTGATTTGATACACATATGCAGAGGGTTGATATATACGTACACAGGAAATTAGAAATCAAATATTAGAGAGTAGAGATAGTATTGTTTAAAAATGACAGGGGCTGGGGAGATGGCTCAGTGGAATAAATGCTTCCTTGGCAAGCACAAGGGCCTGAGTTCAATCCCCAGTTCTGCCATAAATAAATAAATAAATAAATATGACTAGACAACTCTAGAACCTCTGACTGGGAAATTTTGGGAACCTGCTCCCCCATCATCCACATATTTGGAGGGAAAGAAATAATAAGCAAGTTGATGAATGAATGAACAAAAACTAGTGAATGATACATAAATGAGAGGTACTTTAAAACATTTTACTTGGCTTTGTGTGTGTAACACGAGTACATTCATGATTGGTCCCTACAGGGATTTTGTGTATTCCTTGAAAACACTTCCATAAATCAGGAAGCATAATACACCAAAACAAACTTCCTTGCAGTAAATAGGACTGAAGTTAGAAACATACAAACAAAAGGAACACTGCCTTACTATGACACAGTGTGATGCATTCTTCAAAACATTTTTGTACATAATTTAACAACAGATTATCATTTTATAGACTTCCAGGTTATTTCTTTTTGCACTTATAACAGGCTAAATTCTCAGCAACAAAATTGTTTTTCAAGTAAAAAAAGAAACAGCTAAAATTTTGATCATCTATAATTGATAGAAGAAGAGATATAACTTCAGCTAGAGTTTTGGTGAACATGAAATAAACCACAGGTTTCAGCAATCTTCAGTTCTGTAATTTTTAAAAAGCCATGACATAATTTAAATAGCAAAATAAAACTTAGTTTTATGCTTTTCAATTTCAAGAAAGCCTACAATTACCATGTTACTACACTTTTAAAAATTGCAGTATAACTTCATTGTTAACAATATTCCATTACAATTTGAATCTGATCTCATTGTGAGGTAGTGTTGGTGTCTTTTTTAGTTTGAATTTGAAATATGCTCTTCAAACCTCCAAATATTAAATCAAGTAATGTTCTTAGTTTTGCAAATACTAGGTTAATTTTTCAGACCATACTAAGGCATGTTTTGAAATGTCTAATTTTGAATAAATGCATCATCAATCATAAGTTGGGTTTGCCTTATTCATTGCCAACAGTATCATTAAGTTGTGAATGTTTTTCAGCTAGTTCCATATTATTGAGAATAATCAGTAGACAGTAGTGCAGCTGACTGGCAAAAGAAAAGCTTTTGATTCTGTCTAAAATGAGCTACTCATCAATCAAGTGAAAAATCATTCCGGCTGTGAGGGAGGCAACACTGGATTTCCAAATAATAGAAGAACATTATGCTAAAGAGGAGTTATAGGTGGCACAATGTCAATGCAAGTTATAAACATCTATTATAAAAGGCTTTTGATGGTTTTATCAGTAGTTTGATAATGGAATCTAAAATTGTTTGCACTGAGGATGTGATTGCAATTAGTTTGGGAGGTTTCCAGAGACATTCCTAGAGGCAATATCAGAAGCCCCAATAAGTGTGACCAAGCTTAAGATTTTATCCATGACTGGCAGTGAAGGTGTCTACAAGAATGACTGATACCCATAGTTATTCCACGTTGGATCCCAGCCTATAGTCTACCCGGTCCATGGGTTACCTTACTAGTTCTGGCAACATGTAACCACATCTGACATAAAAGTCAAATGATGGGCCAAGGAGTTAGCTCAGCAGCATTTGCACCTGCATGGCAAGCACAAGTCCCAAGCTCGATCCCTGGTGCCAAATAAATAAATAAAATCAAACTGATTATACCAACGTGTCATGTCAACTCAGCTATATTGTGATGATCTGTCTACATGGCCCTCATTGGATCTGCTATCAAAGCTTGTAAGAGTAGATGAGTAATGGCCCCGTGTATATACTGCGCATCAAGCAGTGTATAAGAAAAGAGTCCTACATGAGCTGCGATCTCAGAAATGAAGGTGAAACAAAGCAGAGCAGCGCATCTGTCACTGTGTGCTCTGTGTGTGATGCTGAGTCGCTGTCAGCTTAGAATGGAAGGTGAGCTAATGTCATCCAAGGAGGAGTGACTGTGTTTACAAGGAGTTACAGAGTAAAATAACCAGAACAGCAGTTTAATTATTATTATTTTATTTGGGGAGAAATACACATTTTGAAGATGCAGTTCTCCAATGAACTTCACCTAGGTTGGGTGCAGTTTATGTAGTTACCGTGATTTCCCTGTCTCCTTCCAATCCGTCAGTTCCCAGGCACACACGAGGAATTTTCATCTCTATATCTACCCTCATGATTCCCAGGTGCCATACTTTGATCAAACAAATATGAATGAAAATAAAGCGCGTGACCTTTCCTCAAATGCCTGTCATCCCAGCACACTGGAGACTGAGGCAAAAGAACTACAAGTCTGAGCCCAGCCACAGTAACTTAGCCATTACTGGAAACTTGTCTCAGAAAAAGTAAAGGTAAAGTGGCAAAGACTCTGGCACCAACACAAACACACACACACACACACACACACACACACACACACACACACAATATGTGGTTGGCCAATTTCTGTTATTCCCACTCCTGTGGTACCCTGGTAGCTTAATGGAAAGAATTCTTCACTTTCCTGAGTCAATTTCTGGCTGCAATAAGCAAGGAATTCTGCTCTCCTTAAGACAACCAAAATACTAAAGGATCTGTTTTTCATTAAGCCTTCAAGATTTGGGTGCTGCGGCCCACTGACATACGACTGCAATGCACTGGTCCCGTGTTTTATGTACAACCAGGACCAACAGGAAGCAGCGGGTAAATATGGACCAGGGAAGAGCGGAAGCCAGAGATAAAGAAATAGAAGATCATAACAATGAGTGGCACTTCGTTTTCTTTTTTATTCATTTATTTTTAAAGTATTTGGTACAGGGTCTACAGGGTCTCACTATGTCGATCACACTCATAGTGATTTGCCTGTTTTCAGCCCGCCAAGTGCTGGGATTACAGGTATGCGCCACCATGCCCAGTCTCAATCGCCATCTCAGTGGGCCCCAAGGGGCAGGGCCAGCACGGCACTCTGGGGGTCCAATCCCAGACGCTGCGCTCTGCCTGAATAGGTGCTTTAGTCCGCTGAGCTATCTGGCCGGCCCTTGAGTGTCATTTGTTGAGAGCATGTTGGATGGATAAGAAGTAACAAAAGTGGAAGACTTTCCACAAGCCCCAAAACCAAGCAAAATGGTAATGAGGGTCAGGTGAAATGTGTAAACTTCTGGTCAACAGTTCCTGAATGATTAATAGATCTCACAGAACATTTTAGCTCCAGCTACATGTTAAACTAAAGAAAAGTTTACATGTCAAGAACATTAATAATTAAAGGCAAAGCAGAAAGTTGTGTAATAAATAAGTCATAGTAAGACATTTGGTCCAACTAGATCTTTGCTTACAAACTAAGACCAAAAGAAACAATAATAATGAAAAACTAAATAATGTGCTAGAACTCAGATTTACTTAGTTGAGCAAGACCAGCTGAGAAATGATAATCAAAAGGATTTTTCTTTTGGCTGGCTCAGGGTGTCTTACAGGCAGGTCTCGTAAGGCATGAGGGTCTGGGGGCTGAGCCACGGTATCCTGAGGCTGGCTGTCTTCGTGTAAGCAGGCACTTACTACTGCGCTAATGGGCAGGCGGCCAGAATTATAATCAAGATGAATCCTGCAAACAGTAAGAGAAAGAAAATCAGGCCAGTTCTCAAATTGGTATGCCAAGGAATTAAATTACAAGAATATTAATTCTGGAGAAGAGTAAAAGGTTTAGGGCTGTGGGTTACAAAACAGCATCAGTTCTATATCACAGACACACACACACACACACACACACACACACGTGTGTGCTTGCACGCACTTTTAAGTGTGATATCTAAATTTTAGTCATACTTCTGCAATTTTCCTTCTTGGAATATATACACTGAAAAAATTTGGCACAACCAAAAGCACATTTAGAGGTTACAATCCTCAGTAATCTAAAATCAGGCAGCAGAGAACCCAGAAGCCTGTTAGCAGTTCTTGCGGGGTTGGATTTACAAGCTCCTGAGGGCTGGTGGGGATTCACAATGCAAGCACACCTCAGCACTTCTTCACGCTGGGTTTCTGTAAACCTCCTGACAGCCCTGGGTCCTGGTGTGTCACCTGGGCTGAGGACGACTCATCTGCTATTTCTAGCACATATTTGGGTAAATGTCTTTGGAGGAAACACATTATCTAAAGGCATTCAGGCCTGGTGGCAGCCTGGTAAGTACAAGGACAATTGTGTTAATCCCCTGTACCACATGCCATGCTGTTCCCACCCTGGACACACTGAGCAGTGGGTCACCAAGACTGGGTGTGGTGGCACAGGCCTGTAATCCCAGAACTTGGTTGTAAACAGGAGGATCACTCTGATTGTGAGCTGCATAGTGAGACCCTGTACCATAGATATTTTTAAAAATGTCATCCAGTAGATATTCAAGTTCTTTCTCTCTGTAAAATGTCAGCACAAGACATTAAATGCCCACTGCATGTCACCTTAGTCTACCCCAGACAATCAGACTTGCCTACTGAAATCATTTGTTTGGTCCTATAGGATGCTATTCCTCTTGGCTGTTGACTCATTCATAATGTCAGCTGGCAAGATGTCAATATTTGAGAAGTAAAAATATATTTTATAAATAAGCCCACTGGGATCCATTGGGCAGGTAGCCAGGATCTCTGCTCCATTCCATAACCAACGTCCAATGTGACCTCATCTCCACAACTGCACGAATGGCTCAGTCCTGCACATTCCCAGTGTTTTCATGGGTGGACAAAACACACAGCTAGTGTGATCTGCACAACACCCAGGTTGGTCACATCTAAGCAAAGGACTGAGTCAAGAGTCATAGTGAATACGTATTTCAAAAGGCAATGAGTGCATCAGGGGGAAACAGAAGGTAGAGCAGGGGCAGGTGTGGGGGCGTGTGAAAGAGATGGCCTTGGGATGCCATTCATAGTCATGAGGGTTTCACCACTGTTGGAGCAAACCATCCATGAGCTATGACAGGAGATCAAGTACGGTGATGAGCGCAGTCATCCGCAAACACCTCTGTGCATGAAACAGTAGGATTTTTTGGGATTTTTGGTGGTACCAGGGATTGAACTCAGGACCTTGAGCTTACCAGACAAGTATAGTTTCTAATCAGAAGCATCCTGAAAAATTTTACTTTCCTTTCCAAACTCCACTCTGGATGATGAAAAAGACCGAGCCATCTTCCCCAGAACCATAGGAGGGATTAAATTCCTGAACCGAGGAACCGCTGCACCTCCTACGTGGAGCCCATGCTTAAAGTCCTGTGCATGTGGTGATTCATGGAACGGCACCAGGTTTTAACACTTTCTGTTTAGAAAAACAATGAAAAATAAAGAGAAAAAGTCAGGTACTAATATTTATTGTAGGACAAAGTAATGTGGTTAAGAGTAACAAGAAAATAAATTCATGAGATCCCAGCAATGAGTATTCTGAAAATGCAGGATATTGACACTTACAGCATGCCAGTGAAGGGAAGAAAAAGCAAATAAAGGAGGTCAGTTAGAGTAAAAAGGGAAATAACTGACAGTACAAATAAAAGAATCATGGATCTATTTTGCAGTGATTGAGTTAAATTACAGAAGAATAAAATGGGCATAGAATATGAAAACAGAATCTTATTTTCAATTTAAAATTCTAGCATAATTTTAAGAGACTATGTGCATTTCCTGTTGCTGATTGCATCCGAGATTCTTCTTCCTTTTCTCACTTAGAGATTGAGCCCCACGCCTTGGACTGAGCTACACCCCTAGACCCTTCAGACTACCTTTTACACTTTGAAATCATGTCCCACTAAGTCTCTAAGCTTCCGTGGCTGAGCGCAATCAGTTTTCCACCCAGCCTTGGTCCTCCAGAGCCAATGATAGCTGTGTGCTACATGCCTGAGGTGGAGGTAGTGTTTCAACACAATAATATTAAAGCATACTTATTAATAGGTGAGGAACTCTTTAAAACAGTTTTTACAAAACTACATTTAAAGTAATTTTAACATGTATTTGTAAAGGAAAATGTCTCTTTAATGCTATTTGAATTTGAATGGCAATTGTACTAAGCCGTGTTTCTACAAATTAAAACTTACAGCTTCCATTTTCAGCAGTTTATAATGTGGTTGATAAAAAATAGTACAGATATCCTTGCTACAAAATATATTGCATTTTTACAATAAGTAAATATATGGGATGCATTCTTATCTATCTATCTATCATCTATCTATCTATCTATCTATCTATCTATCTATCTATCTATCTATCTATCTGCTGGACCTTTTGTTTCTTTGTGAAAATCCATATGCATCCACTGCCATTATCCTTTCCAAAAAGCTTCTTCCAAAATTTCTTGTACTGCAGGTCTGCTGGTGAATATTCATGGAAAGTTCATAGCCCTGAACAAGTTTTTTTTTTTCAAAATTTCATTGATAAACAGATAGCAATGAGACAGTTTCAACTCAAATCAGAAGTACAGTTTCAACAAATAATACACTGCATATATTCTTCTTAGTGGTTAATTGCTGTACAAGATGCAGACTTGAGATCCTATTTACAAACACCATTAG
>NW_004524584.1:30291546-30300285 GCF_000260255.1 Octodon degus | reverse complement strand
CAGGTATCAGTATATATAGTTAGTCAGGGTGAGAATCTTTCCAATTAACTCCTAGATTAAAGAATCTTCTGAATGTTCTCAGGATCATTGCCTTGCTCATCTTCCTGAACAAGTTTTTCATTTTGTCTTTATTTTAAAATATTTTTCAGGATTTTCTTACCTGAAACATGTGTTCAGTGTGTTGCTCCCTGCCTTCACAATTTCTTCTGCTGTTTTTTTTTCCTTTTGATAAGCACTCTGATAAGCACTCTGATAACATCCTTATTTTTCCTTCTCTGAGAGTTACATAGAGGCATTTTATGACCAGCTAAACTTTTATTTTTATCACCGGTTTTGAAAAATCTTACTACCCTTCTTTGTACAATTACTGTCTACTCTCCTCCTTCCGTTTGTGCAAGCGCCTTTTCTTCCTTCTTGCCCTCTCTTCCCACTTGGGCTTTTGGTTCTTCCTTCCTCGGTGTGCTTAGGGTTTGTTGACTATTCCTTCTACAGGCCTGTAATTGATTTCATTGGGGAATTCTCCATTGCTATTTGTTCATTGGTTTTTCTTCGTTCCCTTCTTGCGTATGCTGGTTGTTTTTCATTACATTTAATTTGTCCCCAACACCTATTTTTTTCCTATTTTTCTTATTTATTTCCCTTAGAGCTTTCTGTACGGCTTCGTTCTTACTCACTTTTCTTCTCTGATACTCAGTGTGCTACTGGCTCTGCGAGGTCTTGTTTTCATCTGACATGTATACTCATTCTACATATTTGACCTACTTTATTTAAAATGGATACACTTGTCAATTGTGCACACGTTTATAACAGATTTTAACTTTCTTGTTTTCTAATTCTAACATCCATGTCATTTCCAGAACTCTTTCAACAGGTTCTCTTTCATCATCATAGGTCATATTTTCCTGGTTATTTTCATGCCTTGTAACTTTTTGTAACACATGAATTTTACAATATTAAGTGAAGATTATGATTATGTGCACACATGTGTATATCAATACGCATATGGGAATTGAACTGAGGATCTTGGACTTGATAGGCAGGTCCTGCACTGTTGAGCTATCTCCTTGCCTTGCAAGTTCTTTCTATGATTGCATTTGCATATATGCTGGAGGAGAGAGAGACAGAGAGAGACAGAGAGAGACAGAGAGAGAGACAGAGAGAATGCCATACTCTGCAACTGCTCAAGTTTAACCAAATTTAAATTGAAGAAAGTTCCTATGGGTCATGTGCACCATGTGACTCAGAGGAAGTCTGTGGGTCTCCGAAAGAATTTCTTTTTTCTTTCTATTTTTTAAAAATGTATTTGGTACAAGGTCTCATCACACAGCTCAGACTCATAGTGATCCTGCTGTCTTGGCCTCCCCAGCCCTGAGGTTACAGGTGTGTGCACCATGCCCTGTCTCACTGGCTGGCTCAGTGCACCTGAGGGTGGGGCCAGTGCTGCATATGGTGCCGAGGATCGAACTCCAGTTCCTGTGCATGCCTAAGTGCTATCTTGCCAGCCTCCAAAGAGCTTAAGTTTTCTAAACCTTATAAGCAGAGGCCTGAGGAGGAAGTGTGAGAATGGATTTTATGGATGTGGGAAATGGTGGCAAAGTCATACACATCTTGATCATGCTGAGTTAAATATAGAACCATTAGGTAGGAATTCTGAATTGAATGTTACAGCTTGTGGAATCAACAAATACAGGTCATAATAGTTTATTTGGCCAGTAGGAGAAGTTTGCATGAAAAGATAGCCCACTCACTATGAATGGGTTAGAGATGCCTGGTATTCAGTGCTTTACAGTAGATGAGACAATTCAATGGCTCAAGGAAATGTGGGTTCTAGAGTGGATTCATCATGTTAAACTTAATCCACTGCATTGGGATGAAACAGAGAATGTGCTCTTCTCTGACTCCTTAGGAAACAGATTTGTGAGGGAAGCACCCGCATTCCATAGTTCTGTCAGTCATGTCTGCTCTCTGTATGTCAGACCTTAGGGTGGAGACAGCAGTTACTCAGTTGGGAGACTTCAGGGGAATGGGTTCTGATTGGGTCCTAGAATGGCAGGGGTCAAGTGGAAGCCTTTAATCAACAAATACAAAATGTACACATGATATATACAACAAAAGCAGAACAATGATCACAATGATTTAACAAATGTAGACCTATGACATGAGCTCATTAGCCATGGTGTTCTCAAAAGTGAAACAGAAGGAAGCCTACAAAAATGTTACTGATTTATGCAATAAAACAATTTAAGGACTCATGAACTTAAGGCTATGTTGGCAAGAAGGAAGGTTATGCATCGGGCTCCCACTCAAGGCTGATCTGGCCAAAGCCACTGCTGAATGCCACATATGGCAACAGCAGAGACCAGCGCTGAGTCCCTGATATGGCACCACTGCCTGGGGTGACCAGGCTGGAATCTGGTGTCAGGTTGACTGTGTTAGACTGCTTGCTCATGGAAAGAGCAGCACTTTATCCTTCTAGGAACAGGCTCCTACTCTGGATATGGGTTTGCCTACCCTGCACATAATGCTTCTTGTCAAACTACCATCCATGAACTCACAGAACGCTTAGCCACCAATTCCATGCAGCATTGCCCCTGACCACAGAATGTATTTCATGGCCAAAGCAGTGAGTTAATGGGTTCATGCTCATAGAATTTGTTCGCCGTATTTCTAGCCATCCACAAGCCTCTGGATTGATAAAAGTGTGGAAGGCTCTTTAGATGACGCAGTTAGTATGTCAGCTAGGTGTAAATCTCATAGGGCTAGAGCCAAGTTTCATTTATCAATTTGACTATTTTGTTCTTGAGGATTTGTATATTATGTCCTTTACATGTTGTGGATTTTTGAGCTGCAACCATGTGTTGGTTTGCAAATAGTCGTGCCTTCTTCATGGTGCTCCTTTGCTCAGTGATTGCTTCCCTTGTTATTCTGAAGCTTTTTTCTTCTAGAAAATCCTGCGTATCCATTTTGCTTTGCTTGCCCTGTTTCTTGAACACAGATGTTTTATAGTAATGATAGCTATTAATATTAAAAAATTGTAAAATAGAATAACAGTTAGTACTTCCCAAGTGAGAAAATATATAAAGTACACCTGGACCTTAACTATCTGTGATCTCTGTCTGATTAAAAAGGAATTGTTTAAAGAGAACTTAAAGGTGAGAATATTCTCTTCTTTTTCATAAAGATATTAAAATGAATACCTGAAGGCATATAACAGAATTTGAAAAATAAATTTTTCTGGAATGTATATCCTTAGAACATACATCCAAAGAAAACTTCACAGTTAAATAATTTCAAAGTTCTAAGAATCAAAGTAATCATTTTGTAAAATATTTCTGAATAATGAGTAAACATTTCCCCGAATATTCTTAAAAATAACACATTAATTCTAAAACCAAATGGACATTATGGCTTAATGGTGACACAGGCAGGTTCGGCTGCTGCGATGACCCCACTTCTCTGCACCAAATTCTGTCTCAGTTACTCTTCTCTCATTGCTGGAGCAAATACCTGACACCCAAAACGAAGGAAAGAAAGGTTTATTTAGCTCACAAATACTGGAGGCTTCAGTCCATGCTCAGCTGGCTCCAGGGCCGCGCGGCACAGGGCAGAGGGCAGCCTTTCATTGGAGCAGCAAAAAGAAAGAAAGAAAAGGAGAAGAGCAGCAGCAACAACAGCAACAGAGAGCAAGTCTGCCTCCCTTAAGTTGCATTCAAGCTATATGCCCCAGGCTGAGTGTAATACACCCATAATCCCAGCAGCAATAAAACCCATAATCCCAGTGGATCATGAACTAATCTCAAATTCTAGAAGTCCCTGCACCACTACTGCAAATGCAGGAGACAACTAGACACAAACCATAACACTGGTCCACGTCCACCTCCTGCAACAGAGACTTGCTGAGTATTGGTTAGCCTCCCCTGAGAGCCTTGGTGAGTTTTATCCTGCTCCCCCCCATAGGGCAACCCTTACTGACCCACTCCTCACCACTCTGCAACAAAAACTAAGTCTGGGTAATTACTAGGAGCTTCAAAAATACCAAAATGCAAGAGCAAAAGGCACTCTTAGTTCTCCAGCCCACCCAGAACAAATCCAGGAGGCAATGGCATACAAGGACTTGCAAATCACATACCTGAAATTTCTGAAACGATACGAACTGAAGTAAAGAAGCAATTCTGTCAGGCTATAGAAGAAATAAGAGCTGAAATAATCTCTCAGTTTAAAAAAGAAGTGATAAAAGTATGAAAGAATTGATTAGCACAACTAAAGAAAACAGATAAAAATAAAGGAGAATAGAAAAATGATCGAAACACTGACTGAGCAACACAGGAAATAACTAAGAAGCACGAAACAGGGCAAAGAGATAGCCAAGAGATTAAGAATTCCCCTGAACGCTGGAGAAACCGACTAAACTAAACTGAAGACAGACTTTCCACCCTCGAAGACGATGGGGCAGCTAATGAACGTGAAGGCAAAGCGTCTGAAACATAATGAGGGAGTAAGAAATAATAATTGAGGAGCTACAAGACAACACAAAGAAAAATAATGTAAGAAAAATAATAATTGAATATAAGAAGATTGGTGTCAGTGAAATAGCTGGAGACAGCACAGATGACATAAAAAGACTATTTACAGAAGTTCTGGCAGAAAATTTTCCAAACATGAGAAAAGAATTGGACATGCTGCTAAGTGAGGTATATAGAACTGCAAATAGCAAAAATCAAAACAAATCTATACCTATACACATAATAATCAAGATCTCAGAAAGTCAGCAAAAGAATCGAATATCACAAGTTGAAATCTGAAGCATGGCACCTGTCAACTATGTTCTCTTCAGTCCCCTATTCTCAAGCTCCAGCTAACTACAATCTACTTTGAGTTCAACTCTTTTAATGCAACATATAGTGAGAACATACAGTATTTATCTTTCTCTGTTTGGCTAATTTTAATCCATATAATATTCTCTAATTCCATCCACATTTTCACAATGACAATATACAAAATAGTTAGGATAGATATACAGCCAGTTTCTCTTAGTTCAGCGAGAAGAAAAATTTATACTAATAGTGTTTAGACAAGGTATCATATCTGCATCTTGTACTATGAATAACTACTATGAAGATAACAATATGCAACGTGTAAATTATTGTAAATGTTTTGAATATACTACCTGTTTTGAAACTGTCTCATTGCTATGTCTTTCTTAATAAAATTAATTTAAAAAGAAAAATAAAAGTTGTTAGAAAAAAAAAAAAAAAAACAGATCACCTATAATGGAAAACCCACAGAATCAGGCAGATTTCTCAACATAAACCATCAAAACAAGAAGAACATGGAGTGAAGAATTTAAGGTCCTGAAAAAAATAACTTCTAAGCCAGATTGACACACCCTTCAAAACTATCAAATTCAGGGGTGAGACAAAATATACTTCCATGACAAAAAACAACTGAAGAAATTCATGATCACCAAATCAACCCTACAGAGAGTACTGGCAGATGTCCTAGAAAGAGACAGAAACAACCATAGCTTAAAAAACAACAGAAAGGAACCACCATACAAAGCAAAAAATTTAAAAGAGGGAAAAAGTACAGAAGCTATAGCAAGAAAATAATATGAAAAAGATGGTGTTACATATCAGTTACAACCATCTACATAAATGTCTTCAATTCACCAATCAAGAAGACAGACAGACTAACAGAGTGAATTTAGAAACAAAATTTAAAAATATGCTGCTTACAAAAAACACATGTAACATAAAAGGAAACTTACAGACCAGAAGTTAAAGAAAGGAAAAAATTCTCCATGTCATAGGAAATCAGAAAAAAAGCAGGGGTAGCTATTCTGTTTGCTAGCAATATAAACTTCAAACCAAAAATCATACAAAGAGATAAAGAAGAACACTACATACATGTTAATGGAAAGCTTCAAGAGGAAGCCATAAGAATTATAAATATGTATTTATCATTCATGATAAAAACCCTAAAGAAAATTGGAATAGATGATCTACATCCTAACATGATAAAAACCACCTATGTGAAATCAACAGCCAACATCATAGTAAATGGGCAAAACTGGAAAGCCTTGACTTTAAAATGAGGAGGAAGACAAGGACTTTCACTGTCATGACTCCTATTCAATATGGTTCTGCAAATATTAGCTAGAGCAATTAGACAACAGAGAGCAATTAAAGGAATACAGATTGGAGAAGTAGTAAATTTATCATTATTTGCAGAAGACATGATAGTCTACACAAAGGATCCAAAAAACTCCACTAAGAATCTTGTAGATTTAATCACCAAATTCAGTAATGTAACAGGATACAAAGTTAACACTCAAAAATCAGCATCATTTTATACACAAACAATGAATTCACTGAGAAATTAGGGAAAACATGTCTTTTGTAATAACCCCCAAAAGAAATTCTTAGGACTCAATCTCACAAAGAAAGTAAAAGATTTATATTGTGAAATTATGGTACTCTGACAAAAGACATTGTAGAGGATCTCAGAAAACAGAAACACGTTTCATGTTCTTAGATAGCAAAAAGCAACATTGTGAAGATGGTCATACACCCAAAATTGTTATACACATTCAATGCAATTCCAATTAAAATGCCATTAGTATAACCCACAAACCTGGACAAAAATTTCCTGAAATTCTTCTGGAACCAGAAGAGACCCAGAATAGCAAATGAAATACTGGGAAATAAAGGAAAGATAGGAGTTGTCACAGTCCCTGACATGAAATCATATTATAAAGCTACTAACAGCATGGTACTGGCATAGAGGCAGACAGAAGATCAGAAGATACAGACACAAATGCAAACACAGTCACCTTATCTTTGACAGTGGAACCAAACATTTCACTAGAAGAAAGATAACATCTTTAATAAATGATGCTAGAAAAACTGGATTCCCACATGCTAAAGGCTAAAATTAGACTCATGTCTATCACCATGCACAAAACTACAGTGAAAATGGATCAAACATTTAAACACTAAAATAGAAACACTCAATCATCTGGAGGAAACTATAGGTAGGAAACTTAAAGACATAGGGGTAGGTAGAGAGTTCATAAACAAAAACCAAACCACATGGGAAATACTTCAAAGAATCATCAACTGGGATCTCATCTTTTAAAAATTTCTACACGTCAAAGGAAATCTCCTTGTTAAATGAATCAATTTTAAATTGATAAAAATGACTGGAAGAGCTATTTGGATTTCAAATAAAAAGAAAATCTAAAAACTGGGAAAAAATTATAGCTAACTCTCCCTCTGTCAAAGGCCTTCTATCTAATACATATAAAGAGTTTTTAAAATGAGGTTCCCCAGTTCAAAGACCCAATCCAGAAATGGGCATCTGAGATGAATATATACTTTTCAGATGAAGGGACATGAATGGCAAATAAGTACATGAAAAAAATTTTCAACAGCTTTGGTGATTTGAGAAATGTAAGTTAAAACAACACTCAGATTCCATCTCATCCTGGAAAGAATGGCTAACCAAGAAATCAGCCAATAACACATGCTGGATGGGCTGGGGGCGGGAGAAGGAACCCTTCTCCACTGTTGGTGGGAACTACAGTGTGGTCTCTAGTTTCATACAGTGCTACTAGAGACCACACTCTTAAGTGGAAAATAAAACTTGAAGGCTACAATAGATATTTAGAAAAGGGAATGAAACTATCTAAAAGGAAATAATTACTGATTTGAGGACAGGAGAGGGAGCCAGGGAAAGAGAGATAACTATGGATGTAAGAAGGATGGTTTGTACAACTGTACCGTGGATTTCTGCTGGTCTATGGAAAGGAGCAATTAATGCTTACTTTGTTTTGTCTCCTCCCATCAATTGTTTGTTTGTCCTTTTGCTTTTCTTAATTTCTTATGTATTTCTTTCTTTTTCTAATTTTGCATGCATATATCTGGGAATATAAACAGCTAGTTAGAAGACAACACTAGGCATTACAAAAAATACTGTGAAATTCATACTATTTTGTTATTGAAATTCTGTATCACTTGTAATTTTTCTTTCTTTTCACATGTAATTTTTCAATTTAATACTATTTTTTACTCTCTTTAATAAATAAATTGATGAATCAATTTTAAAAAATTAATTGGTTAAGCTCAATATACCTTCTGGGGAAAAATGACTTGGTTCTGGTCCATTTTGGTTGTGAACAGAGTCACGGTGAACCAAGGCACCACTGTCAGAGCCCGCTGATCATTTGACATCAGCTTCCTATTGGCTTGGTAACATAATCTAACATGCAAAAGTAACTTCAGTTAACAGTAGAATAAGCTGAATTGGCATGCACTGGGAGATTTCCACCTGTAGAGACACTGTAAATATTACTGCACTACCACTGGTCTTTGCTGCATATACTAACGCATTCCAAAATATGTCCCAAATATAAAATCTCTCTTGCTCCTTTGTTCTTACATCAGCACTTTCCACATTTTGTTTGAAAGAATACAAAATGTGCTGACATCTCCAAGGGAGCTATTTAGGTAGGCAGTAGACAGATGAGGGTTAGCTAGACAGGCGTTGTCTCCACACAACATTCTCTGCCAACCAGAGGAAGGTGACTGGTTTTGACACTATAGATTGTCATAACCATGCTCCAATGTGTCATATACATTTGATGATGTGTTTTTAGCTATAACTCATACTAACTACTCTACTTTATATTCCTTACTACATAAATAATTTTAAATTGATAAAAAATGACTGGAAGAGCTA
>NW_004524584.1:30288410-30290361 GCF_000260255.1 Octodon degus | reverse complement strand
TCTTACTTTCAACCTTCCAGGACCTGGGATTACAGGCCTGAGCCCCCAGGTCAGACTGGGCGGCCAGTTTAGCGCACCCGGGGCTGGCGCTCGCCGGACAACGTGCAGTCCTGGGGATGGAGTCCTGGTTCCCGCGTGTACCTAAGCAGGCACCTGGTCGGCTGAGCTGTCTTGCAGACCAATAAATTCTGATTCTTTGTTTTGCTGTCATCTTCCTCTTACATCAGCCTCCACCTTTTCCTTGATTTGCCTTGCAGGAAACTGACATTGTCTCCTTATTTTCTAGCTTTGCCCGAGCTCCAGCCGGCCTGAATTCTTCCATCAATAAACGGAAGACTGGACAAGAGCTGGCTAGAGGCCGGGCTCCTCCTCCTGGTCTCTCCGCGGGCCGCTCTGGCTGTCTCTCGCGGCTCCAGCGCTTGCGCTTCCCTCGCCTGCGGGCCCAGCCAGCCCTGCAGGGCCAGCGCCTCCAGCCGCCCACCGCTCACCTCTTCCTGTTGTTAATGAATTGCAGCTCTCTCAGTTTTATGGGGTTTTAATTTCTTACCCACTTAGTAATTTCGTCTATCAAACTAGTGTGTATCTTGTCTTTTGCCTGGACACGGATTCATACAAACCAAAAAAGTAAAATGCAAAAGTGAACAAATTTACATCTTCTTATGTAGCTCTCCTCTGGGGGTACACAGAGCAACAGCAGGGTTCAACATTTTCTTTTTTCCCATATGATACATACAATAAGGTCGATGTTGTTCATTGAAAACTTCTTTTAAACATTCTAGTTCAGAGTCATGTTATTAGATATCATTATTAGTATTAATTGTTATTATTGCTATTTTGTGGATGGCTCAGCCCGGGCGGGGCTGGTGCAGCAGGTGGTGTCGGGGACTGAACCGTGGTCTCTGCCCTTTGCCTAAGCTCGCCTACGCAGGCGCTTTAGACCGCTGAGCTATCTCACCAGCCCAGTTATTAGATCTTATTATCCTACATAGAATTAGTACTTTTACCATACAGAAGATTTCGCCAATTTATTTGCTGTTATTTCTGGGTTATTTTTAATACACTCACTAGTAGTACAGACTTCTGTATAATGTAGCATTACAGTTCGTTTTTACATCTCTTTCCACAAGAATCCCACAAAGTGATTTTTAAAGTCTTCGTCATTCATCCCTTACTTGCTTCTGTGAACTGTAGGGCTGACAAGTGAAGAACTGAGTCTACCCAGGCGGCATGACACACGCCTGTCCTCCCAGCCCTCGGGGCTGGGGCAAGAGGGCCGCTGCGAGCCCAAGACCCCTGAACTGCACAGCGAGGCTGCGTCTCAAAAAGAGAGCGGAAAAGCAAGCAAACAAACAGCCAGAATTATGTGTAATTCTACTGGCAAACCAACTGGAGAGCTTATTTCGGGAGAAGTGGCCATCCTTCACATGCTTATTTCTCTATACATTAGTATCATATAGGAGGCGTGATTTAAAAATATATGGTGAGTGGTTAAATTTTAAAAAAATTGTTACAGTGAAAAGTGAAAAACACTTTGCTGTTAACCCTCACAAAGTGCTCCCCTTCCTTTCAAATGCATTTTCTAGTCTTTCTCACGGGGTGAGAAGGCGGGAGGGGACGGGGCCGGCACAGCACTTCAGGGATGGGACCCGGTCTCTGCATCTGCCGAGGCAGGCGCTTTCGTCCGCTGGAGTATTTGGCTGGCCTTTGTCTGTTTTTGCTAATTTGGTACTTTTGATATCTTTGACCAATGTCTCATTTTTTAATGTTAGGTAAATTTTTTCTGTGTATAGATATGGATTTATTTTTATTTTTCTTCTTTGCATTCAGAACTCGTATTTTCCTGGAGAAATCCTAACTTTCTTCACAGATGAGTGATTCTTAGCAATCAGTCTTTCAGATTTCTCTTCTTCACTAGTCCCTCCAGTTGCTCATACTAGGAATTTATTTGATA
>NW_004524584.1:30272275-30287645 GCF_000260255.1 Octodon degus | reverse complement strand
TATTTTGATTGTGTCAGGGTTTCACTATGCTGCTTGGACTCATGGTGATCCTTCTGCTTTCAGCCTCTCCAGCACTGGGTTTACAGGCGTGCGCCGCTATGCCCAGACTCTGGAGCGGGGCTGGCACTACATGTGGGGAATCACACTGCACTTGACTAAATGGACTCTTTAGTCTGCTGAGCTATCTTGCCACCCCTAGATATACTTTTTAAATACCATAAAAAGACAGAGAGTAACTGATTTTTTAATTTTATTATTATTATTATTATTACTATTATTGTTATTGTTATTTTTTGCCTAGGTTTGCACCATTTTCTTTTCTTTTCCTTTTTTAATGTATTTGTTACAGGGCCCCATTATGTAGCTTGGACTTGTAATGATCCTCCTGTTTTCAGCCTCCCAAGTGCTGGAATTACAGGTGTGTTCTACCATGCCTGGACTCAATCACAGGAGTCTTGGAGAAGCCCAGGGCCGGGCAGTTGCTGCATGTGGGACTAGAGATTGAACCCCGGTCCCTGTGCTTGCCAAAGCTGTTGTTTAGTCTGCTGAGCTATCTCACTGGCCCTTGCACCATTTTCGAGACAAAACAGAATAGTCAAGTTGAATGTATACTGTAACACTCAAAATCCAAGAGTGAATGCAAGTTGGTAAACTTAGTTTAATGTTGCTGATTAACTCTGGTTCTTTAGCACAGTCATAAGGTTATGATTACACAGTACTTCCGCATTGTGACAGCCTGCTCTTCACGGAGTGCACTTGGAAACCATTTCCTGTTGCGATTCTTGTGTTTATTGTTTAAACATGTTGACTCTGAGGGCCTGAGAGATGTTATTATGAGTGATGGATGGCATTACTTTATGAAAGCTGGAAAGTTATTGAGACACTACATTCTACATTTTTATTTGATCGACTTAAACAGATGATCTATGCAAAGGCTGTTGTACAGATACAGGAAAAAGCAGACTTACAGCAAGAAATATTACGTGTCAGCAGAAAGACATGGAAATCGCCAGGTACGAGCCAACCACAAATGCAAACCTATCTAAAGTTTTAGTCATCTAGAAAATTGTCAACCAGGAACTGGTAATCCTAGACAGAGTATACATACACAGTTAATTGAAAAAATAAAGTAAAATGTCCAAAGTGGCTTTTGAAGTAGATCCCAGCAATTTAGAAAGAATACATAAATGGGTTAATTATCTATGTATCATAACTGAATATGAATGCCATTAAGTAAAGACAATTTTGCCTTTGCTATTTCCTAAAGCACACCCTATGATTACATTTACAATGGAAATAAAGCAGTATATGCACAAGAAAACAATTACATTAATGTTATCCGACACGATAAAGTGAAGTAGGATGATAATAGCACAAAAATATGATGTCCAAAAATGAAGAATTTGACCTGGAAAACACAGGATAAACTCCAAAGCAAGTAAAATAAGTAGTGATATTATTCAGGGCAGTTTTCTCTCCAAGTCAGAATGGCTAAGATGCAAAGTAATATAAAAGTTAAAATTCAAAACTGCACTTAAAGGCAGAGATAGTAATGTAGTCTGTGAACAATCTATATAAGCGTGGCCTGCATTCAGTTGGATTTCTGTATAAGGCCACAGAGAAGTCTGGAGCCAGCCTCCTAATCTAGCATTCTCTCCTGGTGGAGGGAACGAGCCTCGATGATTGATCCGTGCGTCTTGGAAAGGAATCACTCCATGTTTCAGCCTGGTCTGCCCAGAAGGCAGTACTGAGGCAGAGGTTTGCTCACAACCTTCTGGTAGAGAACGGTGTTACCAGAGGCAGGACTGGAGCAGCGGGCAGCGGGGAGAAGGACGTAGCAGCGATGCACCCAGGAGCTGAGTTCCAGTGTGCGGTGCGTGCGGAGGAGGGCAGCATTTAGTCGTCTGTATTGAATCTTTTTGTTAAAAGTTCACCTTACTGGGCTGTGGCTTTGCTGATGTCTTGCACATGAGACCTGAACAAGTTCCCTCAAAGGCAGCAGGGAAACAGAGGCCCTCGGCAGGTCCTCAAAGAGTGCATCATCAGCCTGGGGCAAAAATCGATCAAACCCACACTGCAGCTACAGTTGTGCCGAATTAGTGATGGAAGGGCTGGCTCAGGCAAGGAACAAATGGAAGCCAGGCACTGACAGTGGCGCAGACGAGACATGTAGTGCATGCCCTGATGACCCGAGTAAAACATAGTCCACTGCAGGCAAATCCCAGCTTATCTGATGAGCATTTGACATAACTAGCTTGGCCGATTTTAACTTTCCTCTCTCCTCTACTCCCTTGCAACTAAATGGACTGAATTTCCAAATCTAGGCAGGGCTTTCAGAAGGTTTACCTAGAGTTAAAGTGTGGTGCAGGCACATGCCTGTAATTGAGAGCTGGAGGCAGGAGGATCACAGCACGGTCAAGGCCATCCTGGCTACACAGTGGCAAAAACCAAAATAATTAAAATAAAGTATGTTCTGGGGCTGGGGAGATAGCTCAGCTGCATAAGTGCCGCCCGGCAAGCATAGATCCTGAGGTCAATCCCTGGTACCTAAAATAAAATAAATAAAGTATGTTTTATAAACCAATAACACCAGTTCATTGGGTCCTTGTTTTATTTTATTTATTTGAGGAACAAGTATCAATGAGACAGTTTCAAAACTGATTAATAGGACAGTTTCAATAATTAGTATATTATACATTGTTACCTTCTCAGTGGTTACCTGTAGTAGAAGATGCAGACAGAATATCCTGTCCAAACACTATTAGTACAAATTGTTCTTCTCATTGAATTAAGTGAAAGTAGCTGCATATTTAATCAAAGTATTCTGCATATACAGATACAAAATGGTCCTTTCTTTGTATCACCTTTTTTTGTTTTATCCTGTCAGAAATGGGTATTCCATTTGCATCTGAATACTATAGGTGTGTGAATTCAGCAAAACAATCCAACACAGTCCAGCAGTCACAATAGTAGTGGGTTATCCACAGAAGTTGTTGACTTGAGCCTCTCAAAGCTCAACATATTAACATGGCTTTACTTTATATACTTCATAAAGCAAGAAATGTATAACAAGAAATGAAACCTTCGTATATGATAAAGTCAGTCAAGTATCCTCTGGATTTATCCTGTAAACCTGTATCGCAAATTTAGGGGCCCTAATGTTTTTTTAGTTCTTCATGAATTCTAGAGAGCAGACCTTTGTCTGAGTGCTTATTAGTTAAGATTTTTTTGAAATTTGTGGGTTTTCTTTGCACATTGTTGGTAATTTCTTTGTCAGTGTCAGCCATGTGAATGAGTCATGGCCATTGCTTGACCCATTTACTCTCTGTGAAAGCATGAGAGAATGTTTTCTCTCCAGGTGACTGTCCCTAGGCACACTCTGTGTCATGAATTACATTGCTCTGTGGCCCCATAATTTCCTTGATCAGAAAATTTGGGACACATCTGAGTTACATGATGTTACAGTATAAGTTCTCCTATGTCTGAGTGTTCACTGATCTTGGAAGGCTGTGGTCAACATGTGGGCTGTCCTTGCAGCCCTTCCATTTCTCTAATTTTTGGCCTTTAAACTTAGGTTGCTAACCCTCCAGAAGAGAAGCTTATTATTATGCTACATATTATGCAGTTGGGTTTGCCTTCACTATCTGTCTGAATATCAAACATCTTAGGCATAACATGAAATAGGAATTTTCCATTAAGTATTGATATGTCAACCATTGAGTCCCTAGAGAATATGGAGATAAAAATTTAGAAAATGAAAATATTTAAAGAATAAGAATAAACAATTACATATTTTTACACAGGAATTTAGATATCTAACCATAAACAACATTGTAGCAGGACATTCTTGTGACATTCATTTTTATTTTTCTTGTGTCATTTTTTCATTTATTACCCATTTAAAAAAAACTTTTACTTGTGAGACAGTATGATAATAACTAGTATGTCAAGAGAAGAAGTACATATTTAGAAGACCAGAATGACAGGTATTCCAAGCGTGACCCTTCTATTACACATTGCTATCTTCAGTGCAGTTGCTTGGTTCCCAGGTATCAGCATTTGTAGTTAGGGTGAGAATCCTACTAATAAACAGCAAGTTTCAAAAACCTGCTGATGTTTCTCAGGATCATTGCCTTGCCCCTCTTGTACCTATATATGTATGGCTTTGTCCCTGTCGTCTTTCCCGGCTTTTCTCCTTGCCCTTTCCTCGTTGTCCACTCCTCAAGTTCTCACTTTAATTTTAATTGTGTTACACCTTTCTATTTGTATTTCTTATGTTTGAGTTCTTATACTATGGAGACTATATGATATTCACACATATGGGTCAGGTTTATTTCACTTGTGAGTATATCTTCAAGTGGCATCCACTTAAGTATAAATGTTTCAAGTTTACCATTCTGTATAGCTGAGTAATACTCCATTGTATAAAAATACCACATCTTTCTCAACCATTCCTCATGTGACAGGCATCTTGGTTGTTTCCAAGATTTGGCTATCACAAAATGTGATGCTGTAAACAGGAACACATATATTACTATGATATGACCTTTTCAGGTCCTCTGGAAAGATTAGCAGTGGGGGTATAGCTGGATTGAAAGGGATTTTCAGTCCTACATTCTTAAGGATTCTCCACACGGATTTCGATAATGCTTGCACCAGTCTACATTTCCACCAGCAGTGGAGAAGTGTTCCCTTTTCCCCACAACCTCTCCAACATTTGTTGTTGGTCGATTTCTTTATGATAGCCAGTCTTTCTGGGGTGAGATGGTATCTCAGTATTGTTTTAATTTGCATTTCATGAATGGTAAGTGATGTGAAGCATTTTCTCATATATTTATTCACTTCTTTAATTTCATCCTTTGAAAACTGTGTGTTTATCTTGGATGCCAATTTCTGGATTGGGTCCTTAAATTTAGGGGCCCTAATATTGTTTAGTTCTTTATAAATTCTAGAGAGCAGACCTTTGTCTGAGTGCTTACTAGTTAAGATTTCTTTTTCGAAATTTGTGAGTTGTCTTTTCACGTTGTTGGTAATTTCTTTTTACTTACAATAACTTCTCAATAAGTGTTGGACCCAGTTGGTAATTCTTTCCAGTGTTTCCTGTGCAATTTAATTTTTGTTCATGAACTCTTTGCCTTCCCCTTTGTCTTCAAGAGTTCCTCCTACTTTCTTTTCCAGGAGATTTAGTGCTTTAACTTTTTTACCTATTCTTCTTCCTTTTATTATTCCCTCTTGTCTAATGGCTCTAGCTAATGATTCCAAAACTACATTGAATAGGAGGAGTGATAGAGGACATCCTTGTCTTGTACCAGATCTGTGAGTAAAACATTTCAGTTTCTCCCCACTTAGAATTATATTAGCTTTTGAATTGTCATAGATGACTTTTATCAAATTGGCTTTCTATTCCAATTTTCTTTAGGACTTTGAATATGAATAAGTTTTGGACTTTGTTAAAAACTTTTCTGCATCAATTGAGATGATCATGTGGTCTTTAGATTTGGCTCTATTGATATAGTGTTTTACCTTTATAGATTTGAGAATATTGAACCATCCTTGCATTCCTGGGATGAATCCTACCTGGTAAGGGTGTATGATCTTTTTAATGATTTTCTGTATTCTGTTTAGGGATTTAATTGAGGATTCTTGCATCAATGTTCATGAGGGAGATGGGTCTGTAGTTCTCTTTTTTAGTTGTGTCTTTCCTTGGTTTTGCAATCAGTATAATACTTGCCTCCAGGAATGATTTGAGAGTACTCTTTCTTTTTCAATTTCATTGAAGAGTCTGATGAGTATAGGGAGTATATATTCTATAAATTTCTTGTAGAATTCAGCTGTGAATCCATCAAGATTGGACTTTGTCAGCAGGCACTTTATTACTTTTTGTATTTCATTGGCTGTTATTGGGCTATTGAGTGTTGTTATGTCATCTTGATTCAGTTTTGGTAATTTGTACATTTCTAGGAATCTGTACATTTCATCTGTGACTTCTATTCTCTGAGTGTAAAGATTCTCAAAGTAGCTATTGATAATCTTCTGAATTTCCACTGGGTCTGTGGTGATTACACCCTTTTCATTCTTTATTGCATGTATTTGATTTTCTTCTCCTCTTTTTGATGAGGTTAGCTAGGGGGTTATTGATTTTATTTAGCCTTTCAAAGAACCAGCTTTTGATTCATAAATTCTTTGAACTTTTTTCTTCATCTCAACTGAATTAATTTCTGCTCTAATCTTTATGATTTCTTCCCATCTTTGGGCTCTGTGTTTGGTTTGCTCTTCCTTTTCTAGTTGTTGAATGTGCAGCATTATGGTATTTATTTGTTCCCATTCTGTTTTCTTAATGTGTGATTTCACAGCTATGAATTTTGCTCTGAAAACTGCTTTCATCGAATCCCTTAAATTCCAATAAGTTGTGCTTGAATTTTCACTGGATTGTGGATATTGTTGAAATTCTTGTTTAATTTCATCTGTGACCCATTGATTGCTAAGTAGCGTGTTCTATAATTTCCATGTACTTAATGGGGTTTTCTGGGGTTTTTTGTTGTTTATTTCCAGTTTCATTATACTGTAGTCAGATAATATGCATGGCATACTTTCTGTTTTCTTGCATGTAATTTGACATGACCTATGGACTATTTTGGACCGATGTGGTCTATTTCTAAAATTTTCTAAAAATGACCCATGTGCAGCTGAAAGAAGTGTGTATTCAGCTGTGGTTGTGTGGAACATTCTGTGTATGTCCACTGAGTCCAAGCTCTGGTTCAGTTCTGCTCATTCTTTGCTAATTTATTGTCTGGTTGACCTATCTTTTTGGGATGTAGGGGTGTTAAGTTCTCCTATCAAGGTTCTGGTATTGGACATCAGGTTTTTCATCTCCATTAAGATTTGTCTTAAATATTTGGATGCTCTCGTGTTGTTGCATAGATATTTATGATTGTTACCTCTTCCTCTTGAACTTTTCCCCTAACCAGTATGTAGTGGCCTTCTTTATTTTGTTTGATCATTCTTGCTTTGAAGTTGAGACTGTCTGAGAACAGGATTGCTACCCCTGTTTTTTTTCTGAGGTGCTGGGTTGTGTAGTATTGTTTTCCATTCTTTGAATTTCTACCTATGAATTTCTTTATAACTTAAGTGTGTTTCTTGTATACAGCATATTGTTGGATTTTGCTTCCTAATTCACTGTGCCAGTCTATTTCTCTTAATTGTTGAATTGAGTCCATTTTCATTGATGACTTTAATTGAGATGAGTTGACTTATGATTGACATGTTATTTACCTGCTATTGTTTACTAATTTTTCTCCTGTGTTTAATTGTTTCCCTATTTAGTGTGTTCCTTTTGTTCTTGTTCATGGAGTTCTGATCATTTTGCTCCCTCTCTAGAACATCTTTCAGTAGCCTGTGTAGGGTTGGCTTTGTCATCATGAAATTCTTTAGTTCTTCTTTGTCATGGAAGTATTCATCTTCTCCATCAAACTTGAAAGAGAGTTCTGCAGGGTATAGTAGTCTGGACTGGAATTTGTTTTCATAGAGGACCTGAAGTACTCTGCTCCATGCTCTTATTGCCTTCATGGTTTGTGAAGAGAAGTTGGCCATAATTCTGATGGGTTTTCCTTTCAATATAATCTGATTCTTTTCTCTAGTGGCTTTCAGTATTTTATTCTTGTGCTGGATTTCTGGGATCTTGTCTATTATATGTCTCAATGTGTTTTTAATTGGTCTGAAGTTACTTGGTGTTCTGTATGCTTCAGCTACGTGAATGTCAGATTGTTTCCTCATATTTGGGAAGTTTTCTGCTATTACTTCTGCCCATTTTTATATCATTTTTATTGATTCTATCTTTTATTGATGCCTATTAGTCTCATATTGTTCATCTTTGTGTCATCTTGCAGGTGATGTTTCATTTTCTCCTGCATCCGTAGGTGTTAAGAGATCTTTTCTTACCATTTCACTAACAGCAGAGAGTTTAAGATCTGAAACTCTGTCTTCACTTTCACTCAAATGGTTTTGCAGGTTTGTGATTGAGATTTTCAGTTCCTCTGTATCTCTTTGACTCTTCTTCATACCATCTTTTTCTTTCCTGTATTGCTCATTCAAGGAATCCTTCATTTTTCTTGTCTCCTTTATTTTTTTTATTAATGTCTTCTTTTGAGGTAGTTGTTAATTCTTTTACTGCAGAGAATTTTTTCAGATTGGGTTTCCTCCATATGTTTCTGTATTCAATTCTTTACATCAGATCCTATGAATTCAGAGATTTCTTTTTTTATTTCACAAATTAATTCTATTCTGAGTTCCTCTGTACCTTTCTGCTGTTGTTTCTTTACTTCCAACACTGTTAATTCATACATTTCAGCTGAGCTAGTGTCCTCTGCACTAGTTCTGGGTGGTCTTGAACCTGAGATTGCATTTTGTTTCTTCTCTTTGTCATTTCATATTGCACTGACCTGTGACCTTTGTTGTAGAGCTTTGGTGCAGTTATAATCCTAGCACCTTCTGAAATTTGGGGGCAGATCTATTAAGTTTGAGTTTATCAAATTATGCCTGGCCAGGGTCTAGCTATTGTGTTCAGCAACAGTGGACCTGTGGTGCCCCTCTGCTGTGCTCCTGGAGCAGGGAACACAGGGGAGTGCAGAAGCTCCCACAGACACTTGCCAGGCCTTGGCTGGGCTGGATCTGGGGGTCCCAAGAGAGTCGCAGAAGTTCTCATTCACCTGGTGGACTTGATGGTGGGGGCTCTGGAGGGTTGGAAGGAGCCCAAGGGTGCAGTAGATGGTCTCACTCACGCGGCATGCCTGAGTTTTGGTCCAGAGTGTTCCCGCGGGTTTAGGGAAGCCAGAAGCTCTGTCACCCATTGGGTTCTTGTAAGGACTCCAGAATTTCATGCTAGTTTTTAGATCTCCTGAATACATTCCTCATTTTGATATAATCACAGGTGACTTCTAAAAATTTTTTTAATTAATTAATTTATTTAGTATTTGGTATGTGGTCTCACTATGCAGCTCAGACTCATAGTGATCCTCCTGTTTTCACCCTCACTAGTGCTGGGATTACAGGTGTGCACCACCGCACTTGGTCTCAGTGACTGGCTCAGCATGCCCAGGGATGGGGCTGGCAGGGCATGTGTCGCTGGAGATCGAACTCCAGTCCCTGAGCTTGCCTAAGGAGCTCTTAGTCCACTGACCTATCTTCCAGGCCCTGAACTCTTTAACTTTAGGGAAGCAAGCAGGTAAGATCTTTGTTAGTTTTATGTGTGATTTATTACATCACATATTGGACACCTAGAGAGGTCAAGACATGCAAGGCACCCAGAATTTCTTAAGATACCCATCTCCATATTAATTTATTCCTACTGAAAAGTTATGAACAAATATACTAAGAGACACACTCTGGTGGTGCATGCCTACAACCCCAACACTTAGGAGGCTGAGGCAGGAGGGATCATTGTGATCTCAAGACCCGCTGGGCTGCAAAATGAGCTCAAGGCCAACATGAACTACATAGCAAGACCTTGTCCCCAAAATATAAATAAATAAATAAATAAATAAGAATCACTCATTTAAATTTAAATTCTAAATCTTTAAATTATCATTTTTAATTTTAGAAAAATGCCATTGATGGCAAAACAGGTGTGATGGTTTATCATGCTTGTCAACCTGATTGGCCTAAGAGACACCTAGGAGCGTGGTGAAGTGTACATCCTGGTGCATCAGAGCAGTGACAAGGCTGTAAACTTGAGGACAACATCTGGTCTCTGTTCGCTTCCTGCTGGGCTCTCTCTCTGCTCTCTGCTCTTCAGATGGCATGAGTTCAAAATGTTCCCTCTCCATAGTTAGTCCTGAAGTCAATGGACCATAGCCAATGGTGGAATCTGTGAACTGCAAGAAACCGTCCTTCCTTCAAGTCTCAGACATCAGCTGTGTTATCCAAGCAGCGGGCAATGACAACATGACAAGTATGGTATGTTCTGAGAGCATACTTTATTATGAGCAAATCTCCAGCTATTGAAAGAGTACAGCGTATTTCCATACTGCCTGCCTGACACCAGTTTCATAATGGAAATTTCAGTCCCAGTTGTGAATCTAGTGCACTGTCCTTTTGATTTAAGAGACTACAAAGCTTTGGAGATGAAAATGATGAAGCTATTTTGCTCACTCCATAAGTTAAAATTTTCTTCTTTTGTTTGTTGCGTGTGTCTCCGTTACTCTTCTCTGGTTGCGGGGACATATATCTGACACCTAAAATGAAGGAAGGAAAGGTATATTCAGCTCACATTCAGTAAAGGTTTCAATGAATACTCAGCTGGCTCCAATGCAGAGCAGCACATAGCAGAGGGCAGCCTTTCAAGGCAGTGACAAATAGCGGTGAGCTAAGGGAGTGGCAGCAGCTCAGGCTGCTGGCCAGCTTCTCTTCTCTCCTTACATTGTGTGGTATGCACATTAATATCTTAAAATACTAGTATATAATATCATGCCAGTACTAAACTTTCACTGTGGCATATTGAGTCACACACATGTGAGTATGTAACTATTGACTTAGCAAATAATTTGAAGAAATACAGAGTCAGAATATTTCTGTTCACTTGTAATATATATTTACAATACATATGTATGTAACAGATTTTTTTCTAGTTCCCTATTTGACTTTGTAATTGTTTTAAAATTTAGTTTTCATTATTATCTAAAGAGAATGTAAAATAGTAAAAAAAAAAAAAAGTAGACATGATAGAGAACGTCACCAAACAAATCAATAACTACCTGGCCATGGCTGACCGCCACTGAGAGGCATGCTCTAAGAAGAACATCCTATGACCTTTCCTGGTTCTTCCTGAAATCTTGCCTGTTGGCTACATCCTCTTTCCCCTTCTAAATGACCTTCAGATGGATATTTTTCAGTGCTAAATACTTGCTCTTCCATTGCCTCACCCTTTCCCAGGGCTTTTGGTCAGCTGCTCTTGTAGAGATGACTGCATCCAGCTTGGTCCTCCAGTCCTGGTTTCTGCACTTAACAGTCTCACTGACACATTCTCCTTCTTGTCTTCTAGGCATCTCAAGGCTGACACTTCCAAATTGATTTTAACTTTCCATTCTCTGCACTTTAAATATTCTCCCTCTGGCTTCCTTGTCACACTACATAAAACTGCAGTGCACCAACGTCTTAATTATAAAATACTGCAAACACTTCATTCTGCTGACGTATTTCTTAATCCTTGCCTTGTAAACAACTATCAAACTACATCATTATAAGTTCAGAATATACTAGAGCCACCTGTTCACTTCATGTCATGCCCACCACGGCCACCCTGAACTATGACTTAATTTCATTTGCCTACTATGCCTGTCATTTTTATAGATTTATTTTATTTTCCTTCACCTGCTCCCAATACTGTACAAGTTGTAAACACAACTAAACGTTGTCCCAGGATAACTTCCAGAAAATATCAGTTAAAATACAGCCTCCTTCTGTGTCTTACAAAGTCCAACCTGGTGAAATCCTTGTTTCCATTGATAAATCCAATTTCATTTGTTCCATATGCTAAAGCTCTGCGTTTATTATATGAAAACTAGAAGACACATCCTGGCTCTTACCCTAGAGTTTCTACTGTTTAATCCAGAAAATGTTACGTATTTGGAGGAATTGCGTGGCTCTTTTTTTGAATCAAAGATCTTTGGCTGTAGGTCTTAGTCACTTTTCTTGCCACTGAGACATGATCTCAAACATCCACACTATAAAGAAGAGGTTATTTGGTCTTGTGGTTCTGCTCCCCTCAGTCTATGTGTGGCTCCAAGGGAGAAACTGCACAGTAGAAAGGCCTGGCAAAGCACAGGTGTTCACACCACGTGGACCGGAGTAGAGACCAAAGGAGGCGCTGGAGCGGGAGAGGCCCTCCCCAGGCCACAACCCCGTGACCTGCCTCCAATCAGGCTCCAGCTGCTGACAGCACACTGGGCTGCCAGACTCACTAGCAGGTGAATTCCCTGGTGAGCAAAGTGCCCCATGATCCAGATCTTGGAAGGGCCCTGCCTCTGCAGGCATGTGAGGTGGCAGGGACACTGGTGGACCTCAACTGCTACGTATTACTGGAAAATATTCTCAGACCTGAATTTCTAGAATGCATACAGAAGCACTGTAAATATTTCATGCCGTTTTCATCCAGTGTTCCCCTTGTTGAGACCTTGTGATTTGTCATTTACTGACACTGGAAGCATGATAAGCTATAACTTTATTTTAGGATAAAACTATCCATAAAATAAAATGAATTCACGGCACATAATAACTTAATCTTATAAGAAAAGACTCTGCCCTTTGACTGAGACATAGAACCTGCTTAGCTATTTATGAAACAGTGTCTGGCAAGGTCTCCATGGTGTAATTCTAAGCATGGATTGGTTTTACCTTGAAGGTTTAAAAATAGTTTTGGCTCAATCATAGATACTTACTTTTTGAAAAAAAGAAAAAAAAAAAACAGCCTTTGGGGATCATTGCAGCTCTTAACTCACAAAGAACTACCTACAAAGAGGTATTTTATTTCTCTTGAGCTCCTGTCATACCCTATTGAGAAGGTTAACAGAAATATCAAGCTGTGATTGCTATGCTTCAGGGAATCCCTACTGAAAAGATTTACTCCAAGGTCCCGTAAAAATATCCTTTGATTTCAAAAACCATTATCCATGTATTTGGATTTAAATAAATTAATCAGATCTGCATGCATAGAAAAAAAACAATACTCAATATCTTCAAACTATGTGATTTTTATATGGAAGCTATGTTTATTATTTTGAGAAAATTAATAAAAATCAATATTTTCTGTATGAATTAAATTTTACGTAACATGATCTATTAATAGTTTTGGGGTCTGGGCAGACAGCTCAGTGGCTTAAGTGACTGCTTAGCAAGCCAAGGTCCTGAGATCGATCCCTGATACTACAAAAACAAAAGTTCTTTTTCGTTAAGTAAATGATCTTAAAATTCTAGACAAAATGTTAGATAAGAACCATCCCCAAATTTATATTTGAGCCAAAATATAACAATTGCTACAGTGGTATTGATATACCTAAATTTTGAAATCTGAATATTTAAAATAGCTTGTAACATTTCAACATGAACTTTAAAACAATTGGAATCAATAGCAAATATATAGCCAAGTAATCGTTTCAGAGCAGCCCCAGGCATTTACAGTAGATCTATAAAAGATGCGTAGTGAATATGAGGTGATGGTTTTCATCAAGAAAACACAACACTAGGGATGTGTCGATCAAATGGAAAGCACTGACCTAGATGAAGGTGTTTCTACCGCCCACATGCTCTTACTTCATGACTTACAGTCTCCAGTATCATAATCATAATCATTTGCTCAAGGAAAGGCTTACAGAAGATGCAGGGCTAAGTGATAAATTATTTTCTTTAAAGGTTTAGAACTGTAAATGTGGAATTACATTTAGCTGAGCCAGGTAACCGCATTTTAAATTCAACCTCACTCACAGCTGCTTGGGTAGCGCAGGGAGCCCGAAGGACAAAGATTGCTGAGACACTAACGTTTCCCATAAGGAGAATCCTTGAATTTTCCTGTTGGATTTAGTTGTGTCTCTGTGTGTACCTGTCATGTGTGTATGTGTGCTTGTGTGCGTGTTGGAAATATGTTGCCAGTATCTCAAAAAGAGATGCTTAAGTAACGGAGTATTCTTAAAAAGAGAAGACATGAAAATTTCACAAGCTAGAAACTTGGCAGGAGGGCTGGCCAGATAGCTCAGGTGACTAAAGTGCCTGCTTAGGCAGAGCGCAGGGATGGGGTTCAATACCTGGTGTGCCCTGCCCACCCCCTCCCCCGGCGCCCCCTGAAATGGTGACTGAGGTTGGGCGTGTGGCGTGTGCCTGTGATCCCAGCTCTTGGGAGGCTGAAAATAGGAAGATCACTGTGAGTCCGATCTATGTAGTGAGACTATGTAGAATATATATATATATGCTAGAAGCTTGGCAGGTCACATCATGAAACTTTTTTCTTTCTCTTCTCATATTCTCATGAGCAGCCTGGTTCGTGCATCCACAAAATTCGTATTTTCTTGTCTAAGCCCCTCTAATGAGGGCCTACTGGACAACATAGATTCTAGCATGTTCCAACCTGGAAATTCAATTCAAATTTGAAAGGGTGTTTCAGAAACCTGAACTCTAAATTCCTCAGAATCTAAAGTATCTGGTAGGATACACTTAAAAGGGGAAGCTTATTTTTTAGTTTTATTTTACCTCAAAAGCAAATCATAATGAGCTCACAGCAGAGTTTACGTACATCAGTCAGTAACCAACTAAACCAACATAAAGTAGCTCAAACATAGCTCATGCCCTTTGCATCCCTGCCGGGTCCTCTGGGGCTCTGGCTGCACTGGACTGTTGCCCTCAGCCAGTGTCCTTGGCACAGAGCGAGGGGAAGATCCCACGAGGGGGCCTGCACCAGCGTGAAATGCACAGCCCAGCACGAGTCCCTTAAGCTCTTGAATCCTCAGCCAAGAGTAATGGTACAGTTGAACCCAACCTCAAGACAGTCAGGAAGTGAATAACGTCAGCAGAGGAGAAAAAGGAGAGGCCAGAACAGAGACAAATCTCCCCCCAGTGCCATCAGTTCTGCCTCCCTTCCTAGACTCACTGGAAGGAGACCGCATAGAACGCTAATGTTGTGGGAACAGCACAGCACAGGAAAACACCACTCCAGCATGAATAAGAGTATTCTGAGTAAGAACGTCTGTGACCAGGGCAAATATGGACAATTAACATCTGAAACTGACATTTATTTCTCTAAAAATGCACAGAAAACTGAAACTGAATTTAGAAACGCACACGTGAAGCGCACTTTTGTCTTGCTAATTGAATATAAAGACAAGAAACATAATTAAAGTCCATATAAGACCAGGCACGGTAGCACACACGTGTAATCCCAGCACTCTGGAGGCTGAGGCAGGAAAATCTTCATTAGTTCCTTGGCTACATAGTGAGTTCGGGGTCAACCTGAACTGCATAGCAAGATACTGTCTCAAAAAAATAACAACAACAACAGAAGAGGCAGGGAGTGCATGTAAAGCTTTAGTACATTTTAGAATTTAGGTGCTTTCAATAAAGACCATATTAAACAGTTCCCTAGGAAAATTCAAGGGCATGGGCCGGATCTCTGATAAGATGTACAATTAGGCTTTCTCTTGAGGAGGTTTGATACCTCAAAACAAGCTCACAGAGGAGTCTTTCATATATAGGATACGGGGAAGCAGCCACTCCACATGACCCGGTAATATTGGAAACTAACTAAATAAATAATAGATGAATAAATGTTAAAAATAAAATGGAGAAAGGGAGGTGTTTTCTTCATTGTGATTATTGAGGTCTCTGCTTAGGG
>NW_004524584.1:30249015-30272175 GCF_000260255.1 Octodon degus | reverse complement strand
AATAAAAAAAAAAAAAAAAAAAAAAGTAGACATGATAGAGAACGTCACCAAACAAATCAATAACTACCTGGCCATGGCTGACCGCCACTGAGAGGCATGCTCTAAGAAGAACATCCTATGACCTTTCCTGGTTCTTCCTGAAATCTTGCCTGTTGGCTACATCCTCTTTCCCCTTCTAAATGACCTTCAGATGGATATTTTTCAGTGCTAAATACTTGCTCTTCCATTGCCTCACCCTTTCCCAGGGCTTTTGGTCAGCTGCTCTTGTAGAGATGACTGCATCCAGCTTGGTCCTCCAGTCCTGGTTTCTGCACTTAACAGTCTCACTGACACATTCTCCTTCTTGTCTTCTAGGCATCTCAAGGCTGACACTTCCAAATTGATTTTAACTTTCCATTCTCTGCACTTTAAATATTCTCCCTCTGGCTTCCTTGTCACACTACATAAAACTGCAGTGCACCAACGTCTTAATTATAAAATACTGCAAACACTTCATTCTGCTGACGTATTTCTTAATCCTTGCCTTGTAAACAACTATCAAACTACATCATTATAAGTTCAGAATATACTAGAGCCACCTGTTCACTTCATGTCATGCCCACCACGGCCACCCTGAACTATGACTTAATTTCATTTGCCTACTATGCCTGTCATTTTTATAGATTTATTTTATTTTCCTTCACCTGCTCCCAATACTGTACAAGTTGTAAACACAACTAAACGTTGTCCCAGGATAACTTCCAGAAAATATCAGTTAAAATACAGCCTCCTTCTGTGTCTTACAAAGTCCAACCTGGTGAAATCCTTGTTTCCATTGATAAATCCAATTTCATTTGTTCCATATGCTAAAGCTCTGCGTTTATTATATGAAAACTAGAAGACACATCCTGGCTCTTACCCTAGAGTTTCTACTGTTTAATCCAGAAAATGTTACGTATTTGGAGGAATTGCGTGGCTCTTTTTTTGAATCAAAGATCTTTGGCTGTAGGTCTTAGTCACTTTTCTTGCCACTGAGACATGATCTCAAACATCCACACTATAAAGAAGAGGTTATTTGGTCTTGTGGTTCTGCTCCCCTCAGTCTATGTGTGGCTCCAAGGGAGAAACTGCACAGTAGAAAGGCCTGGCAAAGCACAGGTGTTCACACCACGTGGACCGGAGTAGAGACCAAAGGAGGCGCTGGAGCGGGAGAGGCCCTCCCCAGGCCACAACCCCGTGACCTGCCTCCAATCAGGCTCCAGCTGCTGACAGCACACTGGGCTGCCAGACTCACTAGCAGGTGAATTCCCTGGTGAGCAAAGTGCCCCATGATCCAGATCTTGGAAGGGCCCTGCCTCTGCAGGCATGTGAGGTGGCAGGGACACTGGTGGACCTCAACTGCTACGTATTACTGGAAAATATTCTCAGACCTGAATTTCTAGAATGCATACAGAAGCACTGTAAATATTTCATGCCGTTTTCATCCAGTGTTCCCCTTGTTGAGACCTTGTGATTTGTCATTTACTGACACTGGAAGCATGATAAGCTATAACTTTATTTTAGGATAAAACTATCCATAAAATAAAATGAATTCACGGCACATAATAACTTAATCTTATAAGAAAAGACTCTGCCCTTTGACTGAGACATAGAACCTGCTTAGCTATTTATGAAACAGTGTCTGGCAAGGTCTCCATGGTGTAATTCTAAGCATGGATTGGTTTTACCTTGAAGGTTTAAAAATAGTTTTGGCTCAATCATAGATACTTACTTTTTGAAAAAAAGAAAAAAAAAAAACAGCCTTTGGGGATCATTGCAGCTCTTAACTCACAAAGAACTACCTACAAAGAGGTATTTTATTTCTCTTGAGCTCCTGTCATACCCTATTGAGAAGGTTAACAGAAATATCAAGCTGTGATTGCTATGCTTCAGGGAATCCCTACTGAAAAGATTTACTCCAAGGTCCCGTAAAAATATCCTTTGATTTCAAAAACCATTATCCATGTATTTGGATTTAAATAAATTAATCAGATCTGCATGCATAGAAAAAAAACAATACTCAATATCTTCAAACTATGTGATTTTTATATGGAAGCTATGTTTATTATTTTGAGAAAATTAATAAAAATCAATATTTTCTGTATGAATTAAATTTTACGTAACATGATCTATTAATAGTTTTGGGGTCTGGGCAGACAGCTCAGTGGCTTAAGTGACTGCTTAGCAAGCCAAGGTCCTGAGATCGATCCCTGATACTACAAAAACAAAAGTTCTTTTTCGTTAAGTAAATGATCTTAAAATTCTAGACAAAATGTTAGATAAGAACCATCCCCAAATTTATATTTGAGCCAAAATATAACAATTGCTACAGTGGTATTGATATACCTAAATTTTGAAATCTGAATATTTAAAATAGCTTGTAACATTTCAACATGAACTTTAAAACAATTGGAATCAATAGCAAATATATAGCCAAGTAATCGTTTCAGAGCAGCCCCAGGCATTTACAGTAGATCTATAAAAGATGCGTAGTGAATATGAGGTGATGGTTTTCATCAAGAAAACACAACACTAGGGATGTGTCGATCAAATGGAAAGCACTGACCTAGATGAAGGTGTTTCTACCGCCCACATGCTCTTACTTCATGACTTACAGTCTCCAGTATCATAATCATAATCATTTGCTCAAGGAAAGGCTTACAGAAGATGCAGGGCTAAGTGATAAATTATTTTCTTTAAAGGTTTAGAACTGTAAATGTGGAATTACATTTAGCTGAGCCAGGTAACCGCATTTTAAATTCAACCTCACTCACAGCTGCTTGGGTAGCGCAGGGAGCCCGAAGGACAAAGATTGCTGAGACACTAACGTTTCCCATAAGGAGAATCCTTGAATTTTCCTGTTGGATTTAGTTGTGTCTCTGTGTGTACCTGTCATGTGTGTATGTGTGCTTGTGTGCGTGTTGGAAATATGTTGCCAGTATCTCAAAAAGAGATGCTTAAGTAACGGAGTATTCTTAAAAAGAGAAGACATGAAAATTTCACAAGCTAGAAACTTGGCAGGAGGGCTGGCCAGATAGCTCAGGTGACTAAAGTGCCTGCTTAGGCAGAGCGCAGGGATGGGGTTCAATACCTGGTGTGCCCTGCCCACCCCCTCCCCCGGCGCCCCCTGAAATGGTGACTGAGGTTGGGCGTGTGGCGTGTGCCTGTGATCCCAGCTCTTGGGAGGCTGAAAATAGGAAGATCACTGTGAGTCCGATCTATGTAGTGAGACTATGTAGAATATATATATATATGCTAGAAGCTTGGCAGGTCACATCATGAAACTTTTTTCTTTCTCTTCTCATATTCTCATGAGCAGCCTGGTTCGTGCATCCACAAAATTCGTATTTTCTTGTCTAAGCCCCTCTAATGAGGGCCTACTGGACAACATAGATTCTAGCATGTTCCAACCTGGAAATTCAATTCAAATTTGAAAGGGTGTTTCAGAAACCTGAACTCTAAATTCCTCAGAATCTAAAGTATCTGGTAGGATACACTTAAAAGGGGAAGCTTATTTTTTAGTTTTATTTTACCTCAAAAGCAAATCATAATGAGCTCACAGCAGAGTTTACGTACATCAGTCAGTAACCAACTAAACCAACATAAAGTAGCTCAAACATAGCTCATGCCCTTTGCATCCCTGCCGGGTCCTCTGGGGCTCTGGCTGCACTGGACTGTTGCCCTCAGCCAGTGTCCTTGGCACAGAGCGAGGGGAAGATCCCACGAGGGGGCCTGCACCAGCGTGAAATGCACAGCCCAGCACGAGTCCCTTAAGCTCTTGAATCCTCAGCCAAGAGTAATGGTACAGTTGAACCCAACCTCAAGACAGTCAGGAAGTGAATAACGTCAGCAGAGGAGAAAAAGGAGAGGCCAGAACAGAGACAAATCTCCCCCCAGTGCCATCAGTTCTGCCTCCCTTCCTAGACTCACTGGAAGGAGACCGCATAGAACGCTAATGTTGTGGGAACAGCACAGCACAGGAAAACACCACTCCAGCATGAATAAGAGTATTCTGAGTAAGAACGTCTGTGACCAGGGCAAATATGGACAATTAACATCTGAAACTGACATTTATTTCTCTAAAAATGCACAGAAAACTGAAACTGAATTTAGAAACGCACACGTGAAGCGCACTTTTGTCTTGCTAATTGAATATAAAGACAAGAAACATAATTAAAGTCCATATAAGACCAGGCACGGTAGCACACACGTGTAATCCCAGCACTCTGGAGGCTGAGGCAGGAAAATCTTCATTAGTTCCTTGGCTACATAGTGAGTTCGGGGTCAACCTGAACTGCATAGCAAGATACTGTCTCAAAAAAATAACAACAACAACAGAAGAGGCAGGGAGTGCATGTAAAGCTTTAGTACATTTTAGAATTTAGGTGCTTTCAATAAAGACCATATTAAACAGTTCCCTAGGAAAATTCAAGGGCATGGGCCGGATCTCTGATAAGATGTACAATTAGGCTTTCTCTTGAGGAGGTTTGATACCTCAAAACAAGCTCACAGAGGAGTCTTTCATATATAGGATACGGGGAAGCAGCCACTCCACATGACCCGGTAATATTGGAAACTAACTAAATAAATAATAGATGAATAAATGTTAAAAATAAAATGGAGAAAGGGAGGTGTTTTCTTCATTGTGATTATTGAGGTCTCTGCTTAGGGGAAAAGCAGGCAGGGTGTAGGATTAGGAATTAGTTTTTCTAAGAGCTTTTCAAGAAAAAGGCAAAAGAGGAAGCTATCCTGTGTGACATTCTTACAAAATAATGTGTGGCTTAGATGAGCTACAAGGCTTTGAGTTTTCCACCAGGAAACCTTTGCTGGAGGTGTATCCTAGCAGCTACAATCCTTAATGATGACATGAGGAAGATGTGCACATGGGCACTTTATAGTTGTTAAGCAGTGTAAGTGCTAGGAAATTTGCACTCAGATTTCTGCTTTACTACAACCATCTCACCTATCTCCAACATGGCTAAAGTTTCAGGCCAGCCTACATGCATGTGTTTCACTACTAATCTCCTAAAGCTCCCAGAGGCACCCTTGGAACTTTATCCCGAGGAAGTCACTCAGGGTAGTCCCTTAGTTACAGACACAGGTGTGCGAACTCGGTGCCTGAGGCCTTAATGTCTAAATTGATAAAGAAAAAAGAAGTCTGAAGCTCCCTGCTCCATGAGATAGACGAGAACATTCGTTCACTTTCACGAACCTACTTCTGCAGCACCGTCCGTCTCCTTGTGTTCATGAGTGCAGTCAGCCAGGAAAACTATCTCAGCATGTCTCGACCGCACACCTTTGCACAGTCCGTGTGGCCAGCACGCTCGACCGAACACCGAGACGCACACGGCGCTCTCCGCGGCGCATCCGTGAGCGTCCGTCAGGCTGAGGCAGCGGCACGCGCACTGTGGACAGATGAGCAGCGCCACTGTAAGATGTAAAAAGATGTAAGAAGCATACTCAAGATGTAAAAAGCATTTTAAAAAGGCTAAGGACACAAAGCCCAAACTTTACTGCCAAGTATTCCATTTAAAAAAATAAAATGAAGTATTTTGGATTCATATATAATCTTTTGCCTTCTATATTGATATTATTGTAGTAAAATTTATTGATGATTTAAATTGGAGGAGTCTGTTTATTAGGTGTTTATCCTTTAAATTCCTAAATATATTCTACATAATTACCCTTTTGAAATGAAAGTAAATGACAAATGATCATATAAATCTATTACTAAATAAAGAGCTATTGAATTTTTAGATTTTAAAAGTAAATGTTATATATACTGTTTCTAAAATCCACACAAAACAAATATGCATAAAAATGAAGTGAAATAGCTGAGGATCATATCCACTATCTTTCTATTCTCAGAATAAAAGTGCAATGAAAATAAAATACTGCAAATACTGGCTTTCATGTAACAGTTGCACTCATAAATTATGACAAAATGTAGTATTTTACTAGGTAATAAGTACTTTGAGCTTTACATTTTAAAATGTGAATTAGAAATTCTACTCTCAGTGCGATAGCATTAGAACAGAGCTAAATATACCAGCACTTACAAGGCAGAAATGTACGTGTTTATATTTAAGGTGAGTATGTTCCAGTGTATGTTTGTGAAAAGTGAAATTAATTTTATAATTAAGTGTGCTAACAATAAAAGTTTCCAATGAAAACTAAAATAATAATTTAAACTGAATATAACTGGAAATATTTTCTATTAAATATATCAGACTTGCATCTCATGGGCCACAAGATAAAAACTGAAAGTATAATAAGCTATAAACTGAAAAGTTATAGACATAGGCTTAAAAAACTTAAGAAAATGAGATCTTAAACTCAATTCTTAAAAAAGCTTTTTGTTTATTTATTTGTTTGGTACACAGTCTCACTCTGCAGCTCAGATACCCCAGCACTGGGATTATAAGTGTGTACCACCACAACCGCTTTCAGGGCATGGCAGGCCCTGTGTTGTGCTGGGGATCAAACCTGGGTCATTGTGTCTGTGAGACAGGCACTTTGACTGCTGAGCTATCTCTCCAGGCTTAAACTCAAAACCTTAATGAGAAAATTCATGTAGTAAAGTGATAAAAATGCAATGATTGTAATTGCATTTAAATTAATGTTGTTAGAGAAATTAGGGGCCTGGGATATAGCTCAGTGGCATAAATGCCTGCCTGGCAAGCACGAAGTCCCAAGTTTGATCCCAGATACCACAAAAAGGAAGGGAGAGAGAGAGAGAGAGAGAGAGAGAGAGAGAGAGAGAGAGAGATTAGAAAATTTCTGGCATAAAAATTCTACATATATGACATAATTTAATTTAAACAGGAATATGAATAATAAAAGCAAAGGGGGGAGCATGCAGATTAGTTAGTTCATTTCCTCAGTCCGTAAGATGTTTTGTGAATTTGCAAAGAAATATACCAATTTCAAGATCAAGAGTGCTGTAAAGCTAACATCGTCATATTAGGGAATTTTTTAAAAGATGGTACAGAAAAGCAGGCCACTGTTTAAAGTTTCTTGCAAATTGAAGCACATGTTTACATAAGAGGATAAAGCAGGTTGTCACCAGACTTTTCTCTAAGTACATCGTAGCACTATTCTTAGACTTCTAAAAACCAATGATATTTGAGTCAAAAATTCCAAACTCACCTAGGAAAAGACTTATGTATTTTACGAGGCAAAAATAGCCATGAGCTGATAGAGAACACTCACTAAAAATGTCTTGGAAAAAAAACAACAATGTTTATCACAGATTTAGTGAACTGGGAAATAAAAGCACAGCTGAAGTCTTTACTTCTTATATTAATTTTATTGATAAAGAAATAGCATTAAGACAGTTTCAAAACAGATTAATAGGACAGTTACAATAATTAATACCTTGCATATTATTGTCTTCATAGTAGATATTCATAGTGCAAGATGCAGACATGATATCTTGTCTAAACACTATTAGTACAAATATTTCTTCTCATTGAACTAACAGAAAGTAGTTGTATATCTATCCTATTTTGTGTATACAGATTATATATATATATATTTTTTTCCACTACAAAATGGTCTTTCATTAATATCCCCTTTTTTGTTTAGTTTTGTCACAGATGGGTATTCCACTGCCATTCAAATATTGTAGGTGTGTGAATTCAGCAAAATAATTCCATATAGTCCAGTAGTCCATAATAGTAGTGAGCTATCGGTAGGACTGGCAATGTCAGAAGTTGTTGACTTGAGCCTTTTGCAGCTCAGCATATTAATATGGCTTTACTTTTTATAGCTCATTTTTATACTTCTCTGTTGGATGGGTCAGACTAAGGTTAAAGCAAGACCTACATACCAGAAAATGTAACCTTTGTATCTGTCAAGATCAGTCAGTCCCCTCAGAATTTACCCTGAAGCCCTGTATAGCAGTTTGCAGATCCTCTGTCAGTGTCAGCCTTCTGGATGAGTCACGGCCATTGCTTGACCAATTTGCTTTCTGTGAAAGCCTGAGAGAACGTTTTCTCTCCAGATGACTCTCCTTAGGCACACTCAACATCATCAATCACTTTCCTCTGTGGCCCCATAATCTCCTTGATCAGAATATTTGGGATGCCACTGAGTTACAGGTTGTTATAATACAGGTTATCTTATGTCCTGAGTCCTCACTGACCTTGGAAGACTAAGGCCAAAATGTTGGCTGTCCTTGCAGCCCTTCTTTTTCTCTAATTTTTGGTCAAACTTAAGTTGTTAAACCTCCAGAAGAGAAGCTTAAAGATATTATATCCCTATAACATAGGCAGTTGAGCTTAACCTCTCTATCTGTCAGACTTCTGCTTCTAACAAAAACTTGTGATGTGTATGTCATTAAAGGATGACAAATTAGTGAAAGCTTCTTATGTATTAGATGGAAATTATTGATTAAAAAGATCATGTTCTGTCAAAATGAAAATTTAAGTGTGTCACAAAATGTCATCAGGATTGTCATGCTGTAAGTTGTATATTGTTTTCATTTCTAAATTTCTATGTAAAAATACGTAATTGTAGTCTTTTAACATTCTATAGGGATTCAACTATTAGAATATCTATGGTTGTTAGAAAAATAACATTTCCATTTTATGTCTAAGGTTTTTTTGATATTCAGATAGACAATGATCTTAAACTTATTGTCTCCATTACAGGGTAATTTCATCAAATATTCTTCTGGATGTTTAACAACTGAAGTTTGGAGACCAAAAATTAGAGAGATACATGGGCCAATTGATAGACGATAGTTTGGTGCTAGCCCTCTGAGATCTATGAGTTCTCAGGACATAGGAAAACCTCTGCTGTGACATTCTCAACTCAGTTGAGTCCCTGATTTTCTGATCACGCAGATAATGGGAGTACAGAAGAAAGTGACTGATGATGCCTACTGCACCTAAGGAGGGTCACATGGAGAAAAACAATATCACAAGTTTTCACAGTAAGCAAGTTCGTCACGCAATGCCCACAGCTAACACTGACAGAAGATCTGAGAAGTGCTGTACATGGTTCCAAGGTAAATTCTCTGGAGATTTAACCGACCACCTTAGATAGCAAAAAGTTAATATTTTATTTATGTGGTCTCACTTTAACTTAGTCTTAACCATCCAGCAGAAAAATGTAACCACAAAATGTGAAAAACAATGCCATAATTATATGCTAAGCTGTAAAAGATTCAAATCACTATCAACATTTGACAATTACCAGCAGTACTGGGAACTCACTATTATCACGGACTATTGGACTTCATAGGGTTAAATTGCTATCCACAGGGACCAAAATTCTCAGACTGGCATCAAGACTGAAAAGGTCTTCTAAAGAGTTCTCTAAACATAGCTTTTTCCAGCTGGAATTGAATAAGCATCATTCACACAACAAAACAAAAAGGGAGATATGCTGGGAACAACTGAAATTGGTCAAATGTGCAAGTGCAAGACTAGACCTCATTGTCTAAAGCCATTAAGCTACTTCAGGCCTGAGCAAAGCACCCTCCCTGGTTAATGTCAGCTCTTAGTCACTAGGCAACCTCGTGTCATGTGATACTAACTTTGCAAGTGTATAACTAGATGCCCCTCTGTTGCTGGCGGGAGTCATTTGCCTGTCAGGCAACAGGCCACTGCCTGACCCAGCCATTTCCTTCTTGCCTATATTTTCCTCATTCCTGCTACTGTCTCTCCCTGGGTTGCTTGCAGAGACCAATGGAGTCCAACAAATTCTGGTAACTTAAATCACTGCGCCATTTTGCAGAATATTTATACCATTTTAAGTTCCCACTAAAAATGCCCAAGGCCAGTATCTCCGTATCCTGACCAATACTTCACCCTTTGCTTTTTGCTTTTATCATGGTCACCTAATGGATATGAAGTAATATATCCTTACAGTTTTGATTTTCATTTTTAAATATAATTCATATATGCATTCTCTATTCCAAGTCCATTGCCAGTTATCATTTATTTATCTTTGCCTACAAAAGTATTGGTAGTATTTTAGTTTTCTTGCTTCCACAATTTATCACTTTATATCTTTAATTACAAAAGTAATTTTTTTCTGTTGCCCTAATGGCAACTGAATCTTGCAGATGTCTAAAGAATAACCATGAAGCCTCATTTTGTAAAATATATTAGATGGACCTAATATTATAAGCTGTTTATTATTTGATTACTTTAAGAATAACATTTCAGCTTGGGTTAGGAGTGGAATTCTATCCCTAAGAATGACAAAACATATGGTAATTATAGCACTGCCTTTCATCACTGATCCTTAGGCCGGATGTAGCTACTGTCCTCTCTGTTCCCACTGTTTTCAAAAGCTCAAACCTAAGTTTCTAAGCTGTGTGTTGTTGTAGAGGTGCTTTTGGAATGTTGATTTTTGCTTGTGCTTTATAATCTTTCAGCAATTTTAGAAAATTCCTATCCAGGACTTTTAAAAAGAATTATATCTTTGTCTTTTCTCCTTTTTAAATTTAAATTACGTACATGTGACAACTCCTGAGCTCACTTTGTTTATGAGTCAGTTTTTTCTATTATCTTGCTACTCTTTTTTGTTTTTTCAAAAATATTGCTATATCCAAGATAGCAAGCAAGAGAACTCTGTCCGGATTTTCCGACTGTCTCATTTGGCTTGATGTCACCCCCAGCGTTGGGCCTGCCATTGCGGAGGAACCCCTGCAGGGCTCAACGCACCGATCCTGGATTCAAATCTGTCTTCTTGGCTCTAGGCATGCACTGCAATTTCTGCTGAACTCTGAGATGCTTTCAGTTCTTTCATGCTTGACTCTTACGAGCCTCACATTTTGCTTTCACGCAGAAAATGACTGATGTGCAAATTTGCAATTGGAATTTGAAGCTAACGACCCTGTGACTTGCTTCATCTTAACAGCGCAGTCTGCACAGCCCACTACTGTGCAACTCGAAAGTCTAACTTTTGTCTCCACAGACCTTTGAAATTATCCACCGCTCAATCCCCCAAACAAAGTTTCTGCTCACGTTAAATTATTCCTTCTGAAAACCGACAAGAAGCCTCAGGAAAGAAGCATTAGGTGAATGGCGTGTTCAGGTACATCTCGCGGCGTTCTCAACATTCACTGGTCTGTGCTTCCCAATATTTTCACAAGAAAATTTATTTACTTTGGGGGACATAATTTTCACATTCTATAACTGTAAAACCAATTTATTCACCTATGTTCAGTAATTTGTAATTTGTAGCATTCATGTACGTCACATATTTTCAAATCAATTCTACGACATTGCAATTATTTAACATGCATGTTCATATATCTTAGAGAAAATGCAGGAAAAGTATGCGTGCATTGCTTTTACTTAGATAAATCCCATCCATATAAGGAGGATGCTTTGATAAGCTATGAATGATTTTTTTTCTTAATTTCTATAGGAACAGAGAAAGTTTTAACTAAGAAAAATGCTCACATAGTAGAAAAAATATATATCTATTTCAATCTTTTCTTCATTTTGCCCACACTTTTCCACTGAGGTTTTTTTGTGAGTTCAGTCATCATTCAGGGTCCCAGCATAGGACCATCATGTATGCAGGTCCCCTTTACCACCAGGAGAAGGACAGAGGACAGAGATACAGGTGGAGCCAGTTCAGATCTTGCCGGGAAGTGTGCCTTCAGCTCGGTGGTCGTCCCAGGCTATGACCCAGGACACGGGCAGCGGGAGTTGCACACTCGCCGGTGCCATTTGCAGACAGAGCTATCACCCCTTTTTCGGTCACTGCCTTCTGGCAGCAGTGATAGTCAGGGAGTTGTGGCAGTCTTGTGGTGCTCGAATGTGGTCTTGATGTCTTCTGCCATAGTGCTGACCTCCTAAACATGCCGCAAGCAGCTCAATGCCACCCTCAGTTCAGACTCCACTTCAAATTTTTATTGCCATTCAGTGACAAACTGTCACATCTTACCAAATTGTTCCACGAAAACTTTATGTTGATCTTTTCATTTATGCTTCTATACCTTACTATTATTTCCTAGAGTTTGCCATGTTCTATTATGTTTTATTTTTTAAGTAAAATCACTGTGGAGTACTCCCCTCTTTTATCATTGAACGTATTCCCTCTAATGCTTCAAGCAGATGCTGTAGCTCCCATCAAGGGTGCATTTCACTTTGCTTGTCAAGACTCAGGTTTACGACATTATTATTTTATGCCTAAACTTTCCGTGATAGATGTAAATTCATAAGAAGTTTTTCTTTAGCATATTTGATTATTACAGGGTCTCACTAAGCAGCTCAAACTCACAGTGATCCTCCTAGTTTCAGCCTCCTCAGAACTGGGATTCTAGGCCTGTGCCACCATGCCTGGACTCCGGGGCTGGCTCAGCCTGCCTGGGGGCGGGGCTAGCACAGCATGTGGTGCCAGGGATTGAACTGTAGTCCCTGAGCTTGCCTAAACTTTCCTAAGCGGGTGCTTTAGTCTGCTGTGCTATCTTGCTGGCCCCATGAGAATTTTAGACTAAAGGAAATAATAGACAAATGTCATTACATTAACTTGAAATTCTTCAGCAAGATTTTGCCTCATTATATTACAGATATGTGTTCCTATTGATGCTGATTCTGAAATTAGAGTTGGAGTATGTGTATATTAATTTGTTTCCTCTTTTATTTCTAATTTGATAAGGATTATGCTTCATAGTGAAAAATAACTTAACATTTCTATACATTCTCACTTAAAATATTTTTAAAATGAGACATGTTATACTTGAAAAGTAAAAATTCTGAACTGAAGGAGAAACTGACTGGAAGGCACTGACAGTTGTTGGGTAGTAGAAAAATAGTTTGAGGAAACACATATTTTGTGGGTCATGGACAAATAGAAAGTAAGACTACACACCCCGATTGGCTTCTGATCTTCAGAAACTGAAACTGAAATCACATTACACGTAATGCAAAGCTGCTATTTACAATTTAGAGTGTTTGAAGCTCTGGCGAGATAGCTCAGCAGACTAAGCACCTGCTGAGGCAAGCTCAGGGACCAGGGTTTGATTCCCAGCACCACATGCCATGCTGGTCTCATCCTCAGGTGTGCTGAGCCAGTGGTCAAGTCCAGGTATGGTGGTACATACCTGTAATCCTAAGGCTAGGGAGGCTGAAAACAGGAGGATCACTATGACTCTGAGCTGCACAGCGAGAACCTATGCCAAATGCATAAATTTTTAAAAAGTAAAAATAAAATTACAGTAGTTGAAAACAGGATATATTATATTAGGGGTATAATTTTGATCTTATGTGTTTGAATAACAACAAACACATAATTTTGGCTAGTCAAATGAAAGATTTTGAAGAATTCTGCACAGGCAGTCATTCAGATTAAGAACTTACTTTTAGCATGTGTGCAAGGTATAATGTTGGTTTGCATGCACCAACAATTTTTTCAGGTATAAAACATTATACTTGAATTAATAAAGTGTTGCAAGTGTTACATGAGGTATTTTGCTCTTACAGATTTATGATGAAAACTCAAGTAATATAGATGTGCTTTCTGTAAAAGGAAGTTAATCTAGTATACTGTGAACATTTGTGAATTTTTGAACTTCTTCACTCTTTTTTAAAAAACACTTAGCTTAAAATCAAACATTTTACAGCTGTACAAAATACATGCTTGTTCTTTCCCTATTAATTTAGTTATTTTTTAAAAGTTTATTCAAAACTACGCCACATTAGCCGAGCTCCCCCTCCACAGGGCAGGATCATCAATATCACTCTTTTGCATCTCCAACTCTTGAATTATTAGAAAGATTTCAGACAGGGACATCACAGAGCTGTACACTCCTCTAGCCACTGTGCCTTTACCCGAAGTAACTCCTGAGGGACCTGCTTGAAGCTGTTTTACCTCGAACACATTTTCATTGAGCTGGGGATTGAAGCCAGTCCTTTTACACTCACCTACATCCCTGGCTCCTTTTCATATTTTTATTCTGCGGTTGGTCTGTCTAAGTCATTACATTGATCGGGTAGAGCTCAAATTCTTAATCCTCCTGATTCAGCCTCCTGGAGCCCCACAATTTGGAGGGTGCACCACCACACTCGGATACAGGGAAGTATTTTTAAGTATAAGGAAAACACACTAATATAAAGAATAGAATAAACAATGTTAACACCAGTAACAGCCGTCCATCGGCATCAGCAAGTACTTTGTACTGTACGTAACTGCTGTGTGTGATACTTGCATATGCCTGGCAGTACGGTAGGCACATACACCAAAATCACCATAGGGAAGTGGACACGGTTTTGCGGGATAACATCACCATGGCTGCAATATCATTGGGGAACATCACGCAATAGAACTTTCGTTTTGTTTTGTGGTCCGTTGTTGACTTAAATGTAGTTATGCAGCGCACAAATATAATTCCTGCAATCGAGTGTGTTTATATTTCTTAATAAAATGTTCATGAAATTTTAAATGTTACATTCTTTTTTATTTTTTCACAAATAGGACTTTATCACTATTAAAACTCTGGATCTTAAACGGACTCTTGCACTGGTGGTTCGTATCCATCAGCTCGGTCAGCTTTAGCTCCAGTCTCATCCCCAGCAGCCTTTCTAGAGCTGCCACCTTCACCATGAAGCTCCATGAGTTTCCCAATTCAAACTTGGGCTTCTTCAGCACTTTTACTTTTCTGATGAAGACATCATGAAGAGGGTAGGGAGACTGGCAAGCCTTTTCTATGTCTTTCCCAGTGCTGTCTGGAATCAGCTTATTGACCACTTCCTTCAAGTCATTTGTCTGCACCTCTTGGGTCATGATTTCCATCATCTTCTTCCGGATCTGGCGGACCTGCTGGTGCTGAGCATAAGAGGTCTTCCGTATCTGAGTGTTGCGTTTTTTAGTAAAGCCAACACGGAACAGTCGAAGCAAATAACCATCGGTAGTCTTGACATCAACATGAGCTTCGATCATGGTCTGCCATTTTTTGACCATGGAACACATTTTGTCACGGATGAGGTCCATGCCATGGAAGTTTGTCAGGCAGTTTTTTCCCTGCACATCTTCAGTAATTGGCTTGAATTTCCTAAAGACAGCTTCTTCATTCTGCAAATCAGCAAGGCTCACTGCAAACACAAGGCCTCTGAGCCTATCAGATGCAATTTTGGTTCCTTGAGTTCTGGTGATAAGTTTTTTTTCCAGTATTTCTTAGGTTGAACATAGCCGGCGCCTTCACATCATACCAGTCTTTTTCAGAAAATGGATCAACCACTTTCTTCTTGGCTCCCTTTTTGCTGCCTTTTGTGCAGTGCTTGTTCTTCCCTACTGCCATGGTGCTGCTCAGAGAGCCAAAAGGGGTATACTGCTATTTTCTTTCTTTCTTTCTTTCTTTCTTTCTTTCTTTCTTTCTTTCTTTCTTTCTTTCTTTCTTATTTCTTTCTTTCCTTCTTCTTCTTCTTCTTCTTCTTCTTCTTCTTCTTCTTCTTCTTCTTCTTCTTCTTCTTCTTCTTCTTTCTTCTTTCTTCTTTCTTTCTTTCTATTTAATATAGGGTCTACAGGGTCTCACTACACAGAACAGACTTGTAGTGATCCTCCTGTTTTCAGTCTCCCAGGTGCTGGGATTACAGGTGTGTGCCACCATGTGCAGTCTCAATCACTGTCTCAGCATCCCCTGTAGCAGGGCCTGGGATTGAACCCCCAGCCTTAGCAGATGCTTTAATCTGCTGAGCTATCTGACCAGCACCTGACAATCTTCTTTTGTCTTTTTTGTACCCTAAATTTTGTTAATAGTTTTCTTCTCCTTGTAAAATTTTTCTTGAGTAATGTTTCTCTTTACACTCAGTACCATTGATTCCTTTAGGGACTCTGCATTGAAACACATATGCACACCCCCACACACACACATGCATACATACACATACACATTCACTTCTAGTTCTAGTATTCAGGAAAGGATTAAAGACCAAAAATCCATACCAAATCTCCAAAGAGGCTTCTGAGTTGATAAAAATTTTAAATGAAGATACACTTTCTGATTCTGTGATCTAAGTTGGTTACTCTAGAAGAAATAATTTATTGATAGATCATATTGACATATATTTATTTCCTTCAGTAAACATACAAAGTTATGGTCTTTGTAAATTCTCCTATTGAATCATCACATTGCATTACTAGTGTCCCCAAATCATCAATTATACTGGTATCCTTTTTTCTACATGTTGAAAACCATAGTATATCAAGGATATATGACATTATACCTAGACATTACTAAAGCTAACAGAAATTGAGGCTGTGAACATATCATTATATAATCAATATTTAATATCTAAGTAAAGAAAATAGATGCATTATGAAAATAAATATTGAGTCTTGAATTTTCCCCTTTCAGGTCTCTGACATTTTTTAACAAAAATTTTCAATTACTGGATTGTTACACTACTTATGTCAGCCTGTATATTTTCATAGATAAGGAAGCTTCAACTCACTTTCTACTTAATTCCTGGAATTACATATTTTAACATAGTCTAGTGCTATTTTATCAATGAAAATGATCACACAGGGTATCATTTTTGTCTGTACTTTCAAATGTATTCCCTGCTCTATAAAAGGGTATACCTATTAAGCTCAATTTGGTAGGTTATCTGATCCTACCCACTTTGAAAATCTCCTATTTAGGTTATATGTATTAAATGTATATTGCTTCTTTAAAGTATTTAGTAATCTAAACTATAATATATGTGGACACATTTGTACTATTAGATTTTAAAAGATAAATGAGAGTCCTAGTGATTCTTAACACAGGTGCAATACTCTATATAATTTTTTATTTAGTATTCTGAATCTCATAAGTAATTTACATTTATTTCTCTCTCATTGATTTTTGTGTCACTATCTCTTACGTGTGATATATTGCCCAGAGGAATTATTTTTCTTTTTGTCATCTCTTTATTACTTAGCTTCCTTGGTTTATTTCTCAATACTGATTCTTATGAGAATTTATTTTTTGAGTGTGATTTTTTCTAATAATGAAAACTTTCTTGTACTTGCACTTACCAGACCATTGGATACTCAACATCTGCCCATTCTAGTGAAGAGATGAGTTTTCACATTCATTTTGCAGTCTGGAAGAGATGACCATGAGAACAAAAGTGAGTTCTATTGGACTGAATACTTCACTAAGGATCATTTGTGTTTTCAACTTTTATACAGTATCTCATGCTTTTGAAGGAGAAGGAAGAGTACTCTGTTGTTATAAAAGACACCAACATTCAGAAAGGATACAGGTGTGTGTTTCCGTAGCAATTATCTTTGGGGAAATCAGAGGCTACACAGGAGCCTTTAAACAAATATTCCCATAGACAAGACCAGAACTTATGATACTTTAATAGCCAGGGTAAATTTTCATGAAATGCATGGATTGTTAATTATATAATGCATGTTCTGTATCTTATGACTAAATTCATAATTGAGAGTACAATCCAGAAACAGCTTTTGGTATAACTGATAAAAAGAAAAACAAACAAAAACAAAAACACGAATCTGAGGGCTGGCTAAATAGCTCAGCACATTAAAGCACCTACTTAGGTAGAGCGCAGCAGCTGGGGCTCAACCCTCAGCATGCTGTGCAGGCCCTGCCTGCCAGCGATTGAGACTGGGTGTGGTGGCACATGCCTGTAATCCCAGCCTTGAGGGGCTGTAAACAGGTGGACCACTATGAGTTGATCTAGTAGCGAGACCCTGGACACCCTGTGCACACTGTCTTAAAAAACAAACGAAAACATGAATCTGACATTAAAAGATGAGATTTTTTAACATAAAAATGTATTATTTATATTACAAGAAATTTTACTCACTGAAATTATTTTCTTAAAATTCCTCTTCTACAAATTAACAAAATTTACTTGTTTTACCTAAAAGGTACTAATTATATCAAATTGCACAAACTAAGTGTATCATAGGGAAAAAATTAAAATTTGACTTTTAGAATAGAATTCTGCCCACAACAAATTCATTGGATGAGAAAAAAAAATTTATGTGAAGACTAATTTCCAACTTTTATTAATTTTCCAAATGTGACCACTTAAATACTTTCCTCAGGTGAAAGTACATTTAACAAAGATTTTGTAGATAGCATAAAATAACCAGTTCTGGGTGGAAGTAGATCATGCTGTGTTTACCTTTCTTATGGTAAAATGGTGTACCGACTCAAGAGATTCTTGTGTCAGTTATATATTTATTAGTAAATGAACCCTGGCTGTGACTAAGACAAATTCCAACCCTCTAAATGACTTTCCTTGTGTAATTTCAATGCACCACAGCATAAACCATGAAGTCACTGTACAAAAATAAAATCATGTTCTATTTTTGTAAAGTTGCTTTCAAAATGCATTTAAATGTAAAGGAATGACAAGACACAAAAGACAATTCATTGATTCAAGAATAATAGATTTTGGAAAAAATATAACTACCTGTCAACTCTAATATTCAACTCCTTCTCAAATCTCTTAGCCCTGGAAGGCATATGGTCCATGGGTATAAGTTGAGGTTTAAAGAAATAACAGCAGACATTGAATTGGACATAGCTCACTAACTTTCTGTTTTATTCTTGAAAATTATGGATATCTATGATTTATTTATTAGGTACAGGGTCTTGTTATGCAGCTCTAACTTTTAGCAATCCTTCTGTCTCAGCCTCTCCAGTGCTAGCCTTACAGGCGTGCACCACCAGGCCCAGTTTTGAGGCCTTCACAGTGCGTGCACCAGCGATTCTGAGGTATCGTACCAGGGATCGAACCTGGGTCCTGCGCTTGCCAGGCCAGTGCTTAGACCGCTAATCTATCTATCTATCTATCTATCTATCTATCTATCTATCTATCTATCTGTATTTCCAGCCCTAAAGATATGGAATGTTTTTCCTGGGACTTCTTTTTTACCTGGTATTGAACTTGGGACCTTGCACTTGCTAGGCAGGTACTTACACCACTGAGCTATGTCCCCACTACCTGAACTTTTGAATAACAAATTTCTTATGCATTAAAAAGTGGAGTAAAGACAGCATCATAATGAAAACAAATTGCAAGAAAATATTTTGCTTTACTTTAAAATGAAGTCCAATGCTACAATGATTAATATATCTGGAAGTATCATTATTGAATATTTATTTATTTCATTTATTTAAATTTTTATTTTTAATTACATTTAATTAAATAAGTACATTATTTATTATAATTGTTCCTGATTTAGAAGTTCTGCTTCATTGTTTATCATTTAAGTTGCAAAGTTTTAAGTGTTGATAATACTGCTTAGCTATTTACAAAAAAAAAAATCAATTATCTGCGCTAAAAATTTGAAATGGCTTCTCGAAATTATCTATTTATCTAAAATTTCTCCAATTAATGTTTTATTAAAGTTATTGAAGTCAGTTTTTACTCTAATTATCTATGATGCATAGCCATAACTGTCTTGAAACATATATGTCATAATCTAATATTATTTATTTCTTATTTAAAAGTATATATTAAATCTATTCCTTGAAAATTAGAGCTCTGAAGAAAGATTGCATACCATATCATATATTCCGATAACTCATATGTAGTTGCAAAAAGTAAATAAATGTTGATTCATCAGTATTACTTTTCATTTGAATAAATACCTGCTGTAAAGCTAAATTATTATTCTGTATAGATTTATATACAAATATATTGCAAGTATCACATATCCAAACAAGCATCTCTCTGTAATATAAATAATTTGCATGTAGTAAAAATTTTAAAGATAAACTTTCATTTTTGTTAGAATTGAAGATTAATGGGAAATAACAGAGTTCTAAGTTATACCTAGAAAAATCTTGCGCTGTGGGCGCTAGCGGCAGAGAGCTGAACAGATTGAGGAGGAGTGTGGAGTAGGACAAAGCCGGATCCAGCAGGGAAGGGAAGAGTGGCTGAAGAGGAGTGGAGAGAGAGCGCTGAAGATGTACACAGGAAAGTGGGATATGGAGGAGTAGCTAGGTGTCTGGACTTCATATCTACTGCTTATCTTTTTTTTTTTTTTTTTTTTTAGGGTGGGTCTACAGGGTGTTCAGGGACCCAGTACCAGATCGGATTCATAGTGATCTGCCTGTTTGCAGCCTCCCGAGAGCTGGGATTAGAGGGGTGCGCCACCACGCCCAGTCTCCATTGCTGTCTCAGCACACCCTGGGGGTGGATGGGGCCTCCATGGCAAGCCCAGGGATTGAACACCAGACCCCTGAGCCTTCCTGCAGGTGCTTTAATCCACTGAGCTATTTGGCTAGCCTGTTCTACTGCTTATCTTTGCAATGGCTATCTAAACCCTGTCCTCATTAATTACACTTTTATCTAGCAGGAAAAAAGGAAGTTGTTTCCTAATTTGACATTATCATTTAGTTAATCACAATTGATTAATTTTATTGAGAGGTTCTAAAGTCCTTAGAGTGTTTAGGAGAAAGCAGAAAGAAACCTATGGTATAAAATGTCCTAAAAACTTCTCGATCAATAAACGATTTCAGAATAAAAGAGACTAAATATAGACACTTTGAAATACATTTTCTCTTCAAAGATTACTTGAAATAAATGTAAAATTGTTGCTATATTATTTGGAGGGATCATGTGGTTTTTACATATTAATATATAGGAAGCCTATATTTATATTTTATAAATAAATGTGATTGTTATGTAGAAATAAAATGTCATAAAATGTACACATTTTAATAACAGCTAAGATATTCCAAATACATATTTTATCTGCACCACATGATTTCTGCACACCAAACAGACTTGTCAGTGAGTAATTGTGATATTGTTTTTATTGTGCTTTATTAAAATATTTCATAAACTTATTTTGTGCCTACTAACTTGGCAGCCTTGAAAGAGTAAAGTGAGCAAAAATGTAACCAAGAGTACAGAGTAACGAGCTGGCCAGACAGCTCAGCAGACTAAAATGCCTGCGTAGGCAAGCACAGGGACTGCGGTTTGGCCCCTGGCACCACATGCTGCGCCAGCCTCCCCCTTGGGAGCTGAGCTGCCCTCCCAAGCAAAAGATTAACGTCACAATGAGTGAATGGTGGAAAAGTGATACAAATTGTATTTAAAAAAGACAAAACAAGAGTTCCTTAAAAATAAGGTAGATAATTAAGTTATCTACTATTAATTTTTCTTAATGTTATGAAATTCTTCCTGCAAGGAAAAAGTAATCTTTCCTAGCAATATTTTTAAAATGAAGTAAAATATTAAAATAAAATAAAAATAAAAAATGAATTAGGCATTTTCTCAAATTGACATAAATGCTTGAAAATAAAAAAGTAAAAATAAATACTTGAAAATAATAAAAATGAGATTAATATATTTTCAAAACTTATTGTGACCCTTTTCAAAATTTATTTGCAAATTTTTTTTTGTAAATTATTGAAAGTAAAATCTTCACAAGCACAGAAGTGAATCACAACATCAGAAATGAAAACGTCTCTTAAAATATCATTTTTCCTCGAAAAATTAGGTTGATTTTATTTTAAAATTATGCAGGAAGGGCTGGGGAGATACCTCAGTAGAGGAAGTGCCTGCCTGGCAAGTGCAGGGTCCTGAGTTCAATCCCTGGTACTGCAAACAACAGCAAAAGTCTACAAAGGTCTTCAGGGCTGGGGAGACGGCTCAGTGGAATAAGCACTTCCTTGACAAGTGCAAGGGCCTGAGTTTAATCCCTGGTTCTGACAAAAGATATTCCTAAAAGTCTTTAAATAGAATACAAAACATAAACAGCCTCTGTAAAAATACATATTTTAGTTTTCAATTGTCATTTTAATTCAGAAATGTGCAGCATATGTATGACAACTCAATTGTTTCCAGTGTACAATAGTGAAACCAGGGAATTTGCATGCCCTTAAGCATATTTTCAAGTTTTCATTGACACATAATATTTATAGCCACATTTACAGGGTAGTGTGTCATTTAAGTACATGCATGCAAAACATACTTATTAATTAACATAGGTGGTAGGTAGTTTTTCAGACATATCTCTCTGGGACTGGGAATTTACCTCACAGTGCCTTCCTGGCAAGCACAAGATCCTGGGTTTGATTGCCTGTACCAAAATGAAAACAAAAGAAACACCTGTCTGTACAGAAACATGAAATTTTTCATAGAGCATTATTTTCAAAAAAAATAATAAAAAATGTAAGACTATACAAGTAATGTATGAGGCTCATGCAAGCTACGACCCTTTCATAAAGCATCAGAAGGGGAAGCTAGAGAGGAGAACAACACAATATAAATGAATATTTCTTACCTACTCCTCAGTCAGCTGGTCATAACGGCAATGAATGTGTGAATTTGAACACAAGTCCAAAGAAACTATGCAATCATAACAAAATGAAAAGAGAGACTGAAGAGAGAGCGAGAGAGTAAGACATTGTACCACTCTACGAAAACTGTTCAACAATACAATGTTACTACACTACCATCACATTCAATAGGAGTTTGAAAAGAATGGAAAAATAAATGGGAGATAACCAGCGTTAGGATAAATATGGCAAGGAAATATTTAAAATTAAATCTAGTGTTTAGGAAGAAAGCTGATAATTGCAGAAAAACCTAAGACCCCTATCAGAACAAAGTTCAAAGAAAAACAAATGAAACTGCATGAAAACAAACTGTAAGGAAAATGCAGAGAAAATCTTGAAGAAATCTAGAAGGAGAAAGACACAATAGACATAAGAAGCAATGAGAAGAGCTAAAATAATATTTGTTACTTTTAAGAAATTATATTTAAAAATGACCACAAAGTTTGAAATTTTAAGATAAAAGCATCTTTTTTCCCATAATTTTATTGATAGACAAATAGCAATGAGAGTTTCAAATCAAATTGGTAGGACAGTTTCAATAATTCACGCATTGCATACATTCTTCCTAGTGGTTAATTGCTGTACAAGATGCGGACTTGATATCCTATTTACAAACTCCATTAGAACAAATCACTCTATTCATTAAGAGAACGTAACTATATATCTATCCTAACCACTTTGAATACACAGATACAAAATGGATATTCATCTGTATACCCTTTTTTTTTTTGATAAGTTCCGTTATTTGAATATTATAGGTGCGTAAACTCAGCAAAATATTCTAAAAGAGTCCAGTAGCCCATAATAGTATTGGGTCTTCTGCTTGACTGGCAATGTCAGAAATTGTTGACCTGAGT
>NW_004524584.1:30243732-30244620 GCF_000260255.1 Octodon degus | reverse complement strand
GAAAACCTGCTTCCTCTCACATTCAGGGCCAGTTCGTAGTCTCATGACCAGCTGCATAGAAACATATATTTATACATGCAATAAATAAGTAAAATGTATAGATATCATATAATGTGTAATTATAAATATTATATAAACAAGAGCAAGGGCCTGAGCTCAATCCCCCGTTCTAATAAAAGACAACCCCAAGAGTACAGCAATTAATGGTACATCACTATCTCAAGAATAGTTCCTATTCTAGCGATGAGACAAGTAATGTTCAAATTAAGTTTGATCACTTTTAGGATGGCAAGGTGTATCCATCAATTTCACATTACTATACTCAGAATATGGTGGGAAACCTACTTTGTTTTTGTTTTTGTTTTGTTTTTGTTTTTGTGGAACTTACTTTGAAAGGTACAACAGTGTCAAACCTGGCGTCTGAATGGCTCAGTGTGGGGAAGGACGCAAAGGCTGGCTGCTGGTTGGCAAGGGTGGCTGCGTGCTCACTAGCTAGCTGCACATCTGGGGGAGGAGGCGGAACAGCGAGGTGGAGAAACATCAAAGACAGGCTGAAACCGAGAGACCGCCCACGAGGTTCCGCGTGTCCCTGTAGCACCAAGGCGGCCCTGCAGATCACACTCCAACACGGATTCTTGGAGCACGTCCGATATCCAACCCACAGCAGCGGCCTCCAGCCAGCAGGATGAAGACCAGTCAGCTAAGATGCTGATGTAGCAGCTCAGGGAGTTTAATCGGGCAGCGATGACTGAGCCTAATTGAGAGACACGTATATGTGAAATAAAAAATCACTCATTAAAATTCAAAATAGGGGCCGGGGAGATGTCTTAGTGGGAATGAGCGCTTCCCTGGCAAGTGCAAGGGCCTGAGTTCAATCCCCGGTTCCAC
>NW_004524584.1:30241392-30242742 GCF_000260255.1 Octodon degus | reverse complement strand
ACAAAAAATTGTTCCTAATTTAAATGCAAATCTTTGCTTAATACATAATTCATTTTGTTATAGGACCAAATATTTACAAATTATGCTAATGTGATGTAAAAAAGCGTTGTCCAAAGATTATGGGATTTTTTTTATGACTGTAGACAAAATCTAAAGAACACTGAATCACAGAAGATGTATTTTCAACAGAAAAAGCCATTTATAATACTTCATATTGAAATAAAGTAAAGGCTTTTACACTGATTGTTCTTTGGATTTTGTTTTCTGAGATCATAAATTCCATTTCTTACACTCTCCTCTTTTCCAAAAATTTTAACTGACAATTAAAACAATATTTATTAGGGCCAGCCTAATAGCTCAGCTGATTAAAGTGCCTGTTTAGGCAGACACAGGAGCCAGGAGTTCAATGCCCAGGCCTGTCATGCCGGCCTCATGCCCAGGGTGCCCGAGATGGTGATTGAGACTGGGCGTGGTGATGTGAGTTTATAATCCCAGCACTTGGGAGGCCATACACAGGAGAATCACTATGAGTCCAACCTACACAGTGAGACCCTGTACACCTTGTACGCCAGGTTCCTAAATACAACAAAATTAAAAAAAAATTTATTCATGGAATATCATGTCCTGTTTTGGTATATAGAGACCATGGTAAAATTCAAATCAGATAAACATATCTATTTTCTCCAAAATCTTAATCATTTCTCTTTTTGTTGAAAATATTCTAAAATCTTTCTTCTAGCTTTTCAAAAACAAATGATAGGGAACTGTTGGACATTGTTGGTGACAATGTAAATTAGTGCAGGCATTGTATAAAATATAAAGAGGTTCCTCAAAACGTTAAAAATAGAATTACCATTTTACATATATCCCTGGTATATATATAAAATAAGTCATATTAATATTACAAGAAATATCTGTATCCACATGCTCATTGGATCACTAGTAGTCAAAACTAAGACAGAAAAAGAGAGGACTGGGAGATAGCTCAGTAGAAAAGATGCTTTCTGGCAAGCACAGGGTCCTGAGTTCAATCCCTGGAATAGCAAAATATAAAAAAAGGAGAGAAAAATAAAAAGCACGAAGACCTTCACTAAAAGAAACTATGCCAAAGGAAACCTGACACTGTGATTAATTTACTGATGAATTCATTTCTAGGAAAAATGAAATTTTTATCTGTCCAAATATATGTAAGTTTTGGTATCAATATATCATTGATCACTTTCCTCTGTGACCTTTCCTCTAGAGAGGCTATCTATGTATGATAATATTATGTTTGTCTTTATATTTGTTTAATCTTTTTCTTTTTTTTCTTACTTTTTATCTTTCTTTTTTCATGAATTTTTTTTTTTT
>NW_004524584.1:30236094-30240924 GCF_000260255.1 Octodon degus | reverse complement strand
CCTTCTTACCTCAGAAATATTTGCAGCAGATTTTCACTGTACCCGGAATTGTGTCTAGCCTTTACTCCTCAGTATTTTCTTGCTGAAAGATACTGCTGAGGTATTGTGCAGGTGTATACCCAAAAGTTCAATATAGTCCAGTACTCCACAATAATAGCGAGTTATCCAAAGGACTGGCAATGTCCAAATCTGATGACTTGAGCCTTTCACAGCTCAGCATATTAAAAAAAATTGACTTGAGATACAGTCTGGCCATAATGGGGCTGTCATGACAAGCAGTACATATTTAGAAGACCAGAGTGACAGGCATTCCAAGCATGGTCCCACTATTACACAATGCTATCTTTGGTGTAGTTGCTCAGTTCATATGTACCAGCATATATAGCTAGTCAGGGCGAGAATCCCACCCAGTAACTGCTAGATTCAACAACCTGCTCATATTTGTTATGATCATTGCCTTAACCATCTTGTATGTATAGATGTATGGCTTTGCCCCGGTCATGTTTCCTAGCTTTTCTCCTTGCCCTGTTTTCCTTGTCTAATCTTCAAGTTCTAATTTTCATTTTAATTGTGTTATACCTTTCTATTTGTATTTCTTCATTTGAATTCTGATATTCAGGAGACTATATGATATTTACACATGTGGGTCTGGTTTATTTCACTTGTGAGTATATCTTCAAGTGGCATCCAACTAAATATGAAGGGTTCGAGTTTATCATTCCTTATATCTGAGTAACACTCCATTGTATAAAAATACTACATTTCTTTTATCCATTCTTCAGGTGACGGGCATCTTGATTGTTTCCAAGATTTGGCTATCACAAGTTGTGCTGCTATAAACATAGGCACACATATATCACCACGATATGACGTTTTCAGTTCCTCTGGGAAAATTCCCAGTAGGGGCATAGCTGGTTTGACTGGGATTTCCAATCCTAGTTTTTTAAGGAGCCTCTGCACTGATTTCCACAATGGTTTTACCAGTCTATATTCCGACCAGCACTGGAGAAAAGTCTCTTTTTCTACACAGCCTCTCCAACATTTGTTGTTAGTTGATTTCTTCATGATAGCCATTCTTTCTGGGGTGAGATGGTATCTCAGTATTGTTTTAATTTCTATATCATGGATGGCTAGTGATGTGGTCCATTTTTTCATATATTTATTTGCTTCTTTAATTTCATCCCTGGGAAGTTAAGCTCAGATGCCCATTTCTGGATTGGGTCTTTAAATTTTTGGGGTGCTAATGTTTTTTTATTCTTTATATATTCTAGAGAAAAGAACCTTGTCTGTGTGCTTATTTGTCAAGATTTTTTCCATATTTGTGGGTTGTCTTTTGTCTTTGTTTGTAATTTCTTTTGACATACAAAAACTTCTCAAGAAGAGGATGTCCCAATTGTTAATTCTTTCAAGTGTTTCCCATGGGATTTGACTTTTGTTCATGAACACTTTGCCTATTATGTCTTCAAGAGTTCCTCCTAGTTTCTCTTCCAGGACATTTAGTGTTTCTGTTGTAATGTTTAGATATTTAATCCATTTTGACTTTAGCTTAGTGCATGATGATAGACCTGGGTCAAGTTTTAGTTTTCAACATGTAGAGAGCCAGTATTTTCAGCATCATTTGGTAAAGAGGCTATCTTTCTTCCAGTAAGCATGTTGGGCCACTTTGTCAAAGATCAAGTGGCTGAGAGTGTTCATAGAGGATTCTGCATCTTCTAATATATTCTATTGGTCCTCAGGTCTATTTCGTTGCCAATACCATGCTGATTTTATCATAGTAGCTTTGTAGTATAATTTCAAGTCAGGAGTTGTAATCCTTCCTACCTTCTCTTTGTTGCCCAGGACTGCCTTTTGTATTCTAGTTCTTTTCTGATTCCAAATAAATTTTAGTAATGATTTCTCTATCTCTGTGAGGTATGTTGTGGGTAGCTTAATAGGGATTGCATTAAATCAGTTCAGCAATTTTGGGAGTATGGCCATCTTCACAATGTTGGTTCTTTCTGTCCAGGAGCAGAGAATATTTTTCTCTTTTCTGAAATCTGCTAGGAACTCCCTTTTCAGTGTACTGCAGTTTTCCTTGAAAAGATCTTTGATTTCTTTAGTTATGTGAATTCCAAGATATTTCATTTTCTGTGGTGCTATTGTAAAAGGTATTGATTCTCTAATTTACCTCTCAGTGTGCTTGTTATCTATGTAGAGGAATGCTACTGACTTTAAGATACTGACTTGGTATCCTGCTATGCTACTGAATTTGTGTATAAATTCTTCTTTACCTATTCTTATTCATTTTATTTCTCTCTCTTTTCTAATGGCTCTAGCTAATGATACCAGAACTATATTGAATAGGAGAGGTGATAGATGACATTCTTGTCTTGTACCAGGTCTGGGAGTAAAAGGTTACAGTTTTTCCCCATTCAGATTTATATTAGTCATTGGTTTGTCATAGATGACTTCTATGAGATTGAAGTAGAGTCTTTCTATTCTAATATTTTGTAAGACTTTGAACATGAATAAGTGTTGGGCCTTGTCAAAAGCCTTTCCTGCATCAATTGAGATGATCATGTGGTTTCTAGATTTGGCTCTTTTGATATGGTGTATTACATTCATGGATTTTCATATATTGCACCATCCTTGTATCCCTGTGATGTATCCTACCTGGTTATGATGTATAATCTTCTTGATGATTTGCTGTATTCTATTTCCTAGAATTTTATTTAGGATTTTTTGCATCTATGTTCATGAGGGAGATAGGCCTGCAGTTCTCTTTTTTAGTTGCGTCTTTCCCTGGTTTTGGTATCAGATTCATACTTGCCTCCTGGAATGATTTTGGGAAGATTGCTTCCTTTGCAATTTCATTGAAGAGTTTGAGGAGTATAGGGATTTTATCTTCCATAAATTTCTACTAGAATTCAGCTGTGAATACATCAGTACCTGGACTTTTTTTGTTGGTAGCTTTGTTTTGTTTTTAGTGGGTTATTTTTTGTTACATTTCGTATTTCATTGGCTGTTATTGGGTTATTGAGTGTTGTTATAGCTTCTTGTTTCAGCTCTGGTAATTTGTTCCTTTCTAGGAATTTGTCCATTTCTTCTGTGTCTTTGAATTTTTTCTTTCCTCTTTTTGATGAGGTCATCCAGGGGCTTGTCAATTTTATTTAATTTTTCACAGAACCAGCTTTTTTACCTGTTAGTTCTTTGAGCTGTTTTCTTCATCTCAATTGAATTAATTTCTGCTGTAATCTTTGTGATTTCTTCCCAACTTTGGGCTCTGGGTTTGGCTTTCCAGATGCTGGAGGTGCAACACTAGGATATTTATTTGTTCCCGTTCTGTTTTCCTAATGTGTGAGTTCATAGCTATGAATTTCCCTCTGAGGACTGCCTTCATTACATCCCATAGGTTCCAATAAGTTGTGCTTGAGTATTCATTGAATTATAGATATTGCTTAATTTCTTGTTTAATCTCACCTGTGACTCATTGGCTGCTTAGTAGAGTGCTGTTTAATTGCCATGTATTTGTGGAGTTTTTCTGTTTTCTTGCCTTGTTTATTTCCAGTTTCATCGCACTATTGTCAGATATGCATGGGATAATTTCTGCTTTCTTGCATATACTAAGGCATGACCTATGGACCAATATGTGGTCTATTTTAGAAAATAACCCATGTGCAGGTGAAAAAAGTGTGTATTCAACTGTGGTTGGATGAAAAACTGTATATGTCCACTAAGTCCATTTGTTTCAAGCTCTGGTTCAATTCTTCTACTTCTTTGATAATTTTTTGCCTGGTTGACCTATGTTTTTGGGACAAGGGGGTGTTAAGGTCTTCTGTTTTGATTGTGCTATTGGATATTAGATTTTTCATGTTCATTATGATTTGTCTAATATAGTGGTGTGCTTGCGTATTTCTTGTGTATACATTTGTTAGTGTCATATGTTCCTCTTGAATTTTTCCCCTAACCAGTATATAGTGGCCTTCTGTATTTCATTTGCTTATTCTTGGTTTGAAGTTGATACTGTCTGAGAACAGGATTGCTACCCCTGCTTTTTTCTGAGGTGCTGGGGCATGTAGTATTGTTTTCCATCCTTTGACTTTTAGCCTATGAATTTCTTTATGAGATAAGTGTGTTTCTTTTATACAGCATATTGTTGGATTTTGTTTCCTAATCCACCTTGCCTGTCTATTTCTCTTTATTGGTGAATTGAGTCCATTTACATTGATGATTATAATTGAGATGTATTGACTTACAATTGACATGTTATTTACCTGGTGTTGTTTACTCCTTTTTATCCTTTGTTTAGTTGTTTGCCCTGTTTAATGGGTTCCTTCTGTTTTCGTTTGTAGAGTTCTGTTCATTTTGGTCCCTCTCTAGAACATCTTTTAGTAATCTGTGTAGGGTTGGCTTTGTCCTTATGAAATTCATTAGTTGTGCTTTCTCATGGAAGCATTTCACTTCTCCATCAAACTTGAAAAAAGGTCTTGCAGGGTATAGTGGTTTGGGCTGGAATTTGTTTTCATAGAGGACTTGAAGTACTCTGCTCCATGCTCTTCTTGCCTTCATGGTTTGTGAAGAGAAGTCTACTGTTATTCTGATGGGTTTTCCTTTAAATGTTACCCATTTCTTGTCTGTAGCAGGTTCCAGTCTATTTTTCTTGTGTTGTATTTCTGGGATCTTGACTATTATATATCTTGGTGTGTTTTTAATTGGTTTGAAGTTATTTTGCATTCTGTATGCTTCAGTTACCTGAATGTCAGATTGTTTCCTTATATTTGGAAAGTTTTGTGCTATTACTTCTGCACATATTCTTTTTATATCATTTGTATTGACTCCATCTTTCTCATT
>NW_004524584.1:30234318-30235994 GCF_000260255.1 Octodon degus | reverse complement strand
CCAGTAGCCCATAATAGTATTGGGTCTTCTGCTTGACTGGCAATGTCAGAAATTGTTGACCTGAGTCCCCCACAGCTCAACTTAACAGCATGGCTTTACTTCTTGTATTTTGTTTTCATACTTTTCTGCTGGATGGTTTAGACCAAGGTAAAGCAGGACCTGTGCAACCAGAGTTGTAGCTTTTGGGTCTGATAAAAGCATCTTGCAAGTCCAGCACAAAGATTTTAGTAAAAGCTGTTCTTCCAGGTCTTTCACAATGCTTAGCCAATGATTAAAGGTGCCTTCTCCGTTCTAGTCAAGGGCTAGATGCAAGATTTTAAGGTTAGTTTTCTCATAGTATCTTGGCATCGGTGATGCTGTCGGCTGCCCGGTGGCTCGTGGTCTTGCCAGCAGATGCACCCATCTATCTGCATCTCCACCATGTGACCGCCTTTAGACTGAGTCTTGGCAGGTTTCGTTAAAGATGTCAAAATTCACCTAGATCCTAAATCAGATACTGAGTTTCTTTATGGGACCAGAAAAAATAATTCTGGAACACGCAGAGTGAAAGGATTTGTGAAAATGGAAAGGCAGATTGGAGGCACAACCCAGAGGCCAAGAATGCAAACACCAGAGAGAACAATCTGCAGGTTCATACTTCTGGCTTCTTGTAAGATGAGGTAATACATGCCGTATAGGAACGATCCAAGCTTCTGTTCGGTTGTTATAATACTGATGGGGAACTAAAACATGATCTTTGCAGACACATGATAAGAAGCAAAGTAATGTAAGCCTTCTAACTTATCATCAATGTGTGACCAGCCCCCAGCTTGTCCCGGACAGAACTCTAAAGGGCTCCTACTGCCATTTGCATCCACAGAAACTGTGCTTTGGAAAGGATCAGTTTCTTATAAGAAAAGACAATTAACTGAGCACATTTGCCTCTGGCATTTGGCTTTCATCTACAGGAAAATTAGAAGATCATTTTGGATTGATATTTTAAGTAGGTATCAATCACCTTGAAAGAGCTTGAGGCACTAACCCAAGCCCCACAGGAAGAGACCCAGTCCTGTATTCATACCTGCTTGCTAAATGACTCTCATTTGGTACTGGATTTAATTAACCTCACCTGAGCAGTGGTGCTTGTGACCTCATTGGTTGACCATAGCTTTGTCCCACCTCACGCCCACCTAAGCGAGTCACCATGTCTCCACCTTAGACTCATCTCACCACATGGTTTCACTCTATAAAAGTCCAGGGAAAACACAGCTTCCTGGGAACCACCCACTCGGGCCCCCCTCCTGTCTCTCTCTCAGACAGGAGCTTTCTTTCCCCCAATAAATAGATTCTGCTCTTAGCCTCTCATCCCAGGTACCTTTTAGATTGGGAGTTTCATGCCCCTATATCATTTTCACTATTGAAAAAGTCCAGAACTAAATTTTAGGCCTTATTTTTTTGCTTAGAAATGCTTGATATAGACTTTGTTACTCAGAAAATAAAATGATGTTGAGAAATGGAAGATTTTATTAAAAGATAATTCAACACTGTGAAGTTTCAATTCAAAGAAGAGACCTGAAGGGACTGTAGATACAGCTCAGTGGCATAAGCACCTGCCTGACAAGCACAAGGTGCTGAGTTCAATCCCCAGGAGAGAGAGAGAGAGAGAGAGAGAGAGAGAGAGAGAGAGAGGGAGAGAG
>NW_004524584.1:30224171-30232362 GCF_000260255.1 Octodon degus | reverse complement strand
TAAGAGTGTGGAGGAAGTTCTCACTCACAGGATGGGGTTGGACTGGCTCTGGAGGGCGGAGGAGGTCTGGAGAATGCAGGAAAGTTCTGTCTCACGCGACGTGCCTAGGCTTGGTCCAGCGGGTGCAGGACTGTGCAGAAACTCTCCCACATACTCACAGGGCCTGGGTTTGTGTGGATCTCTCTCTTTTTCTTCTTTGGCTTTCATATGTATAGTGAAAATAATGAATTCTACTGAGCAAATTCTTTTTTATGTATTTGGTGTAGGGCCTCACTATGCAGCTCAGACTCCTACTGATCACCCTGTTTTCAGCATCTACAGTGCTGGGATTACAGGTGTACATCACCACTCCTGGTCTTGGGGGCCAGCTCAGCATACCCAGGAACAGGAACACTGCAACAAGTGGTGCTGGGGATGGAATCTGGCCCCTGTGCTTGCCTAAACAGGCACTTAGCCATTGAGCTATCCCCCCAGGTCTACTGAGAAAATTCTAATTTGATCTGATTTATTCAAGAGAAGGATTAAAAGAAGTGAAATTGGAAAGTAAAAATGGCTTTTATCTATTGAATTTTCGTTTGTGGTTTTCTTAAGAGAAATGTAGCTAGCTCTGTCTCCAAAAGATATTAAGAAAATTTAATGCAAAACATGGACTAGTATAAGCATTTTGTTGATGTTGATGGTAGTGGGAATTGTAAGAAAGTTCCATTGCCAGAGAACTTGTATATGACTCTCTTCTGGAACATGCAGCTTTCTGTGTAGACATGTGGATCACATTACCTCGATAGTCTTCTTTAGTCAGAAGGAAGGACCAATATTATTCCTAAAAGTGTCAGTAAAATATTAAAATGATGGGCCCAAAATGTATAATTTGGATAGGAGAGAAGAACAAAAAATACAGAGATTGATTGGATGAACCACTGAAATCTGGGCAGCTGAAGAAGCAAGCTCAATATATTTATTAATATTATATAACCAGATACAGAAACATGTAAAGTTTTGCAATGTAATATTGGAAGAAACAAAGATTTTTGTTTCTTTTATGGTTTTGTTTGTCCTGTTTTCCAGAGTATGAGAGAGACTTTGTAAAATACAGTGGGAAAATGTGCATGGCTCGTGAGAGAAAGAATCTAAATTTCAGACATCACATAAACGTGCCTCCTATTTGTTTTTCTAAAAGTTAACTCCAGGACCCATCACAATGTGTACACCAGTGATTAACACTTGTGATGTACAGATGTACAAGTTGAAAGAACAGAATTTTTGGAGAGCAGCTGATAATAACAGCAGAACATGAAGCCCAGGGCTCGTAAATATGAATCCACTCGTGCAATGAAGGTTTTTCAGAATCTCCTGCTAGACTAATAAATAGTTGTATCACAATCATTCTAGGCTTTTGATAATAAATCCAACAATAGATTATGCTAGGAAATCAATTCCCCAGAGTTTGTGTAGGATATCACGTGATTTTACTTTCACTTCATTTAATTTTTTTCAGTTCCCTAATCTTCTCAGGTGAATATTAACATCAGCATTTTATGTCATGCCAAATATAGTTAGTAACATAATCATACGATATAATTTATAAAAGTTACTCATGAGAGCTGGACATAGTTGCATACGCTTATATTCCTAGCATGGTGAGGTGCTGAGATGGGAAGATTGCAAAGTCAAGCTCAATCTGGGACACTTGGAGAAGGTCTGTCTCAAAGTAAAAATGATAAATAACATTCAAAATACTGAGATTCTAGCTTACTGTGAAGGCCTTGGTTTGGATATCCAGTATAGTGACAGGTTCTGGCCAGAGTACAAAGTGCTAAGTTATCATGGGCCGTGATTCAACATTCCAAAAGCAACAACATTCCCAAAACAACAGCTTATCTTCCCAATGACCACTTCCTCATTCTCACCTACCCAGTATAGGGTAGCTCACACACACACACACACACACACACACACACACACACACAGAGAGAGAGAGGCGAGCCCCCAGTCAGCTCCTTACGTGTCCCTGTACCTGCCCCTCAAACTCTGACCCCAGCAAAAGTCCCAAAGTCTCAGCCTTCCTGTCTCAGGGCAGAGGATGCCCAGCTCCCTCAGATTTTCTCTGTGTCCTAGGAGTCAATGAAGACCCCACCCTGTTTACTTCTGCTTCTCTGCTACCACTGTTGACAGAAAAAAAATCCTAACATACAGCCCCCTTCAAAACTGGATAAGAAAGTTCTCTACAGTTTGGATACTATAATTAAGTATGCAAAACTGGATAAGAAAGTTCTCTATAATTTGGATGCTATAATTAAGTATGTAATCTGGGAGAACATTTAAAGCGATTGAAGAATTCAGTCAAGGAAAAATTTAATATTTGGAAATTCAAACATAGATACTTGAGAATTAAATTAAGATAACAAGAATGTAGACTAGGCATGGTGTCACATACCTGCAATCCCAGCACTGGGGAGGCTGAGAGAGGAGGATCACTGTGAGTCTGAGCTGTGTAGTGAGACCCTGTACTAAATACATTAAAAAAGATACTTGTCACTAGTGATATTTGTGAAAATAAAGCTTAAGTACAATTAAGTGAATATGCATTTAGTGAACTTAATCTTTGGTACTAGAAGTCATTTTCTTTCTTCAGTATAGTGAATAAAAGTTAAGTTTTCACACTAAGATACATCCCCAACACATTCTTTAAAGAAAAAAAAAAACAACTTTGAAACAGGGACTCTCTAAATTTCTCAAAATGGACTTAAACATGCCCTCTTCCTACTTTTGCCTCCAAGAATGCTAAGATTACAAGTGTACAGTGCCATACCCAGTTTTCTAAACAACTAATTTTATTGGTACATTTTGGACAACCGTAATATCACATTCATTATGGGGGATTTGTGTCTATCTGTTCTCCAAGCTCTAAGTTACTTTTTCCCAATCTTGCCCTTCCTTCCCTTCAAGCTCATTCCTCTTCATAGGCAGCACTTTATTTCTGTTGTTGGCCTTCCATTCTTTTAAAGAGTTTTCTAATCTTTATTTTCATTCTCTTCCCTCTCTCCCTCCCTTGTTCCTCTTCCTATTTAAATATTTTTTCCTACTTAACTACAACTAACCCACCAGGGTTTGTTTGTTTGTTTGTTTGTTTTTCTTTTAATGTATTTAGTGCAGGGTCTACAGGGTCTCACCACACAGATCCGACTCATAGTGATCCTCCTGTTTCCAGCCTCTCTTCCACGGGGATCATAGGCCGGTGCCACCACGCCCAGCATCACTCTGTCTCAGCTTGCCCTGGAGGTGGGGCTGGCACAGCAGGCCTAGCCCTCCCTTTTGGTTCCTATTTACCCTTTGGGTTTCTCACACAAGACAAACAATGCGATATTTAAACACATGTGGATAATCCTGAGAAAATAATTTTAGATCAAATAAATCAGATCATTTTTAACTCAGGGAAGTTAAAAATGCCTTTCCTAACCTTTCCTACCAAATCCGAATATTTATACCTCAAGGTTGAAAATTTTAGCAATATCATTCTTGCTTGACATATGTGTTTACTGAACCATTCGATATATTATTGAGTGGTACACGTCTTTAAGATTTTCAGAGAGAATATAATGAAATTAAATTTTTAAAATTTTATCTTACTTTATTTTGAAGAGTAAAAACAAAAGCAAACACAAATAGCAGAAACAAAGATAGTAACAGGGCAACATACAACAATAGATATGTTGTAGATTGGTAAGTGGATGCAGCTACTGTCTGTGCTCATTAGTGAAATAAATCAGACATGTGTGTAAATATTGTGTTATCTCCTCAGTGTAAGAACCTCAAAGAATACACGAAATTAATTTGGAATAAGCCTTTCACATGCAAATTTTGTTTTACATATTGACTAAGACTCTACTGTCTGTATGGGTTTTAAAGAAATTTCAATGATTTATTGCAATTTTATAGTTTTAAAAACCATTCAAAGACAGAAAAAAGCAAAATTTTGCATATATATTTTAAAATAGCATCATAAAAGTGATAGCTACTTGTTAAATATTTTTGTATGCATTTAAGTATAAGAAATATATTTCTAGTTGGAATTATTATTGGGTGTTATTGTGTCCTACACAATCCATCTTCAGTGTAATAGTTACATGAATAATTGATATCTATCTACTGTCTAAAGGAATATCATGCCATTATAGTCCCTCAAATATCAAATCAAAATAGGTTTGAGAAAAACTCTCATTAATATTTAAAAAGACTTTCTCCTAGATTATGAGATAACAAAGTCAAAAGATTTGAAATTAACACTTGTGTGTAATGATTTTTTATTTTTAGTCTAAAAGGTGATAATATAAATTGCCAGATTGGTGTTGGCATGATCAAATACTCATTCTGAGGGTTTTTAATCAATATCCTTAGCTGGAAATTTTTGTCAAGGACTCCAGCTTTATATAACCCTTAATTTTAAATAATTTAACACACATGCAAAATCATATGAGACATTTCTTAATAGAATGAGGCTTATTCTACATGTTGAATTTATAATTAGAGTAGGTTTGTTAGTTAACAAGGACTACTTGGGTTTTCTTCCAAAGAATTTTCATTATTAAATTTCAGTATTTGATGCTAAACATTGATTTTCTTTAAGACAGCAACATCATCATGTCATACTGCAGAATATTACATAAATTTTGACATCGGGAAGTGCGGTTCTATTAACATACATTGCCCTGTAATATTAGTATTATAAAATTTTCTCTTATGTGGTAAGATTGCAATGATTAAAAAAAAATTATTTGGTTGTTTTAGGGTCTCACTAAGCAGCTTGGACTGATGGTGAGCCTCCTGCTTTCAGTCTCCCCAGTGCTGGGATTACAGTATATGCCACTAAGCCCGGACTCTGTGGCTGGCTCAGCCTGCCTTGGGGTGGGGCTGGCACCGCATGTGGTGTGGCATGTGGAACTGCAGTCCCTGCACTTGCCTAAGGTTTCCTGAGCAGTCGCTTTAGTCTGCTGAGCTATCTCACCGGCCCCACACAATTAATTTTTTATCCCTGATCTAAAACTTGTGTTTCTCCCTTAGTCTGTGTTTCAACTTTAATTAACATAAATTCTCATTAATTTCCATCCACAGATATTTTTATGCTTTTGTGCTTTGAAATTTATGCTTTAAGAATTCGTTACTTAATTCCCTAACTTACAGCTATTTTCATCTCTTTCTTGGTAAAGGCCAGTGTATGCTGTGAGTTCACATAGGCTGCTTTCAATATTGTGATAAAATACGTAATAACCCTTTTGAACTTGTCATCATTTTTTTGTCAGTGGTCTTTTGGATACAAAGAACAGAAATATCATAAAAGAATAAGACAGTAAGGAATTCATATCCATGGAAGAAGATAAATAGAAGTGTTGATACCTTCATTACAAAATGAGGTAAAAAGAGAAATAGGCAGAAATTGATAGCAACCGTAGGTATATTGTTGAATATATGTAATATATAGTACATACACAGATATATCATATACCTTACAGAATAAAGGCTCTAGCTGCTATTTCTATGTGAAACACGGAACAGTAGCACAACCAACACATGGTGTGGAGAGACAGAGGACGGGAATTCTTGGACGTCACCCGTTAGCCTTCCTGTGGCATGGAAGAGACAGCTATCAAGGTTACAGAATGGCTAGTAATATGAAACCTTCCTTTCTTAGGTTTCATTGAACCATTCAGGGCTGGTATTTTCTTCTGTTTTGTGATGAGGGTCATTCTCTATCCCTTCCCTTGAAGTATTTATCTTCATCTTTTGTCATTCTCTTTATAGTGTGTAGATGCCTAAAATCGCACCAGATAACCCTTCCTCTCATTCCCACCCCACTCTCTATGGAGAACTCACTCCCACGTTCCCAAGTCACACACATGACAGATTCCTTGGCTGTTGTGGAGGTCTATCTTCTCCGAGGCTCCAATCCTTCTGTCTTTCCTCCTTCTTTCCCTACTTCCTGAACTTTCTATCCTCCTTTACACCTTTAGCCCCCTCTCCTGCCCACTCTTTTTCTTCCTTCCCTTCCTGTTTCTTTCCCCCTTCCTTCCTTTACCAAGGATGTTTTGAGGAATAGAATTTGTACTTTCACAAAACCACACAGAATAAAATGATACTCTGACAAATCCTCATTAATTCCAGAAAAAAAAAAAACCTCACAGCTTTACTGTCAAACATCCATTTTTCACACTTTCTGTGAACATTTTCTATTCCTAAAAGCCTGCCAAGCCTTTCATAATCTTGCAAATCTAGTTCAATGCAGTTTCCGCGCCTGCCCCTCCACATCCTCTTGCAGACTCACTCTGTTCCCTGGACCTTCACACCTTCTGCTTATCTCTACACAGCTTCAGAAACTGCCTTTCACATAGGCAAGTGTAGTCCTGTAACTCACCTGTTTAGAATCTTCAGAGGTTCTGCAGACACAATCGATTGAGTTATGTAAGTAGAGAAGTTACTCAAACTTTGTTTTGGTTTTATTTTTCTTTACAAATATTATGTCTTTGTTTTTCTTCTCTTCCTGAGGTTTACACAGGGCAGCACATTATTGCACTAAATTTTTCTGGAGGAGAATCAAAATTGCATGTCTAAAATGATTCTGAAATGACTTGCCATCACTTAGCTGAACATGAAGAGAGAACTTGATTTTCTGTTTATACTTTTTTTTCTGTGTTGTGTTCCTGATATTTGAATAGAGAACAGACAGATGCAGTTTTGAAAGACATTCAGATTCAAGGCAAAGATAATAAAGTATATAGTTAGGTGTTGGAAAATATTTCTAATATAATACAAAATCTCAATAAATTGCAATAGATTTTAAAATTAGTTTTCTGAATGTGTGTGCAGTTTGAAATGTCTATGAAATTTCTTGATCTCATGCATGAATCATCCTTACGTTAAACTGGCTCAGGGTTGTCGCTAACTGTCTCAATGTGTGTGTCGTCTTGCATTTCAAAGGCTTTTGCCGCATTTGAGTTGCTCCTCATTTCCCACTAGACATTCGGGTTTCCTGCAGCCTAAGTGTACAAATTTACAAGAGCTGACTCTGTAATCTAGGCTTGCTCACTTCCTCTCTCCCAACACAAAGAGGAGACAGTAGCACAGGTGGAGGTAAGTTACTGGGAAGGTGACTGCAGGGAGAAAGAGTGAGAAAGCGCTACGATGAGGTTGGAAAGGACAGGGGAAGGCTTTCTGGTCCAGGTCTCTACTGTGGGTAAAAGGAGGAAAAAGAACTGAAAGGGAGGGTGACGCACAGAAGGAAAGAAGGCTAAAATGAGGTGTCAGTAGAGTCAAGCACATCACCTGTCCCCTGCAGGGTTCTCTCCTCAGAAAGCATGTGAACGTCAGTGAATTAATAGAAATGAGCAGCATAATTATCTCAGCTATCTGATGATGATGATGATGATGATGAAGATGATGATGATGATGATGATGAAGATGATGATGATGATGATGATGATGATGATGATGATGTGTATATATTTTTTTTTCACTTCCTTTTTTTCTCCTTTTTAATTTTATTCTTTTTAATAAATGAAATAAACAAGTCACATGAATCATTGTTCTATCCATAGCCTTGTGATTGTTTATACTTTAGACTTCCTCCAAAATCAGAATTCAAACTTAATCCTCAGTGCAACAACATTGATAGGTGGGCTTTTCTGGAAGTGATGGAGTAAAGAGAGCTCCCCTTAAAGGGATTGAGGATCTCAGGAAAAAGGCTGGATTCATGACCTCTCCCATTTTATTAAACCTCTGAGCCAAAACACCACACTCATTTCTGACAGGTTAGCAAAATGTATGTTGTTGACCAGTTAAAAGTGGTACTTTGCATTAGCTATCTAAACACTTTGAAGGATTTAAAAAATATTTTTCAATGAGTAAAAATCACTTGAACTTTCCCTTTAAACATAATCTTAATAAATTTGCTGTACACCTGGTTGAAACTGAATAGCTATATGGGCCTAGTTTAGTAAAGTACATTTTCTTTTTTCTTCCTTTCTGTATTTAGTACAGGGTCAATAGGGTCTACAGGGTCTCACTACCCAGATCAGACTCGTAATGATTCTCCTTTTTTTCAGCCTCCCAAGCACTGGGATTGCAGGTATTCGCCACCACCCCATCTCAGTCACTAGCTCAGCAGGCCCTGGAGGCAAGGCTGGCATTGCACACTGGGGAT
>NW_004524584.1:30203382-30210076 GCF_000260255.1 Octodon degus | reverse complement strand
TTGCTGATATGTTTTTAAAAATCTTATTTTCTTTTTTGAATGCCTTTCTGTTTATTTTCCCTGGATGCTTGCAGGTTTCCTTCCTTCAACTTAAAGATGGTTCAATTTATCAGGATCTATCTCTCGGTAATCTTAGTGAGTGTTTTCTGTGTCATTGAAGCATGGTGAGTGTTTCGCTTCAACCTAGGCAGGTTTATTTTCCTGTTGTAGCACATGTCCTTGTACTTATTCTGAATATTTTTTCCTATTTATCCAGTCTTTTTCCATAAACATCAATTATGGGCATTTTGCATTTCTCATGTCTATTTTTAGAAGAAAGCTCATTTTGAAACTCATTTTCTATTTATTTGCTTCTTCTAACTAACCTATAATGCTCTCACCTGTGAGCTCATTGCTGCTGCTTCAGTTGTTTCAGCAAAGTGTGCCTTTCATAGTTTCATCTTTCCTGTAAATGACATTAAATCATCCACACTTATTGTTTTCTTGGGCTCTTTTTCATTGTTTTACCATATATGTCTTCATATTATTTGAATATCATTTTATTCCATGTAGTTCATGATTTGTTAAAAGTTTTAATAACATCAAACTTTTATCATCTATTTCCTAGAGTCAATTTTTCAAATTATCTTATTAACTTTTGACATAAGTTTACTTTCAACTGTTTGTTCCCATAATAAACGTGATATAATTAGGTATAGATGCAGTTACTTTGCTTGTCTTTACTTCTTTCATTAATGTGTGACAAGTGAGACAGACTACAGTGGGGTTTCTTCTTCTCACTCACTGCAGGCTAAGTGTACTTAGTCTCCCCATCTTGCATTCTGTCAAACCCCAAGACAGTGCAATGAAGCTCTGCTACTCAGGCAGGAGCTACTGCCTCTTCCTGGGGAGAACACTCACAGAGCTCTGCACATCCATCCTTGATCTTACTGAAGGGGCACTGGTACCTAACTCTGAATGTAGCTTATGAATAGATGCTCTTAAATTTGTTATGTAGAGGAAGAAATCATTACTATTCTTCAATAGCCTCTGTAGCCAGATCACAACAAATATTCATTAAGTTGCACAGTATTCTATGGGTTTTTATTTAAAGGTTTTAAATATCTACTTTGGTGCTTTAAATTAACATACGTATAATAAAGTATAGTGATGCTCATTTGGGGGAACTGATCTATAGATCTATATATATAGCTATATCATCTATCTAAGCACATATATATGTATATATCATGGTTTGAGCATTCTGAACCCCAATTATCCTTTTTCATGAGCTTTACAACCTCTTTACTTCTCTGAGAGTCTGATTTCTAGTTTCCTACACCCTCTTCTTCATTTGCCCCTTAATTTGCTTATATTTTAAATTCTTCATATATGAAAAAACTATGCACTATTTAACTTAATTTTGACTTATTTTACTTAACACGATAGTCTCACATTTCATCCAAAAAATAATGTGAGTGCATTCTTCCTGGATGGATAGTGTTTCGTTTTAAGTAGATGTTCCAGTATTTGGTCCACTTGTCTTGCGCTGGCCCTTGAAGCTGTTTTCAGAGCTTAGCTATTGTCGAGGCTCATTGCAACAAACGTGCACACACATGTATCACACTAGCGTCACGTCCTCAATGCTCACAGGAGTACACATGGAAGAAATGACCACTTTTAGCTTTCTGAAGCATTACTGATGCAGGCAAATGAGACTCCCAGCCTGAAAGGTACCTGGGATGAGTTTGTGCTCTCTGAAACCAAAGAATGAGCTCTAGGATCAAATGTAGGTTAAGAACAGAATATTTGCTGGGGGGAAAAAAGCCGTCTGAGAGAGGGACAGAAGGGGGACTCACGCAGGTTGCCCAAGGAGCTACCATTCCCAGGGATTTTTTATAGAGTAAAACCATGTGGTGAGGCAGGTCGAAGGTGGAAAACAGGGGAACTAACTTAGCTGGGCAAGAGGTGCCACAAAACTACGATCCATTGCTCAGGTAAACTTGGTGAAATCCAGGACCAAATGGGGAAGCGAATCATGCAGCAAGGGGCATGAATATAGGATCGGAGTTTATCCAGTAGCTGGTAGTCGTAGATTAGTGACTCTTCCTGGCCTCCTCAAGGCCATGCTCCATCCCTGATGCTTATCTTTCAGGAGGTGATAATTTGCCACTTCATTGGTCTTCAGGTCTGGCCCAGAGCAGGAGCATCCATCTGCTTTACAGTCGCATGATCTCTTTTCTTCCCCGCTGTCTCCTTGAGGCCTGGCCCTGTCTGACGGCCTATAATATTTCTATCTAATTCAGCTGCCTACATTACTACATTGATTTCCATAATTTTTGTGCTAGTTAACTCTGCCACCAGTGATGTACAATGGGCAATAGATAGCAGTGAGCGTGTTAGAGGTAGAGAAACGTGTCCTACACAATAACTCTTCACTCTGGTGTCTCCATTCCACTGGCCATGATGGTTTTGAAAGGTAGGTGTAGGTTAATTTTTTAATATTCTGTATTTTATTATTTTGTATTATATCACAGTATTATAAGTTTATGTGAATACTTCAGGGCTATGGAACAAATCACCTAAGTTCCTATCATTTTTTATGAGAAATTTTGCTTTCATATACAAGTGATTTTGATTACAAACCTGTTTGCAGAATGAATTATGCTTGCAAACCAAGGTTTTGCCAAGTTTCAACAGAGAGCTAGAGTTTAATGGTGTCTGTTGTAATTTTGTCTGTTTTATTTTTCATTTTACAAAAGTGGACATTCTTTTCTTTCTTTTAATATGTTTGTGTAAGTATTTGTAAATCATATTTATCTTTACAAAGAGTGAGATATTTTATTCATAGATACATTTGTTACTTTTAGCATAATTACATTAATTTTTGTACTAATTTTATGTTTTCTTCTGCTATGTTGGGTTTGAATTGCTGTTATTTATTTATTTATTTGTTTGTTTGTTTATTTATTATTTTAGTATATTTGGCACAGGATCTCACTATGCAGCTCAGACTCGTAGTGATCCTCCTGATTTTTGCCTCACCAGCACTGGGATTATAGGTGGACGCCACCGTGCCCAGAATTGGTGGCTGGCTCAGTGCACCTGGGGATGGAGCTGGTGTGGAAAGTGATGCCAGGGATCAAACCTGGTCCCTGTGCTTTTTAAAGCAGGTGCTTAGTCCATTGAGCTATCTCACTGGCACTTGGATTGTTACTTTTGTAAAACTTTGATATACATTATTAGGTTGTTTATTTGGAATACCTGTTTTATTATGCAAACAATAATAGTTAAACTTCCTTTGTAAGACCGCTTTAATCATTTCTCATTAATTTTGATATGTTCTATGTTTATTATCATTTAATCTAGAACTTTTAAATTTCTTTCATTATGTTTTTTCTGTGACCCCTTGAATAATCATTAACATGTTACTTAATTTGTTTGTATGATTTTTATAATTTCTTTTGCTTTTAATTTCTAGTTTTGTTCCACTGTGATCCAATAGCATGTGTGAAATTATATATTTTATACTGCATTTACTTGAGGCTGTATGAACATTCTAGAAAAATTTCCACAGGTGTTGCATCAGAAGACACAGGTGTGGTGCAGGGGACATAAGGAAAGCACCAAAGGAAAGGCACTTATGTGCGAGTCGATAGCGGAGATGGAAACATCTTATTCAACTGTAGAACTGACATCAGATAAACTAATATTACGAAGAAAAAACGTTGATATGGTCATGCTTATCTAATAGAATAGAACGTCCTAAAAGCAACAACAGAAGATTTAAACATACAAATTTCCCATGTGCACATACGTAAATGGCTGGACAGTAAAACCTCACATATGTAATAAAAAAGGATAACTCCACTGCTTTACTGGCTACAGCAGACGTCCCAAAGCAGCTCTTCTCTGCGGTTCCCCAAAAGTGGATGTCCTCGGGATCATGCCCAGCGTGGTTCTCTTCCCTCCGCAAGGAGTTAGCCTCTGATTCCTGGGTCACCCTCTTGCTGCAGACTCTGCAGCCAGCTCCAAGCCTCTGATACTTTCTGCTCTTGGTTTACAACCCTTGCCCCATTTCACAGGTTTCTCACTGGCCTACAACTTCAGTGGCTTCCAGGGTCAGGCAAGAGACTTCACCTTCCCTCTGACATTTCTCCCCCTCCTGCACTCGTAGGCTTTAGGGACATTGTTCCTGCTGAGTCTTCCTGTGGTGTGATTTCACTTGTTCCTGAAGACTGACCAGAGACCTCTTTCACCTGGCATTCACGGTTTCTCCCCAAGCCCTGCTTTCTGCAGATTCCCTTAACTACCCGCTCCTGTGTTTCCCTGTGTCTCTCTCAGAGATTCGATGGTGCTTATTGCTGGGTTCTAAACCCGAACCAAGGCCTTTGTGCCCCCATTCCTGGGCTCACTGGTCTTATCCAAGATGCTATCCTGGCAGGGTCTCTTAGACATTGAACTTTCCTTCATGCCCTGATCTGGGCTGGCACACCCTGATGCATATCTCACTCTCTGTGCCCCACCTCCCAGTAGGAGAACCACCAAGGTGACAGTGGCGGAGCAAGACACTCATGGGCAGCCACGACGCCCAGCTTTTACCCCAAAGAAGTGTGTGTCTCCTAAGATGCCGCATTCTCTAGGTCAAATCTAGGTCAGTCGCAGCTGGGTTCTCATTCCAACACTGCTTCTGCCTTCTATCTGCATCCCTTCCTGTGCAGCCACGTTTGGGTGGCCGAGCTCAGTTGCGTTCCTTTCTTCACAGACTTGCTGCCTTAGGTGCATGTTCTCATCCTGCTCAGCATCCTACTAATGCCGTGGCTGCTTGCATGCCATGCCAACAGGCACCACTTCATAGGACACTACAAGATGTTTAAAACTCCATGCTGTCAGGACAGTTTGGATAAATTGTACTGTTGATGTCTGCTGGTCTAATGGAAGGAGCAATGAATGCTTAAAATTATTTTTTCATTCTTTAAATTTCTTTCCTTTTTTTAGGAATAGAAAGTTGTTTTATTAACAAGTTTTACATTTACAGTTTATTAGCTAATCAACATCAACATGAAAAAAATAAGAGTTAGATAACAAACCTCTACAATGTGTGTGTGTGAACTACAGGTTCATGCATCTGAAACCCCGTAGTACTTCGGAAGAGCATTGAGACTCTTAGGGTTACTGAGCCACCAGCAAGGCCTCTGCAGAAACAAGCTCCAATGGATTTCCACCTTCTCAAAGCAGGAGGCAAGGAGGTGCACAGAGGACAAGACCCGGAGCCTGTGCACACTGGGCCTGGACAGAGCACCGCACCCCAACGCCCCCAGTGGCACATAGCTCTGGGCGAAGTCAGGAAAGGCCCGTGGGCTGCACCTGGATCCTCAGGCCAGCCACGGCCAGCATGCGCGAAAGGAACAGCCCATTCTTCAAGTCTCCCCACCGCAAGCGGAAGAGACAGAAACACGGGAGGTCATTCCTGTTTCTGAGATGTTCTAGAGTTCCCTCACTGTTTCGGTCAGTCTGCAGAGAAGGCTCCTCTGAGAGGTGCAGTTCTCTCAGAAGCATCAAAGAGCTGACCTATGTTACAAAATCCTACCGATCAAAACGTCGTTTTCAATTACAAACTCATCAAATCTCACTTCCTCTCTCCCTAACAGTACTTGTTGTGGCTCACTCGTCTTCGGTCGCTAGACACAGAAACGCCGAGGCAAGCTGGGGTCAGGGACAGGATGAAGGAGCGGTCCAAGGCGTACACTTCGTCAGCACAGGCCTTACATGATGCACACCTTCTCGGCCTGTGAGAAGTGGAAGCCTTCATTGGTTCTTGGGCAAACAATTTTACCATCTTGATGGATAGAAAGTAAAGAGTTGTAGCCGTAGACATAGCCGTTGGGCATCATCGTGGGCAGGTTGTTCTCGTTCATCACATCACCGGAGATCTTGCAGACCAGGAGGGGTTGGCGCAGCGGGCCACGGCCAGGGGCTGAGCCAGCCTGTTTGGGGAGCGGCTGCACACAGGGCAGCAAGGGCTCTTGGAACTGCCGTCCTCCTCGTAGCGCTGTGGGGTCCTGATCGCTGAGAGGCCGGCCTGCAGAGTGAGTGTGCACACAGAGCCGTTCCTCAGCTGGCGCAGGCGCAGGCGCAGGTATCATATCGGAAGTGGTGGATCAGCTTCTGCCCCCGCGCCGGGCCCAAAAGGTCCTTGTACGGGGAAATGTGCGTGTCTGGTGGGAAGGCCAGCGTGCCGGTGACCGGGCCGCCTTCACCCGGCTGGCTCCGCTCCGCCTGGCTGGAGCGCTTCAGTGCGTGTCTTGCAGCATCCAGGCGCTCGCTCTGCAGCACGAGCTCCATGAACTCCTGGATCGAGAGGCTGGACTCCAGGCAGCTCTTCACCTTCCGGAGCCGGGCCTTGTTGTGTGGCACCTGGCCAGGCAGGTGGCCGTCTCACGCCTCTTCAGAGAGCCTTCCACCTCTTTGGCTGTCAGGAACATCTCAGTATTCACCAGGCAGGCAGGTCCTCAGTGCCACGCTGGCGAGCCAGCTTCACGGCGGTGTTGCAGGAGCCGCAGCGCAGCGCGTGCTCCACCACATGAGGTCCACCGTGAGGCCCACGCGCGTCCGCGTCCGCGCGGGCTGGTCACCGCTGTGCCCCCGAGGTACTGATCCGACCCTTGCGCAGCGTGGCACTCTCGTCCTCCGCCGGGGCGGACTCCACTGCCTC
>NW_004524584.1:30201268-30202614 GCF_000260255.1 Octodon degus | reverse complement strand
ATAAATAAATAAATAAATCGAAATAAAATTTTAAGAAAACTCCATCTTATCAACTATGAGTCTTCAAAAATGTGTTTCTGAGAAAACCTTGTATATATTCAATACATAATTAAATAACCTTACATCAAAAACTGTTCTCTCCCAAACGCCAGAACAAGTGAATGGTGAAGGATGAAATAAGAGAGACAACACAGCATGGCTTTCAGGAGTCCAGGAAGGTCAGAGCTCTCCTGGAGCTAAGACAAAGACTTCTCTGGACTGTCTCTATTTATTGGGTCCCTAACATCGCAGGGGCACAGGAAAGCAGAGGCCACATCAGAGGCCCAAGGTGGGCGAAAGCGAGCCAGGCTTGAGAAGTCAGAACAAGGACAGTCCAGCAGTGGACCTGGCTGACTGAAGGAACTGCCTTCCCTGTGAGGCCGGCACTTAGGGCCTTTCGCATGCCGAGTGTGTCAGTGTCTACAGCTTCTGCTCTTGTCCTGCCTTCACAAGTGTCACAGACCGCTGCAGGTCTCCTCTGTGGCCATTAGCATGGAGAACTCACTTTCTGTACGCCGGCAGCTGGCTCTTTAGGTAACTGGCCTTGGCCTGAGACACAGCCAGAAGTTAACTTAGAAAGCCAGTCAGCCAACCCTAACCCCTCTCAGTACTGCTTCCTCAGGGCTCTGGAAATCGTCAACCAGATATTTCAGAGTCAAGTTGTATGTAGACGTTCTCTTCTGCTCAGGGTAGCAAGAGAGGTCCATAACACAATAGTGTAAAAATAGTGCTACTAAGATACATATTACGTCGTTCATTATTTATATGTGAGGACAACATTTTAATACCTTTTCTTTATCAAATGGAATCTTTTACTTTGAACTCTCTCTTAGAATAAAGGAAAGAAAAATGTCAATTTTCTCTGCATTTCTTCAAATTTTCAGGATACAATATTAGAAATAAATAATAATACAAAAATATCTTGCATTTACCAAACATGCATATGACACTTAATGTAAAAACAGTATTTATAATAGCTAAGTATTAAAAACAACCCATGTGCACAAAGGATATCAACTGAACAATCGATTAAAAAAGCTGTGATATTTTTATACGAGGGAGCACTACTCAGCTATAAAGATGAACTCAAGGCATTTAAAGATAAATGGATGCAGCGTCAGACATAATGATAAGTGAAAGAAATTTGACACACATGTGTAAACACCGTATTGTCTTCCTAGTGAAAAGGAAAAAAATAGCAAATAGGAGCCAAAAGGTGCTATGGATACTGTGAAAGGAAGAAACTGCACAAAAGGAAAGAAAAACTGGGATAGAAGAAGGGAGGAAAAAAGCCAATGTATACATAT
>NW_004524584.1:30199180-30199777 GCF_000260255.1 Octodon degus | reverse complement strand
ATATATGTATGATAGCTAAGATAAATATACTAATTCCTAGTTGATTAAAATAAATGATTAAAATGAGCAGTTTGTCCTTATATTGTTTGAGTAAACTTTCATGCCTACATCTTGTAATCTGAGCAACTATTTTATATTTTTTCCATAATTTTATTGAGAGACATAGAGCAATGACACAGTTTCAAATAAAATTGGTAGGAGAGTTTCAAAAATTAACACATTGCACACTCTCTTCCTAGTGGTTACTTGCTGAACAAGATGCAGACATGGTATCCTTTTTACAAATACTATTAGAAGAAATCCCTCTATTCATTAAGAGAATGTAACTATATATCTATCCTAACCATTTTGAATACAGAGATACAAATTGCACGTTCATCTGTATCTCCTTTTTGTTTAGTTCTGTCATTCAAATATTACAGGTGTGTTAACTCAGGAAAATATTCTAAAAGGGTCGAGTAGTCCAGAATAGTATTGGGTCTTCTGCTTGACTGGCAATGTCTGAAATTGTTGAACAGAGTCCCCTACAGCTAAATATAACACCATTGCTTTACTTCTTATACTTCAATTTTATACTTTTCTGCTGGATGGTTAAGA
>NW_004524584.1:30195897-30198320 GCF_000260255.1 Octodon degus | reverse complement strand
ATCTTTACTGCAGTTGCTTAGGTCACAGGTGTCTGTATTTATAGTTCGTCAGGGTGACAATCATTCCAGTTAACTGCTTTATTCAAAAATCTTCTGAAGATTCTCAGGATCATTGCCTTACCCATCTTCTACATATAACTGTATGGCTTTCCCCTGTCATGTTTCCTAGCTCTTCTCCTTGCTCTCTTTTCATTGTCTAGTCCTCAAGTGCTTGTTTTCCTTTTACTTGTATTATACCTTTCTATTTGTCTTTTGACTTTTGAGTACTTATACTAGGGAAACTATACTCTATTTACACATGTGTGTCTGATTTATTTCACTTATGAGTATATCTTCAAGTGGCATCCACTTAAATATAAAGGTTTTCAATTTATCATTCTTTATAGCTCAGTAACATTCCATTGTATAAAAATACCATATCTTTTTCATCCATTCCTCAGGTGATGGGAATCTTGGTTGTTTCCAAGATTTCGTTATCACAAATTGTGCTGCTATAAACATAGGCACACATACATCTCTATGACATGATGTTTTCAGATCCTCTAGGAAAATTCCCAGTAGAGGAATAGCTGGTTTAAATGGGATTTCCAGTCCAACTTTTCTAAGGAGTCTGCACAATGATTTCCGTAATGGTTGCACCAGTCTACAATCCCACCATCAGTGGAGGAGGGTTCCTTTTTCCCCACAGCCTCTCCAACATTTGTTGTTGGGTGATTTCTTCATAAAAGCCATTCTTTCTGGGGTGAGATGATATCTCAGTGTTGTTTTAATTGGCATTTCATGGATGACTAGTGATGTGGAGCATTTTTTCATATATTTATTCGCTTTTTTAATTTCATCGTCTGAGAAGTGTGTGTCCATCTCGGATGACTATTTCTGGATTAGGTCTTTAAATTTTGGAGCCATAGTGTTTTTTAGTTCTTTATAAATTCTACAGAGCAGACTTTTTTTCTTAGTACTTATTTATCATGATTTTTTTTTCCAAATTTGTGGGTTGTCTTTTTATTTTGTTGGTAAATTTTTTTTACTTGAAAAAAACTTCTAAATAAGAGCAGGTCCCAGTTGTTAATTCTTTCACCTGTTTCCTGTGCAATTTGATTTTTGTTCACAACTCTTTGCCTACCCCTATGTCTTCAAGAGTTCCTCCTACTTTCTCTTCCAGGAGATTTAGTGTTTCTGTTTTAATCTTTAGATCTTTAATCCATTTTGACTTTAGCATAGTGCATTCTGATAGATGTGGATCAAGTTTTAGTTTTCAGCATGTAGAGAGCCAGTTTTTCCAGCACTATTTGTTAAAGAAGCTATCTTTCTTCCAATGAGTATGTTTGGCACCTTTGTCAAAGATAAGGTGCCTGAGTGTGCTCGTAGGAGCCTCAGTATCTTCTAATCTATTCCTTTGATCCTCAGGTCTATTTTCTTGCCAGTACCATAATGATTTTATCACAACAGCCTTTTAGTATAATTTCAAGTCAGGAATTGTAATGCCTCCTGCCTTGTCTTTATTGCCCAGGATTGCTTTTGTTATTCTAGGTCTTTTCTGGTTCCAAATAAATTTTAGGAATGATTTCTCTAGCTCTGTGAGGTATGTTCATAGTAGTTTGATAGGGATTGCATTAAATCTGTACAGCAATTTTGGGAGTATGGCCATCTTCACAATGTTGGTTCTTCCTATCCAGGAGGGTGGGATATCTTTCCATTTTCTGAAATCCTCTACAATCTCTTTTTTCAGAGTACTGTAAATTTACTTGAAAACATCTTTGACTTCTTTAGTTAGATGAATTCCAAGGTATTTCATTTTCCTTGGTGCTATTGTAAAAGTTATTGTTTCAATAATTTCCCTCTCAGCGTGTTTTTCATCTGTGTAGAGGATTGCTATTGACTTTTGGGTATTCACTTTGTATCCTGCTATTCTACTGAATTTCTGTATTAATCCAAATAGCTTCTTTGTGGAGTTTTCTTTGTCTACCAAGTAAAGGTCATCTGAAAATAATGATAATTTAACCTCTTCTTTACCTATTCTTATTCCTTTTATTTCTTTCTCCTGTCTAATGGCTTCTAGCCATTAGATTCCAGGACTATATTGAGTAGGAGTGGTGATAGAGGACATCCTTGTTTTTACCAGATCGAAGAGTAAAAGATTTCAGTTTTTCCCACTTAGAATTATATTAGACACTGGGTTTTCATAAATGGATTTACAAGATTGATGTAGATGTTATCTGTTACAATTTTCTGTACGACTTTGAACATGAATGAGTGTTGGACTTTGTCAAAAACCTTTTGTGCATCAGTGGAGATGATCATGTCGTTTTTAGTTTTCCTTCTATTGATATAGTGTATTACATTTATAGATTTTCAAATATTGAACCATCCTTGAATCCCTGGGATGAATCCAACCTGGACATGGTGTATGATCTTCTTGATGA
>NW_004524584.1:30174300-30194813 GCF_000260255.1 Octodon degus | reverse complement strand
GGTGTCATTTAATCCCCATGTATTTAGGATGTTTTCTGGTTTCTTTTGTCATTTATTTCCAGTTTCATTGCACTGTGGTAAGATAATATGCATGGGATAATTTCTGTTTTCTTGCACATACTTTAAGCATGACGTATGGATCAATATGTGGTCAATCTTAGAAGATGACCCATGCGAAGCTGAGAAAGTGTGTATTCAGCTGTGTTTGGGTGGAGCACTTTGTATATGTCCACCAAGTCCATTTGTTTCAAGCTCTGGTTCACTTCTGTTGTTTCTTTGCTAAGTTTCTGTCTGGTTGACCTATCTTTTTGGGATAAGGGGGTGTTAAGGTTTCCTGTTAAAATTGTGGTATTGCATATTAGATTTTCCATGTCCATTAAGATTTGCTTTGTATAGTTTGGTGCTCCCATGTTTGGTGCATGCATATTTATGAGTGTTACCTCTTCCTCTTGAATTTTTCCCCTAACCAGTATATAACGACCTTCTTTATTTTGCTTTTATCATTCTTGGTATGAAGTTGAGACTGTGTGAGTATAGGATTGCTACCTCTGCTTTTTGTGAGGTGCTGGGGCATGTAGTATTGTTCTCTGTTCTTTGACTTTCAGCCTATGTATGTCTATATGAGTTAAATGTGCTTCTTGTATACAGCATATCATTGGATTTTGTTTCCTACTCCACTTGTGCCAGTCTATTTCTCTCAACTGGTGAATTCAGTCCATTTACATTGATGGTTATAATTGAGATATATTGACTTACAATTGATATGTTATTTACCTGTTGTCGTTTACTCCTTTTTCTCTTGCTTTTGATTGTTTGCCCTATTTAACTGGTTGCTTTTGATCTCATTCATTGAGTTCTGATCACTTTGGCCCCTCTCAAAACATCTTTCAGAAGCCTGTGTATGGTTGGCGTTGTCATCATGAAATTCTTTAGTGTCTCTTTATCATGGAAGTATTTCATTTCTCCATCAAACTTGAAAGAGAGTTTTATAGGATATAGTAATCTGGGCTGAAATTCATTTTCATGGAGGACTTGAAGTACTCTGCTCCATGCTCTTCTTGCCTTCATGGTTTGTGAAGAGAAGTCAGGCATAATTCTGATGGTTTTTCCTTTGAATGTGATCTGCTTCTTTTCTCTAGTGGCTTTCAGTATGTCATTCTTGAGCTGAATTTCTGGGATCTTGACTATTATATGTCTCGGTGTGTTTTTAATTGGGTTGAGGTTACTTGGCATTTTGTATGCTTTCGTTAGCTGAATGAATGTCAGAACTTTCCCTCATATTTGGGAGCTTTTCTGCTATTATTTCTGCCTATATTTTTTTAACATCCTTTGTATTGACTCCTTCTTTCTCATTGATACCTATTAGTCTCACATTGTTCATCTTTGCTTCATCTTGCAGGTGATTAATTATTTTTTCCTGCATCCTAGTTGTTTTTAAGAAATCCTTTCTTACTTTTTCACTAGCTGCACCAGTGTCTTCAAGATCTAAAACTCTGTTTTCACTTTCACTCAAATGGTTTTGCAAGCTTGTGATTGATATTTTAAGTTCCTCTATATCTCTTTGACTCTTCTTCATGCGATGTCTTTGTTTCTTGTATTGCTCATTCAAGGAAGCCATCATTTTTCTAATCTCTATTTTTTATCAATGTCTAATTTAGAAGCAGTTATTAATTCTTTTATTCAGTGTTTTCTTCAGATTGGGTTTCCTCCCTATGTTTCTGTAGTTGATTCTTTACTTCAGATGCGATGAGTTTAGATAATTCTTTTTTTTTATTATTTCAGAAAGGAATTCTACTCTGAGTTCCTCTATAACTTTCTGCTGTTGCTTTTTTACTATCGACACTATTACTTCACACATTTGAGCCAAGCTAGTGTCCTCTGCCCTTGTTCTGTGTGGGCACTGGGTTTCCTCCATATGTTTCTGCATTTGATTCTTTACTGCAGATGCTATTAATTCAGGGATTTCTTTTTTCTTTTCCAATGTGAGTTCCTCTATAGCTTTCTGTAGTTGTTTCTTTATTTCAGAAGCTATTGATTCATTGATTTCAGCTGTGTGATTTCCAATTTGTTCTGTGTTAGTGTCCTCTGCACTTGTTATGGGTGGGCATGGGGTCTGAGATTGCATTTTGTTCCTTCTCATTGTCATTTGTGTAGCACTGTCTTCTGACCTTTGTTGAAGAGCTTTGATGCAGTTATAACTTTAGCACCTATTGAAGTTCAGGTGCAAATCTACAAAGTTTGGTTTTGTCCAGCTGTGCCTGGCTTGGGTCTGGCTGCTGTGCTCAGCTCCTTCCTGCTGCTGCCCTTGGCAGTGATCCTGTTGTGCCCCTCTGGCAAGGTGTTCTGTTCCTGGACTAGCTGGGTGGTTTTGTCCCCTACTCTTTCTGCAGGGATTGCTGCTGCAGGGTTTCACCTCATGTCTGTATGCCAGGCCTGAGCTGAGTCTGGAAGGGACAAGGTGGAGTAGGGGCGAGAGGCAGCTCTCCCACACTCTCACTGGGCCTGGGCTACAACTGGATCTGGGGGTCTCCAGTACTTGACAGAAATTCTCACTTGGCAGGCTGGGTAGGAGGGTGCTGTGGAGTGGTGGGGGTGGTCCCACGTGCGTGGAAGAGGTTCTTACCCACGCCGCACCTGAGCTGGGACTGGCAGGTCCTGTTGGCACAGGGTAGCAGGAAGCTCTCCCACACATTCACTGGTGCCTGGGCTAGGACTGGATCTAGGGGTCCCCAGAATGCGGCAGAAATTCTTCTGAGCAACTACTTTGAAGATGGCAGCACTCCATTATAATTTCCTATGTTCTTGCTTTGAAACTTGGTATCATTGCTTTTCTTTTTTTCTCTTTAAAATAAACAATTAAAGGCATGGAGCAAATCCTGAAACACTAGGAGCTGTTTACGGAAGTGGTGAGCGGATGCCACTGTACAACTGAGCTGCACTGCTCTGGGGCTCGCCTGGCTGCTTCAGGATGATTCTCCTCTTCCCCTTTGAGTCTCCACCCAGCTATTCCCCTCTTCCTTACCTCCCTCTCCGGCAAAGCACTGCTCTCATTCTGAGCCTAAGCTGTTCCACCAGGAGGTTGCTCTTCGCTCCCTCATCTGGTGTCGCACCCTGTCGCATGCTTGCAGTTTCGCTTCACTCTGCGGTGAAGTCCTATTTGCCTTCATTTCCTCCTACTCTGGGAACGCGCCTTTGCAGAGCTCAGCTCTAACATCCATTTCTAAACGCAATGGGAAGTTTTGGGTCAACATCTTTCTCCAACGTGCAGTTTAATTTCTGTAGTGGATCCACCATTCTTTATGGAAGAACACACATTCCTGTCTCATCCTTGTCTGTCTGTTCCCTCTTCTAAAAGTTGGGAATAAAAATCTTGCCCAGCCCACTTGTTAGATGTGAAGATTTAATTATTTAGTAAGTCTATATAAGTATTTTCACCTACAAGAGGACTTCATAGCTAAGTATTTTAAACTCTTTCTTCTATTTCCCACTGCTATGCTAAATTTTCTATACCATTTAATGCAATCTGAGAGAAGTACGGTGTTTTTTTTTTTTTTTTTGTCAATTTATACATTTTACAGCCTGTCTTTCACCATGAGAAGGTTAACTCCCAGAAAGCTGGAACACAGATTGTTTTAATTTTCTGTGATGACCGGGAAAAGCAATCAGTAATGAAGAATTTGCTCTGCAAGTGTAAGTTAAGTTTTACCTAAGTCATGGAAATTCTATGTACCTGGGTTGATGTAATGCCACTGTTAACACAATCATTACCTATAAAGACTGCTTTCTTCTTTCTATTGCTATACATAAATTATATTTATCTATCTTTCTGCCTGTATATAAGGTATCAGAAAATACTCATTTGGTTGGTTAGTTTCTGTGTTGAAACCCTAGTTAAATATATTTATTATATTCCTTTCTACTAATTCAATAAATTATTCACACAGAAATAAAATTTCAGAAGAGGAATATCATTCCTTGAAGCAAAATGTATGTTTTGAGAGTAACTGTTCTCATAATTTAAAGCAATTGCTACATGAAAGCAAATCACTTGTATTTCTTGCAGTAAAGTAGAATCTCTCTCATACTTTTTAAAATACAAATCTGTAGTTTCAGGTAGTGGGAATTGCATTCAGGACCTTGCACTTGCCAAGCAGGCACTGTTCCACGGGGCTGTATCTTGGGCCCATAATATACTGTTGATTGACGGTTCTTTCGCTGAGCTCAGTTCCTGGATAAGGCAGTTTGTCTTCGCTGTAGAACCGACACATTGTCGTTTTATCATTTCAGCTTTGGCACCTCAGAAACAGCGCTTTGCAGTCTTAATTATGTAGCTTCTACTACAGAGTATCAGGTTCTGTGAAGTTATCTACATTTTAAAAGTAAAGATATTCTTAAAAATGAGAAATTATGTTCTGACTAATAGTGCACTTCTAGTTATTTATTTAAACATGATTTTATATATAGAATATTTTATCTATGTGAGAAACGCAAGGTAGATTAAATTAGATAAATTAAATTTTATGATAAAATTGGGTAAAAATTATTTTGTCCTTAGAAATGATACAGAATGGCACTTTAATATGGAACAGTTTTCAGCATTACAAGCAAAGCATATGAACCCTGAAAGGGAAATATAGAGACAAAAAGAAAAAATTATAATAGTAAAGAAATTCAAATGAAAACAAAGCCAAAGTATTGGAGAGACTTTGTGTGGGTTCCCGGAAGAAGTGTTTGACCCACGCACACGGGGCCTATGGAAGCAGGGCTGGGTTCTGGTGCATGGCAAATTCCAAAATAAGCATAGGCTCCAACTGCACGATAAAAGCTGAGCACCTACTTTACCTCTCCAGATATCTTTTTCTACTGCCCAGAAGTTTTTCTTCAGACTGCATTAGGGGAAAAAAAAAAAAAAAACACCCAAAAACATATGTAGACATCTATAACCTAAAGTCATAATAATAACAGGAGACATTTAAATTTCTCTATAATCCCACATTAGATTCTCCAAACATGTGAATTGAGGAAGAAAAAGCAAGTATATATTAAAATCATGGTTTTGACTTCATATTGATATTTGTTATGTAGCTCAAGGGAAGAACTTTGAATGAATATGATTCCTGGGTACTCACTAAGAGAAGTAAAATCTGACAGTGAGCAAAAGGCTTCATGTTCAGTTCCCCAAGACAAATGTTAAATTATGTTTACATTCTCAGAAAAGAAGGGAGAAGACTGCAAACAACTGAGAAAGGGAAAATAGTTAATGGGGAGGGTCTCTCACTTTCAGCTCCAATATCTAAGGAGGTAAGAAGTCATACTTCCTTCAGGATAAGAAGACAAATCTTGACAAACAGAATATCAAGAAGGTCTTATCTCAGAACTGAAATTGTACAGAAAGCCACCGCCCCACATCAGAAGGACAGCTGAGTTTTAGTCATAGGTAGGATCTGTTTGCCTGCAGCAGAGGGGCATCCATAAACACGCAGATGCATGTAAGTTATAATTTTGATAGATTTCAAAGGAAGCTCACTTTTGAGTAGCTTGGCAGTGAGAAATACGATGGGCCATCATCTTAGAAGAACTTTCCCAATTTTTGGATTCTGTTTAGAGGCACAGAACCAGGTTCTCAACGTGAAGAACATGAGAGAATTCCGTCTTGGTTCCACTGAGAGAGGAAGGTTATCTTTGTGAAATGCTGAATCTAAAACAATCTACAAAGACTTTAGTGATGGGAAAAAGATTTTGTCACTTTCTAGGAGGGGCATTCTTGACTCACCAGCCATTTGTGTAGCATGGGATGGACAGAGGAAGCAGAAGAAGAATTCCAAGTGGAGGGACACTTGTGGAGGTCATAGCCAAAAGCCTCAGATTTTCTGAAGATGAAAATTCATTCATAAGATTATAGAAAATTTTCTCTCTCCTCCAAATGCTACACAGCAACCCTGCTTCTATGTAGTAACAATAGGACACAGCTAAAAGATATGCAAGACACAAAGTGTCTGGGGTGCTGCTTTGGGGATCCAAATCTAATAAGCAAGGCAACAAGGATACCCAAGGAATCCACTCTTATTACATAAACAGCTAAGGAGAACACTAAATGCAGCCACTCCTGCAGAGACATGTTCACCTTAGGGGCCTGCCCATCACTCTTGCCTGATGCAGTGTAGCCAGTATTTATCAATAACAGCAAAGCCGTAAGTGCAACGAATGAAACGTGTTCTGAAGAGTCACAGCAAGGAAAATTCCAGGAAACACAGATGTTGGAATTCTGAGGCAGGGAATATAAAATAGTTAAGATTTGTATGCCGTTCGGCTTCATGGTGCCACCTTGATGGCTTTAGGACCTTCCTGGGGGCTGGGGTAGCACAGGTCTCCATCTATCCGGGTGGGTGCGATGTACAAGTTTGTATCTGTCTTCTTACCTTTTTTCTGGCAATGTTCCCCTACTCTGCTTCCCAGTCACCAAGAACTACAAACCTTTTTCTGCCATGCCTTTCTGCCACAATATTTATGATTTGGAGCCAGCTGAACTTTCTTTAACTATAAGCCAAATAAGGCTTCTTCTCATTTAAATTATAGGTGTTGGGTGTTGTGTCCAGGACCGGGAATCTGGCTATTATGAAAATAAGTATCAGGGCCAGGCAAACAGCTCAGCAGATTAAAGCACCTGCAAGCAGATGCAGGGTCCAGGGATTCAATCCCTAGGCCTGCTGTGCTGGCCCCGACCCCAGGGAGCACTGCGATGGTGAATGAGACTAGGTGTGGTGGTGCGCCCCTGTAATCCCAGCACTTGAGGCTGTAAACAGGAGAATCACTGTAAGTCTGATCTACCCAGTGATACCCTGTCGACCCTGTAGACACTTCCCTAAAAAATACAAAAAAAGTAAATAAGTAAATATTATGAATGGGGAGCTCATGGTGGCTTTTCCTGTGTGCGGGTTAGGAACATTTGGAACTGGTTGGTGTGATTTTGGAATGGTTTACAGATACGGGCTAGAGAAACCTTAGAATAATATAAGCACAGCCTAATGGGTGATTCTGGGTAGAGTTCAGAAATCAGGAATGCTAAGTACGGACAGTAAAGACTAGAATAAGAGGCTTCAGTGGCAACACTCTGCAAACACGTTGTCTGCATTTTGCCCATGTCCTAAGACTTTGTAGGAGATTGACATTAAAGCGTGTGCAATAATTCATCTGGTGAAGGAAATTTCAAGCCCTCTCCACATGCAGTCCATAGTACGGGCACTCTCTGCTGTTCTTTAGCCAGATTAAAAGTGAACATCAGGAGTACAAGTCAGACAGAAATACCTGAAAATCTTAAATGTTGGACTAGGGAACAGCATGCAGTATTGGGGCCAAAAGTGGGACGGTTGCTGAAGAGAGTTGTGCCATTCAAAAGCAATAAAATTGTCCAGGGACAATAAGAAAGAATTTGAATACCTCAGAAAAAACACACAACCCCTCCCCTGGAAGCTCAAAGCTGTGTAAACGTCAATTCTTCTTTGACCAGTAAGCCCTGAGGCCTCCGAGCTTGAAAAATATCCCTTCAGGAATCTGTTTTCCAGCACTCACTCACTCTGCTCCATCATCTTGGCCCTCAGAGGATACGAGAGCCATAGCTCAAGGAAGAAAAGCCCCTGCTCCTGTTGAGCGCAGACGTTGGCATCATCCACACGATGCTGGGGTGTGTTTTTTTATTTTTTTAATTTTTTAAATTTCATTTTTGTGTGTGTGTGTGTGTGTGTGTGTGTGGCCAGCTCAGCCCACCAGGGGGCGGGGCTGGCTGGCATGTGGTGCTGGGGGATTGAACCGCGGTCCCTGTGCTTGTTCTAAGTAGGTGCTTTAGACCACTGAGCCATCTCACCAGCCCCTGTTTGTTTGTTTTTATTGTGTTTTGTTTTCTGTTTTGTTCTCAACAGGCATCTAGAATGGAAGAGGCTTGCACCCAGGTTTCCAAGGAAGACCAAGGAAAACAGGCAGAGAAGCCTCGAGAGGGCAGCGCGTAGAGTGGGGAGGAAGCTGAAGTGGCAGTGCACACCTGGGAGTCTGAGACGGTAAGAACGTTCAACATCTACAGAGGAAGAGGTAAAGCAGTTAATTGATCCAGCCCAAGCAGAGGCCAGGCACGCAGCCAACAGCAAGGACGCAGCGATGGGACCCGCCCCACCCTCTAGAGCTCACGGTCCATCACCAGGCGCCCTAACTACCAGTCACAGAGCTACAGGAATTAACTCTTGCACTGCAAAGCTTAAGTTTAGATTTGGTCCAGCTTTTTTTTTTCCTTTCATCCTATTCCTCCCCTTTGGAATGTAAATACTTACTCTGTACCATTGTACCTTGGGGTGCTGCCTTTTTTTAAAAGTTTATGTAACTTTTAAAAAAAAATTGCAGACATTTATAGCAAGAGTCTCCCTTGCATTTCAGAAGAGACTTGACCTTTTGAAAATGCTGGGACTGTTGAAACACTGGGGAAGGGATTATTGAATTTTGCATTATATGCAAGAATGTTGTCTTATGTTAGGCATAGTTATTTCCTTGTGTTTATTTGTAGATTAAGCATTGTTTGAAGAGATGTATTTGGTTGTCAAGTTGAGAAGGAATATAGTACTTCTATGAGAGAAAGAAATAAGAAGACAGAACTATGTTTTGAATGTTTAACCTAGTAGAAGTGCTGGTAACATCTTTTTTTTTTTTTCTTTTGTGTATTTGGTACTGGGTCTCACTACATAGATCAGACTTGTAGTGATCCTCCTGTTTTCAGCCTTCCCAGTGCTGGGATTACAGGCGTGCACCAGCACCACCAGAATCAGTGGCCGGCTCAGCGCTGGGCCAGTGTGGCATGTGGTGCTGGGGTTTGAACCCCAGTCCCTGCGCTAGCCTAAGCAGGCTCTTAGTCTGCTGAGCTACTCATTAGCCTTAGAGAATGATAATGCTTTAAGCCAACTCTTGCTGTATTCTTTTGGGCTACTTTTAAATGCAAATTTGGTCACACTTCCAGTGTTATTTTCTTATTCTTTTTTTCTAACTATTGAATATCTTAATTCCTGAAGCATTTTTAACTTAGAGGAAACTTGATTTCTCTTCCATGTTCCTGTCTCCATTTTTGTAAATTGCTAATATGTGTATCAAAAGTAGGCAAGAATATTACAAATTAAGCTATGCTACTAAATATGTAGTTTCTTTTTTTTTCTTTTCTCACAAACATAAGTAAGACTAGGTGCTTGTGCTGCAATGTGCATATGTGTAATCATGTGTGCTTGAATCGTTTTTAGAATTTTCATCAAAATTATGCCTCTGACTCAAGAAATGGCCATACCTCCTACTGTGGTATTTATTATTAAGCCAATCCACTGCAGTGTAACCAAAGGTGAATGGCATTGCTGTTCCTTCTGTATCTGCTGAGACTTTCAGTTGTTTTCATGATATAACCTACCAATAGAACTATTTGCAATGGTGGATGCACGCTACACCTGAGTTTTGCTTTATAGTAGAAACTAACTACAAGTGGATATGGAGCACATTTACTTTAACACCACTTGAGGACATGTGACCACTGGATTGAGCAATTCTAATTTGGAATAGCCATTGGTTAACTGTAGTATTATTTAGCTGTTGGACTATTCTATAACTCTGTTAGGAGATATCACATTAGTGGTATAAATCCTACTTTATACTGATACCAAGCCTACAACAGTAAATAAACTTGTTCACACATTGTGGATGCTGACCCTTTATTTGTTAAATGAAAAGATAAATGAACTATTTGTTTTGCTGCTTCCTTGTTTTAGAACTTATTGAAACCATTGGAGTAAACTGTGTTGCAAAACAATTATTGAATATAATTTGACCCAAATAATAAAGACAGCTGTTTCAACTATTCTAGTACTTATGCTTTCCCTCATGAATTATTTAAATTTCCCCCATATCTTATGAGCAGTACTCTTCACAGAAAATTGTTATAGCAATTTTTTGAATGAAAAGTTTTATAAATACTAAAATTTCTGATTGTTCATGAAAAAGTATTGGGAGAACCCTTCTTATAGCCCATTATTGCAATGACATTTTGCTAAGCTAAGAGCTAGTTGCACTATATTTGCCTTGACAGACAGTCTGCTGCAAGGCCGTTGCCTATTGAAATGGGAGGTGGGGCTATTTCATTGTGAATAAATCCTAAAGACTTGTTTGACATTGTTTTGGTAGTATTATTATTGTTGTTGTTTTACTAAGAAAATTTGTATTATAGCATGCCCGCTTTCTGAAAAAAATGACTATTTCTTTTAATCATTCAATTAAAAAAAGTGCTTTTGATTTGAATTGAGTGAGAGTTCAAGATATTTTGTCAAAATGCCTTCCCCAAAATAGAAAAACTAAAAATTCTAGAAAAATATTCCTTATATAGGCTGTTTGGTATGGATATTGAACTATTTGAAAAAAATTCCAGCAAAAATATGAAGGAGGGCTGGGGCAGTAGCTCAGGATAAGCACCTGCCTGGCAAGCTCAAGGTCCTGAGTTCAATCCCTTGTACTGAAAAAGGAAAAAGCGTTGGGGAGATAGCTCAGCAGACTAAGTGCTCTCTTAGGCAGACACAGGGATCGGGGTTCAATCCCTGCTACCACATACTGCGCAGGCCTGCCCCTGGGCATGCTGAGCCAGGGACCAAGTCTGGGAGTGGTGATTCACGCCTATAATCCCAGCTCTGGAAAGGCTGAAAACAGGAGGATCACTATGAGTCCAAGCAGCATAGTGAGACCCTGTACCAAATACATTAAAAAAAAATTATGAAGGAAAAGAAAACACACTGTCATCCACTGCAGGTAATGTACTCAGAACTTGTAAGTAATTTCTGTATGTGTAATGTTTAGCACAGTACGGATATGACAGAAGAAATGTTGCTATTTAGAAATGTCTCTGTATTCATTTATTGCATTTCAGAAGCTAATAATTGAACATGAAATAGGAACAACGCCTTCCAGATCTGCAAAACCAATTGCGGTGGAGTCTGTTTGTCGAACGTAGCTGATGGTCTTAAAGAGGCTTGTCGTCAGAATAAATCCATTTTCTGCTTGTTGGACTTTATAGCATGCAAACATTAGAGATTTAAAGGTCGCCACCACATCAAAAAAGTTGTAACATGTTTTTCTCAAATAATTTATTTCTTTTCAACTGATGTACCCTTTGAAAAAAAGAATGTGTTGCCTTGGTGTGTCCATCATAAAGCCACAGACGCGTCCTGCGCTGCGAAGAGCGGCGCGCTAATTGCTGAGTTTACTTGTGATGCTGTGATAGACTATCAAAGTGTGTCACCTACTAGTAACAGAAGATATGTCTTGTTTCAATCTGTTGAAATAAAAATCTACAAATTTATGGGATTAACATGTATTTCCACTCCCTGGGATTAACATATAAAAAAGAATAGAAAATGAAATATAAGTCTACTGGGAAAAACATGAAGTAAATAAGCACTAGAAATCATGAAATACAACAAATACCTTCTCAATTATTTGAACATATCATCAGGGATTAGAAATTCAGACCAATGTAATGCTTTCTTTCATTTAGTATGTGTTCATTTTTAAAGATCTTAGGTGTCCAAAGTACCCACCGACTGTAGATTGCCTCTTGGGTAAGACAAGCCCAATTGATGCAGTAGCACGTATTCTCAGGCCATGTGGCACACTGTCTGCTGCAATCCAGACAAGCTGGAGGCTGAAGCAATCAATTCGCACATTCAAACCGAGTTTGTGCAGTTTGGCAACACTGTAAAACCTTGTTCCCTCCCATGCAAATAAATCTGTAAATGCTCCTCAGAGGAAAGGCCATAGACTCAACTCCAGAATGACAGAAAAAATAATAAAAATAAAAAATAAGTAATATATGTGTATGTAACATAATCTGCAATAAATAAAAAGCTGACTGTATGTCAACTATACCATGTTGCTAATCTATCTCACACATTGTTGTATTAATTTTCAGATTTAAGCTTTAATATTCAACACATTTGCAAAACACTGTATTATCTATGCTTGAGGATTTAAGACTTTAACTATGAGATAACGTTTGTGATAAACAACCATTGTTATATCTGAAAATGATAAATTGGAATATAAATATGTATAAGTCAGAAAGTAAGATAAATTTCTATTTTTTCTTTGTTTTTGTTTTTTAATTATTTGAAATTTTTGATCTCCCTTCACACATTAGCAAATAGCATTCTTATGTTAACATTCCTATTACAAGGCATTCCATTCACAAACATTACAGTTTGACAAAGACTTTACACACATACCCCCAAATGCCTAGAGAGATTTAGTCACTTTCCCATATCATTAAAATAATAAAAGTTATGAAAGCAGTGTCACAATTCTCAAAGCAACGAGGTCTGAGGCACTCTGGGAAAGATGCTCTTCTCCAACTGAAATGTGTCAGTGGCACCAAGTTACTAGGAAGTGATCAAACGCCCAATTGCCAAGTGCACCCTGCTGTGTGCTGATGACGTTAAGATCTATCTTCAGTGCACATGTCTACCTCAACAACTGTTGAAATAAACATAGATACTGAGAATCCATGGCGATATCTAATGAGGCTCTCTTTTCTGAGTAAGTGGGATGTACTTTTAGCACACCATAGAAGACATTATCCCTATGCAAGGCTATAGTACTCAGAAAGTCCCTTCCTTGTCACTAAGTTTTCTAAAGGTCAGGCTCTCACAGCCCCCTGATGTACTGTGCTCCTGGCCAGAAGCATTTCAGAACTCTTTCCCATCATCCCACAGTGCAACCTCTACTTTGTTTCATTGTCTCCAAGGTATTCCCTCAAAATAGGAGAAGTGAGCAGGTTTTTCCTCTCCCATTTCTAACCAATAGAAGTCTGAAATGGTGGTGCATTGCAAAATTCTCCTGCCTTGCAACATCAACCAGCACTTGGAATATAGTCATTTTTGCCATAGACTAGACTTCTACAAGTTTGGTATGCTTCTGAACTGAATCTCACCGCAGTCATCTGCTCACCCAAAGGCAGCACTGGGAGATATCACTGAACGCTTCCCTACACACAATTACATGTATAAACCATCAGCATGAAGGAGAGAAAGGCCAATTTCCAACTAGAAATGAAGTCACTGCAAACTATGGATCCATTTATGACAGCAAATAACACTACCAGAGCAGAATTACCTAAACCAGAGGTCAAATAGCATTCCTAATTATGAATATGGAATTTAAAATGTATGCATATACATTTCCACATATATATAAAATAAAAAATCTGGAGCAACAGATGTTGCTAGAGTTTCCAGGATTTTCGTTTCCAGCATTCACTAGAAAGCAGCTGGCTCCTGACGGCCCGTCTGTGGCAGTGCTAAAAGGACTAGAAGCTCGAGGAGTAAATGAGAAAACAGGTGTTCAGAGAACAGGGGTTGAGGACAATACTGAAGGGAGTTGAGCACGTTCCCTTTACTCTTTGGCAGCTTCTTCAGACTCAACAAGCTTTTATTTATTTATTTATTCATTTATATTAATTTTAATGAGAAAAGAAAGATAAGGGCTGGCAAGATAGCTCAGTGGTCTAAAGCGCCTGCTTAGGCAAGCTTAGGTAGGCTCAGAGGACCGCAGTTCGATTCCCAGCACCACATAAGGCGCCAGCCCCACCCTCAGGGTGGACTGAGCCAGAAAAAAAAAAAAAAAAAAAAAAAAAAAAAAAAAAAAAAAAAAAAAAAAAGATAAAATAACAATGAAACAGTTTTGGATCAGGTTAGCAGGATGGCTGCAATAACTAATACATTGCATATTGTTGTCTCTGTAGTAGTTATTCAGAGGACAAGAAGCAGACAGGATACCTTGGCAAGACAAGCTCTTGATGACTCACACCATTGCTGTAGAAATTCTCATCAAAACAAAGTAATTGATTTAAAAAATTTGCCTCTTCCTTTCTGTACACTCAATGAAATGCATAGTACAGTAAAAAGGTATTTTTGAGATGAGTCATCTTGGGAGAAATTAACGTTGGGACGTGAAGTGAGGCCGTGCACTACCCAGTTGCCAGGTCAGATCTCACAGCCAGTGGCTGTTACCAGCAGAGTACGTTCAAACTCAGCAAGAGGCTTTCCATGTCTCTTCACTGCAGTCCAACCATCTGGCCAGGTTTCATCCTGCCATCCACCTTCTCAAATCATTGGTTCAATTGTAAACACATGGCCCAGCTTCATCACTCCACCAGCTTTAGTCTTGGCATAGTGGGGTACATTGGGAGCTGTATGAAAAGCTTCTGGATTTATGCCCATAATAACTTCAAAACATGAAGTGCAATTGTTTGAAGTTAATTACACAGATCAGATTTGTAGCGATCCTTTCTGCTTTTCAGCCTCCCAAATGCTGGGATTATAGGCATGTTCCACCACGCCCAGTCTGAATCGCCATCTCAGCCCACCCTGGGGTGGGGCCAGCACAGCAGGACAGGAATCTAACCATTGGCCCCTGCTGACTAAGCAGGTGCTTTAGTCCCCTGAGCTATTGGGCCGACCCTTCCTGGAGAAATTTTTATTGACATTTCCTCTACCTACTGTGCCTCAGGACTTTTCCAGCAGTGAACTCAGGAATAAAAAATCCTATCATCGTGTTGGTGGGATTAAAGTTAGTTGTGTTCCTTTCCTAAGGTAGTCTCAAATAAAACTTTTCTTCACTGTTTAAGTTTGTCTACTACGTATTTTTCTTTTTATACTAGCAATTCTTATGTTTCAGAATCCATATTTCAGATAAATGTGGTATTCATTACAATGTTTTTAAAATTAATCAGGCAATCTTTTTTATTTTTTTAATGTATTTTAGTACAGGGTTTACAGGGTCTCACTGTACAGATTGGACTCAGTGGTTTTCTTGTTTTCAGCCTCCTAAGTGCTGGGATTACAGACTTGAGTCACCACACCCAGTCTCAACTGCTGTCTCCGCGTGTCGTGGAGGTGGGGTTGGCAGGAAACACCAGGTATCTAACCCCCAGTCCCTGCATCCCTGCATCTGCCTACACAGGTGCTTTAGTCTGCTGAGCTATCTGGCTGGCCCTACGCTTTACTTCTTAAATAATCATTGTTTTCAATATGAAGATTCTGTATATGCATGTGTGGGGTGTGTGTGTGTGTGTGTGTGTGTGTGTGTGTGTGTGTGTGTGTATTTGATGGAAAAAAAATAAAACCTCTGGATAAAATTTTAACAAACTAAGCTAAGATTTTTGGAGAGAAAATAAATTACCCTTCTCTGCCACAGTAGTATGTACCCAGAATGTCCCCCTGGAGATCCCTACATCACAGTTACAGCCCCCAGCTTAGCACTATGCAGCCGTGACAGAAGCTTTAAGTTGTGTGGTCTATGGAGAAGACTTCTAGTCATTGAGGAATCCCTTTATCAGCTATATTCCCATCACCGGGTCAGAATACGGGACACTCAGAAGTTAAAGAAAGGGAGGACTATTTGGCTCACGTTTCCTAGGGGTTCAGTCCATGCTGCTGAATTTTAAGCAAAAAGCAGCACGATGGGGAACAGGAATACAGAGAGTGGCTCAGTGCATGATATCCCAAAAACAGAGAGACAGGGGTGGAGCCATGTCCAGGAACACACTTACCCCCAGGCCCACCTCCTAACAGCACATTTAACTACTGAACTCACCACCGATGAAGATATCATCCCCCTGGTCAAGCCAATAACCTTTTAAATCCCCACCTCTGAACACATTAGAGTTTTGTGGGACATTTTCAGGCTCATGTCCACTTTGTTATGCAAAGTATTTCTATTCCATCTTTAACGGTCCCCAAAGTCTTAACAATCACAGCACTGATGAAAACTCTAAGGGAGAAACATTCTCATGATTCTAGGCAACCTCTGAGCAGTATAAACCCTGTCAAAATCAAAAAGAAAACTGAATACTCTTTTTTCTTAAATGAGAAAAGTTCAGAAGTCCTATAATGCTCAAAGCAGAGCTTAGTGGGTGATTTCAGAAGGGCTTCTGAAGGCAAGGCTGCTGTTGGAAAGGTGAGCACCGAATATCACGCTGATGAGATTCCAGGTGCCAATGGAAAGTTTATTTCTTTTTTTTTTTTTTTAGTAATCATTACAAGTGGTTTAATAATGGGCTTTCAGAAGCAAAGTGGAGGTGTGAGTCAAACCTCTGCTTATCCTTCAGTGCTGACTTTTTCTGTTTCTTTTTTTTTTTTGATACCAGGATCGAACTCAGGGCCTCACACTTCCCAAGCAGGTGCTGTGCCACTGAGCTACATCCCCGGTCCAATGCTGACTTTCAAATTTTCTATGCCCCAAACCACAGCAATCGCAGCAGTGGTGGCAACAGTAGGAACGGTTCTGTCGTGTCTATTTTCTGTATGTGTTCTGTGGCTGACTGCAAGGTGCTGGTGTCACACTGAGAAGGCTCTGGAAGGTGGCACATCTATTGCCCCGGGTCGGTCAGACCCAAGCTGGAGCCAAACATCTTCACTAGCTGTTGTTCATAGTGTGAGATGTTTCTCTCCATAATGTCCATGCAGGGCCCCAAAAGCCTCTTAAATGCTTGAACATCCATAACTAAGCAGGTGACATTTCCAACTGCTTAGGCTGAAGCAGCTCTAGGTTTGTTGGTGAGGAGTGGAGCTCTCCAAAGCACTGCCCCTTGTGGCCGCGGGCAATCTCAACCTCCTGGCTCCCAGCATCCTTGTTTGTTGTAGTCTTGCTCCTAAGCATAATGCATACTTCACCAGACTCGATGATGTCAAAGCTGTTAGCTTTTTCACCCTGAGTGATTATACGGTCTCCATCCTTATAGTTCTCTTCTCCTATCACATCAACAATCTTCATTCGTTCTGACACCTCTAATGATTTAAGGAGTGGCACAGCCTCAATAAATGATTCAAACGTCTTCCTCTTTTTTGCCTTGTTTTTCGCTATGATTCTTCTAAAAGTCACCCAGTCCAAACCCCACAGGGAGCCTTCAGAAGTGGCGACAAGGGTAGCAGCCCTCGGAGTATTGTACGTCAGAGCTAGTTCTCCAAAACTGCCACGGTCGTCATATTGACCAACAGAACGCATTTGGTTGTCTTCTGTTACTAAAATGTCATAGGTTCCCCGTTCTATGACATAAAAGTTGTCTCTGTCATCTCCTTGGTCAATGACATGCTCATCTACTCTGACTGTCCTTGCAAACACAGCATTGCCCTCACGGCCAGTCTGCCGCCGCTGCCCGGAAAGTTTATTTCAAAGTGGACTGTAAAAAATGAGATGCATTGTGTTCATGCCTGACACTTGTGCTTAAAGGTGACAGACCAGTTTAGCTGGAGGAGAAATTTTCAAGACAGCACCACGGTTAAGCAGATGCGAAAGCGTTGCTGGGCGCTTTTATCGAGATTACAGTGAGAATCAGGAGCCAAAAGAAGCAGAGTGGAATTATCTGAAAATCTGCTGCTTGGCTAGGAAAGGAGCAAGCAGAAATTCTGTGCCGGGGGCAGTGCTGCTGCGGTTGTTGCTGCCACTGAAGAGAATGCAAGAGCTTTACACAGGGCTGACAGAAAATACACACCAAGGTCTTCATAGGAATAGACGTTGTACTCTGTGGAGAATTAAAGGTGTGCAAGTATAAACTGGTTTCATAAACTTTCTATGGAAGTCTTTTTGAGACTGCAGCTCTTGGACACACTGTTTTCTGAGGGCTTCCACAGTCGGTTTGGGGGAAAAGGGCATCATAATCACACTCAGGCTGGCCTGAGGACAGCTGTGCCTGTGCCAGGCCTTGGCCTCGTGTGTATGAGGCGTGTTTCTTAGGTGTGCAGAATGCAAACCGTAAGGAAGAGTTCAGGCTTCTCCTGGGCTTTCAAGGGCCTGGCACATGGGAGGAAACACATCAGTGAAGTTCCCGCGGGAAGCTATTGGCGCGACAGTGCCAGGAGCTCTGAAGGGAGGCAAAGCCGTGTTGTGGAACGACTGGATCCGCAAGAAGAACGACAGCAAGGCTGGATGAAATCAGCCACAGGGGTCTCAGGTGCCTCGTCTGTCTGAGCCCTGAACTGAGCATGCGCAGAATATTTATTGAGACGCTTAGAAAATACCAGTCGTTGACAAAGGGCAATGTACAAGAAGCCTTCTAAATCACAAGATCCTGATCAGTCACTTATTGCAGTTATCCTAAAACTTTAAGGTACACAAGAGTCCCCCTCTGGTTTCTTACGACAGTTCTGAGAAAACAAATGGGAATATTCTGTCCTGACAGCAAGCAGACAGAACAGCATCCTCTTCTTTGTTCTCCCTGAACTTCATCATCAGAGATCTTTCATGAATCACTCAGTGAAGCTGCAGCAGAGAACCCCGGACAGTGGCAGAAATGGCGATGTCCAGGGAAGCCCCGGCAGCACCCATGACCGCCAGTGCAGGAGGCCACAGAGGCTGGGCTTCCTGTCCTCTCAGAGTCCCCGACCTGCCATGGTGCGCCATAGGCTGAAGACAGAGACACCAGCTTCCCTAGGTTTCAGTCTTGCTTCGTACCATTTATCCCCTCTGTGCCTTATTCTACACCTCGGAAAATGTTGATCACGTGCCACTGAAAGCTTGTCATTTTCTTTCTGATTTTTAGGAGGCTCAGAGTTGGTTTTGCTTTGAGCCTCAGGCAAGCTTCTGCACATAGACAAAATGTTTATCTGTTCTGTCGCTCAAAACTCGGAGTATAGGTGGGTCAAATGCGCTGTGCACCATGAGGTGGACCTGAGCCGTCAGGGCAAGAGGCAGAAAGCTGCAGCTTGTATCTGAAATGTCTTCTAAAGCCCATGCGGTCACTTCTTAGCTCTCAGTTTAGTGCTGTTAGGAAGGAACAGAAATATTGAGAGTTAGGGCCCAGTAGAAGGCCTTCTGCTGGGGCTGGTGGGGTAGCTCAGCAGACTAAAGCACTTGCTCAGGCAAGCACAGCGACCGCGCTGGATCCCTGGCACCACACGCTGTGCCAGCCCCGCCCCCAGGGTGGGCTGAGCCGGCCACAGAGCCCAAGCCTAGTGGCTCAAGCCTGCAATCCTAGTACTGTGGAGGCTGAAAGCAGGAGGATCACCACGCATCCAAGCTGTGTAGTGAGACCCTGCAGCAACCAAACACATTAGGAAAAAAGAAGTAAGACTGTGAAGATCTCAAGAAATCTTGAATGAAAATGATAAAGCTGGGTGTATCACACTAGTTGACCTAAAAATATGTATTAAAATACAAGGCTATAGCAGCGAGAAAGGCATGATGTTGAAAAGAAAAGTTGAAATAAAAATCACTGGACCAGAATCAGTAACACAAAATAAACCTATGCTTTATAGTCAGCTAATGTCCTAAAAAGGTTTCAAGGGCTGGAGAGATATCTCAGTGGTCTGAGCACGTTCAGTTGCTGATGCCGCATGCTGTGCCGGTCCTGAAACCGTGCCTGGTGGCGCGTGTCTGTAATCCCCGCACTGGGAAGGCGACACAGAAGGATCACTATGATTCTGACTGCATAAAGAGACCCTGCATCAAGTAAATAAATCACTTAACTACAAAAAAGGTTTCAGGAACACACAGTTTGGAAATAATAATCACTTCAATAAACTTATGTGAAAACTTGAGATTCACATGCAAAAACCACAAGTTACACCTTCTTTTCTGATATAATTATCAACTCAAAGGGCATGAAAACCTGAAGTGCAGGATCTGAGCCACAAAACAAATTAGAGGAATAAATCTCTGACAGTGATCTGGGAGAAATTCAGATATCACCACTAAATGACAGAAAATAAAAGCAAAACTAGACGAATTACATCCTGCCAAACTCACACAACAAGAATACCCAGCAGAATGAGGAGAGAACTTTCAGTGGAGACAATGGAAAACAATATTTTCAGAACATACATTTGTTAAAGGGAAAATGTATGAAATATATGAGAATTCAAGTAACTCAGTAGTAAAACTTAAATCACTGATTTGAAAATGGTCAAAATATCTAACTAAGGATTTTGGGAGAGGTGACATTCAAGTGATCAAGTATATGAAAAAAGTACTCGACACCACTAATCCACAACGACTTGCAAACCAAAACTGCGATTAGATATTAGAGTAGTTCTATTATAATGGATATCACCAAAACAGCCAAAAATAACAAATGTTCAGTGAAAAATGAACCTGGGCCACTGTTGGTATAAATGGAAATTAGTAAAGCCGTTATACAAAAGTATCTCAAAACTAAATGCAGGACAGCCATATCATGCAGCAATCTAATCAGCGGACGTACAGCAAAAGGAAATTAAAATAATCCATGAGGAAGTGTCTACGTGAGGTGTTCCTGCAGCAAGATTCTCAGTAACAAATACAAGGAAACTTCTGTCACCTGAACAGTAGGTAAAAAGAATGTGATACGCGTATCACAGGGGTTTGCAATGGGGATTTGGGGACATATTGGTAAATGATTCAGGATTACAATTCAGCAGGAGAAATGTGCTCAAGAAACCTGTTGTACAGCCTGATGGCTCTACTCAGTGTGTAGGGACTCA
>NW_004524584.1:30151496-30173699 GCF_000260255.1 Octodon degus | reverse complement strand
AATGTGGAAAGTGAATACTATTTCCACCAACAAAAATGATAACATATGGAATCATACCCTGTGAATTATCTAGATTTCACCATTCTGCGATAGGCTTCCAAACATCATATTGTACACACAAATTTTGTCAATCAATTTAAAAACTACTTTTGAAAACATAAACAAAACATTTATTATTAATCCATCTGGAGTGGAGCATTCACACATGGAAGCATAAAGCTGACAGGAAGTTTTTGCTTCTCTACCAGAGCAAAATCTGTGTTATCTTCCGTCCCTGAACTGTTCATAAAGACACATCAAGCTCCTTGGAATGCTTCATAGAGTCCACTCCCAAGCACTCCTTAAAATCAAAATAATTTATCACAGTCTACCCACTGATTGTTTCCAATTAAATGTGTCCTAAGATTTATTAAAATTTTAGCAGAGATGCACTCACTACACAAATTTACAATTTCCACTTCTCCTGTAAACCATTCAAGTCTTCTAGATATCGTCTTGGATTTTCACAAGAATGCTATTTCTTGTCAGCTAGAGTTTAGTCCATGATAGTGATATCCAAATTTATAGTAATTCATTTTTACTTTATAAATCACACATATTAATGGATTATCGTGTAATTCTTTTGTTGTTGTTGTTGTTGTTGTTGTTGTTGTTACGCATTTGGCACATGGTCTCACTATCCAGCTCAGACTCCGAGTGATCCTCCTGCTGTCAGCCTCCCCGGCACTGGGATTACAGACCTGCATCACCACGCCCGGGCTCAGTGACCAGATCAGTGCACCCAGGGGTGGTTCTCACATAGTATTTGAGTACATATGCACAGTAGTTAATGTTTAAATTGTGCTGAACATATTTATCTTGTCAAATATTTATCATTATTTATAGCCAAAACTTGCATATGAAAGAGATCATGCTACTTATTTCTGTGCCCTTGTTTTATTTCCTAACATACATTGATTTTGTAACATTATCATGAACAGAATACAACAGTCTTTTGATTAGCAAATTATTCACAAATTGTGAATCTTATGCGTTATCCATTACTTTATTATTTCTTTATAACTAGAGTTATGAGTCTTTGAAAGTGTATACTTCATAGTTGGAGAACATATAAGTTGTATACAATATTTTATATATATATATATTCTAGAAAATATGAAATGTTAATTCTTCAGAAATACTAATTTTATCCTGGAGCGTTTAATGCCCAGGAAGGCCAGGGTGCCATTTCCCTTGCCAGATGCTGCTATGACGTAAGAACATTGTGAGGGCTTGCTCAAGGGCAAACAATTTGCAATACACAAAAGGAGAAAGAAAATTATTGCAACAGAGCAATATATCAAATCAAATATCAGTTTCTAGCCTGGTAATAACAAGACCCAAAAGGAAAAACTGAAAATAACATTGGATTATGTCCATGAATTGAACTCAGGTCTATGATTAAAATTCATCTATCTTTGATCTGCACAAATATATTTGGGTCCATTCTAAGTTAGACCGCTGTTTCTTCCTGCCACCCACCAGACAGCCTGCAAGTTCTCAGAAAATGAGTATATTCTTCGCAGCTTACTCTTCATGACGGGCGTAACAGACAACATTTTGGCGATTCACCATAGCAAAGCCCAAGGTAGTCTCAGGTAATTCAGTAACAGTTTCATAAATGTCTCTTTTTCCCACCATGTTGCATCCACTATAATCCACCGCTGGAGATGGATTCATAAACAGATCCCTCATTTTAGAGAGAAAAGTAAGTCAGAAATAAAACTCATGGAGCCAGTGAGATAGCTCGGTGGACTAAGCGCCTGCTTAGGCAAGCTTAGGCAAGCACAGGGACCAAGGTTCAATCTCAGCACTACATGCCTACCAGCCCTACCCACAGGGTCAGCTGAGCCAACCAAGGTCCAGGCGTGGTGGCCTGTGCCTGTAAATACCACCGCTGGTGAGGCTGAAGGCAGGAGGATCACCAGGAGTACCAGCTAGTGAGACTCTGCAACAACCAAATACATAAAAAAATCAATCCATCACTCTCATGGATTTTTTTTGGTGGAGGGAAGGGTCTAAGAGTGTTCAGGGACTTGCTACTAGAACAGACTCATAATAATCCTCCTGTTTACAGCCTCCCTAGAGCTGGTATTATAGGCATGTGCCACTACTCCCAGTCTCAATTGCAGTCTCAGTGTTCCCTGGGGCAAGTCTGGCAGGGCAGGTCTGAGGATCGAATCCCTGGCCCCTGGGCTTGCTTGCAGGCACTTTACTCCCCTGAGATATTTGGCTGGCCCTAATTATGTTTTTTATAACTGAATTTTACTGAGAATTAGAGATGTATATAAAGTATTTTAAATGTTACATTACACAGCATATTTTTTCAATGTTAATACAATTACTTTATTGAGGAGATCTATGAATAGTTTTGCAGCTGAAAAATGTAAGGAGAATAGTTAGATGGACTTTCTAAATTTTTATTTTGGAAGCACATTGTTATAGTCATGTCTAGATGTCACCCCAAAAACCTTATGCAGTTATAGGTGGGGCTTGTCAAAGGTGGCTGGGTCTAGAATGTATGACACTGGGATTGATTCATGTGCAGGGTGAGCATCAAGATGCTAGTGTTAAGCATGTGAGTGCTACCCATCCTGTGTTGCCTGGTTGTACTATAAGGGACAGAAGCAGCTGTGGTCACACCTTGTTGCTTTGCTGTTTTCTGCTCACCATGAACTGTTTCTCCTCTCCTGTGCTATTCTGCCTTGCAGCCAGCCTATGCAAACTGAGAGCTAAGTAAACCTCCTCTCTTTAACTTTGAGTGTGAGGTGTTTTTCTCTCAGCAATGAGAGAAAAGAACCTAAAACAGAATTTAGAATGAAGATTAGGGTCATTTATGTGATTGCCACTACCAGGTGGCCTAGGAGCCTTTGGAACAAGACTGTGGAAGTGTTTGGAAGGCTTGGAGACACCAGCCAGGATGACTTAGGCTGTACTTGATGGAGATTCTGATCAGACCTCAGGATACAGAATATTAACAAATAATTGCAGTAAGGGCTGGGCTCAGGTTTCTGGGGGAAGAGGACTGTGTTGGCAGTTGGACTCCAGATGATGTATATTGTGGCTTGGAAGAAACTTTGTCTGCATCTTTCTGATATCCAGACTGCTTGAGTCTAAAGAGAGCTTACTAGTCTCACAGAAGAAATTTCAAGGTAATCTTATTTAGCTACTACTATTGAGGGATTTTATTCAGACTTATGTTGAGTATTAACAGTAAAAAATACAGAAGAATGATTTAAATCATTTGAATTTTTCCAGAAAGGAAGCTGTAATAAAGCTGTGGACTGCAAGACAGAGCAGAGGAGATCTTCACTGCCAAGCAAAGATGGCCTGAGGGCATCACAAGAAACATCAGTACTCCACCCGTTATAGCCTCAAAATTGCAGTAGTGGAAGACTGCTATGAGAAGAAAGTCCCCAAGACCCACGTCTCATAATGGTGTTGGCCTAGGGAAGTTTTTCCTTCAGATTTGTTTCATAGGCACTGGGCCCCTGAAGGCAAGAGAATAGGAAGACTAGGTATTGCTTCAGCTGTCAGCAAACCTTGTCATCATCTATGTGGTGTTGATTTTAGGAGAAGTACAATGTAACAGTTGTGAGTTAAGGGAGGCTTCCACCCAGATTTCAGCAGGCCTGAGAGGCCAGGCAGTGTGCCCCTCAGAGGACAGTGAGTGGGAAGCCTAAGGGGCAGTGGAGACCTGAGAATGTTGAGGAAACCAAGAGCATGGGTCATCCAAGAAAAGCTTCAAGGAGTGAGCGAAGCTAGCCAAAGACAGAAGCCATGGGAGCGCCAATCACCAGAAGTGTCATAGGGACAAAGCCACCTACAAACTTTAGAATTCACAACTTGCCACCAATTGCATGAAGTGGATGCTAGAAGTGGAACTGCAGCATCTAATGTTTGCCTCCCTGGATTTTGTTCATGGATTCTTCCCATTCCTTGTAATCCTCTGTTTGTTACATTTGAAATGGAAATGTCTGTCTTGCCACATTCTATGTCAGAGGTGTTTAACATTCTTTTCCCTTATGCAGTGACTTGCAGCAAAGCATTTGCCTTAAATCTCAGAGAATCTTTGGGGCTTGAAATTTTCAGCAATGTTGAAACTGTTAGGACTTTGACAACTCTTGGAGATGGACCAAATGCCTTTGTCATACAAGGATGTGTATGAAACTTTATGGGGGCCAGGGATGGAATGCAATGATTGTTTCTAGATGTCATACCAAAGCCTCAAGAGGTTATAGATGGGACTTTTTAGGTGGCTTGATCTCGTGGCTTGAACTGGTATTGATCTATGGTACACTGCTAGAATGAAGAGCACTAAGATTACGGTGTGAGTGCTATCTGTCCTACGTAGCTGGATAAAATAAAAAAGGGATAGAAAGGGCTGTGGTCATCCCTTCTTGCTTTGTTATCTTCTTCCACCATAAATGTTTTCTCTTCTAATGTGTCACTCTACCTTAGAGCCAGCCAATTATAAACTTTGCAAACTATGAGCTAAATAAATCTATCCCCCTTTCAACTTGGGTGCAAGGTATTTTATATCAACAGAAGTATCTAAGACATGCATGTATTCAATACAGAAGTTTATATTAATTTTAGAAAGTAGGAAGATGTACATAACACAGCTTGTTTCTTGGAAGGATTTTATGGAGAGACAACAGGATCCATCAGCCTTTAAATGGCTGAAAATTCAACAGAGATGGAGAGAAAAGGGAAAATAGCTCTTTAGAAGGTGGACCCTAGGAGGGCCTAATGAAGAGCATGGTTCAGAAGAGAAAGCTTTACCCAAAGATGCGTACAAGGACAGGAAGGAAGTGTGATGCCATTTATTCTTGCAGAAAGCTAGAAGATAATATGGTAAATTAATGGATTAAAAGATTAATCAGATTTTTAAAACATTAGCTTCAAGAGGCTTACAAATCATGCAATGTTTTATGTGGCTCAAAGACTATGGGAAATACTTAAGTTGAAAATAAATGTATTTGTAAAAGACACATCACCCTTAGTCCCCCAAGCTTACTTAACATCACTTCTCATAAACTTATCCCTTCATGCTTTCCACTTTCTGAAGGAGTTCTAGAGGTCCTCTAGTGGGTTAGACTGTCACGGTTGCGTCAGAGTCCTGGAGAGATTCAAAATGCTTTCACTGTTTATGTCAGGTATTATTATGGAGGTCAGCATACACTCTATTCACAGTGCCTGTCACCATGGAATTTCTGGCTTTTCCTCCAAGTCAGGAGGACAATGAATGTAAATGTTTTGAAACTATTTGGAAAATTAAGGCAGTCATGACAGTACAGCTAAAGCCCACCAGGACAGAGAAATTCCAGAACTGCCCCAGAAAGTGGAGAGAATGATGAGATGTGTGTTAAAGTCAGGAGTATATTTTGAGGAAGATTAATCGCTGCTACTGTAATATTTGTTTTCTTGTGTGGTCTCATCACGCCTCATTTGCATCATCCATCTATCTAATACAGTTCTGTTAGTTGTGTGCATTATTTTGTATTTTGTATATGGCCCAAAGCCTAAGCCAGTAATGGGCCCAATATGGTGAAACCCACTGCCTGACAGACACCCCACTGCCAGTGTAGTAACCATGAACTGAACAGTTTGAGGATTTCAGGAAATGGAAAGCTATTCCTCGCTCATGGGTAGGATGAAGCAACACTGTGAAAATGGCCATACTCCCCAAACTGTCGTACAGATTCAATGATAACTCAGTCAAGATATCATTAGCCTACCTCACAGATCTATAGAAAACATTCCCTAAAAACCCCAAAGTTTTTGTATACAGTCCAGAGCTCATATATGATATGATTCAAGTGTCACATGCAATCTGTAGCCTGCCCCCCCTTTTTTTTCTTTTTCTTTTCTTTCACTTTTTTTTTCATTTTGATTTGAATGAAGAGAAATTGTCTTGGGCCGGGGAGATGGCTCAGTGGAATAAACACTTCCCTGGCAAGTGCAAGGGCCTGAGTTCAATCCCCGGTTCCAAAAAAAAAAAAAAAAAAAAAAAAAAAAAAAAGAAAAGAAAAGAAATTGTCTTGGGCCACATAAGTAACAAAACTTTATCTTCATTTTTTATTATAATATTACAAAAGAAGGGCAAAAATGAAAGATGGATTACAAGTTGGATTTACCTATTTCATGACATGCCAGAACAACAGATGTGAGTCTTACCTACATAACTTCCAGTTATGGAGATAGACTTGATCTTCAGGGGACACGCATACACACACACACACACACACACACACACACACACACACACACACCCTTACTTAAGAGTGTGCAGAACCTCATGGCTGGGAGGAAAGTGTGTAGTTCACATTATTTTCAATGATGGTATCCAGGGGACTGCCTCCAACAGCAGAGGTGTTCCTCAGAGATAGAACTGCAAAACTTCTCTGGCACTAAGCAAAGATCTGCTTTCCACTGGGACAGACTCAAGTTTTAGCCTGCATGACTCCCAGCTCTGCTGTAACCTCTAGTGATTGTGGGTTTTCGTGGCTAATGCGATGTGAATAGGGTCACCCTTAAAATTGGGCTAATGGCCAGAGCACAACATTAATGAGACAGAGCTAGAGCTTCAGGCTGCGGAGACTAAAACAAAACCCTATTTTCTGGGAGTAGTTTGGACTCCTCATCTCAGGAGTTTACCTTCCATTTTTGTTCCCGTGAGGTAAAACATATCACTGAAGCCTTCCTGCTGGAGTTTGTTGAGTCCTGCCACCCCTGCTTGCCCTGAAGACTGTTGGAGAGAACTGGTGGGCTAGCTCCCACACTTCACCAGAGTCTGCTGATTTTGGCCAACACCCCTCAGTCTGAAGACTGCTCAGGAGACGCAGCAGGCTAGCCCACCTCCCAGCTACTGGGCCAGAGTTTGCTGAGTCCCAAGGTGCTTGCTTGCCCTGAAGACTGCCAGCATGACCTGGTAAGCAAGCCGCAACCTGCTGCAGAATTCCTGACAGAGTTGGGTGACTCCAGCCTTCACTCCTCACCCTGAAGACACTTCAGGAGACTCTGCAGCCCGAGGATTCCCCTCCCCCACCTTCCCACCAGAATTTGCCGAGTCTTCAGCCCCTCCTTGCCCTGAAGATGAACAAGGAGTCCAGACTACCACAACAACCTGCACTACCTGTGCCAATCCACCATTAAGACAGCCTTGCAGGCCATGGAGAGAGCTCAGTAGAATAAGCACTTGCCTGGCAAGTGCAAGGGCCTGAATTCAATCCCCAGTTCTGCAAAAAAGAAAAAAAAAAGACAGCCTTGCACATCTTTGGCTTGCAGTAATCATCATCAGATCTTTTTTGAACTATGGATTACTCCCTCTAGTTAATGAAGTAGAAAACACTTTGAATCCCATATAGCAGGAGCTTGGAAAGCCTACCCTACCCTCCCACACTCTGGAGAGACTTGTTGACCTAGCCACTTGCCATAAATAATCATGACAAGAGATGGCAAAAGAAAGGGACAAAAGACAATGCCAGACCTCTAGCCTACTCAAAAGAAGTCCATGAGGAAAAGTCATAGAAGAAATTAGAAATCATGCAGCTGAAATTTATGAGATGATAGCAACTTAAGTAAAAGAAAGAAACAACTCCATCAGGCTATGGAGGAAATCAGATCAGAAACAATCTCAAGTAGAAGAGAAAATGACAATAAACATGAAAGACTTGCTTGATATATATGAAAAGCAGATAAAAAATAGAAGAAAATAGGAAAATGATGGAAACATTGAACTAACAATACATCAAAGAACTAGAATGCATGAAACAGATTCAAACAGATATCTAGGACAATAAGAATTATGTTGAAAGCTGTCAAAACCACTTGAAAGAAATTTAGATCTTAAGGGTAGCATTGCAGCTAGTGGACACCAAAGGTAATGTTGCTTATAAATAATGTGAGACCAGGAAATAACAGTAAACCACTGCAAGATGATTCCAAAAATTTATAAGACTAATAGGTTTCAAAGAAAGAGCTAGAGGCAATAGAAAAGATATAAAAAAAGTGTTTGCAGAAGTAGGAGCAAAAATTTCCCTAGTATGAGAAAAGAATCTGATACACAGAAAACTGGAGCACATAGAACTCCATAAACAGAATAGATCAGCAGGGGGTTGGGGAGTTTACTCAGTAGAATAAGCACTTGCCTGGGAAGTGCAAGGTCCTGAGTTCAATCCCTGGTACTGAAAGAAAAAAAGAGTAAATCAGCACCCAGACATATAATAATCAAGAGCTCAGACATTGAAGAAAAGAACAGAATACTAAAAGATGTTAGAGAAAAGAAAACATCACCTATTAGGGGAAGCCCATGAGAATCATTACAGATTTGTCAACACAAACCATTAAATCAAGAACAGCTTAAGGTGAGATATTTGCGGTCCTGAAAGAAAACAACTTGCAAAATAGATCAATGTATCCTGCAAAACTATCTATCAATTTTAATGGAGAGATTAGATATTTCTGTGACAAAGAACAACTGAAGAAATTCATGACAACCAAACCAACCCTACAAAGAGCACTGACAGAAATTTTAGAATGAGACAAAGACCACAATTTCAAAAACAACAGAAGAGAACAACCGAGAAGAACAAGGTATAAGTAGAGATCCCACACTAGGAAAACAACATGACAAACATAAGCCAATGCATATCAGTTATCACTATCAATGCAAATGGCCTCAGTTCACAAATCAAAAAAAGAACACTGGCAAAATGTTTAAAGAAACAAAATCCACCAAGATGAGGAGCTAAAGAAACATATATAACTCAAAGAGAAATTAATAGATTGAATGTCAAGGATGAAAAATAGTACTCCATGAGACTGAAAAAAGCAGGGGTAGGTATTCTGGTTGCTAACAATGTCAACTTTAACCCAAGTGTGATTAGAATAGACAAAGAGGGTCACTGCATTCTTGTTAGGGGAAAATTGCAAGAGGAAGAGATAATAATTATAAATATATATATGCACCCAATGTAGGAGCATGCAATTATATAGAACAAATTTTATTTATTTATTTATAGAACTGGGGATTGAACTCAGGCCCTCACCCTTGCCAAGGAAGCTCTTATTCCACTGAACCATCTTCCCAGCCCCTAGAACAAATTTTAACAGACATAAAAAATCTAATGAGCAGAAACATACTTGTACTGGGGGAATTTAACACTCCACTGACACAAAGGGATAGATCAACCATGCAAAAAATGAGCAAAGAAATAACAGAACTAAACCAAACTTGTGAAGAAACAGACTTAGTAGATCTTTAGAGAGTGTTCTACCCCACAGCAGAATACACATTTCTCTCAGCTGCACATGGAATGTTCTCCAAAATAGATCATGTCCTAGCACATAGTACATGCTTAAGCAAATGTGAAGGAATCAAAATTATCCCATGTATATTATTCTGACCATAATGCAATAAAATGGAAATTATTAACAAAAAAACAGCAAAAACTATAAACACATGTAAACCAAATAATTCTATCCTGAACAATCAATGGGTTATGGATGAAATTAAAGAAGATATTAAATAATATTTGCAATCTAATGAAAATGCAGATACAACTTGTGGGATGCAATGAAAACTGTCTTACAAGAGAACTTTATAGCGATAAATCCTCACAACAGGAAAACAAGATCAGAACAAGGAAAGAATCTTATGCTGCACCTCAAGCTCCTAGAAAAAGAAGAACAAGTCAAGTTTGAATCCAAAGGAAGACAAAATTGTAAATATCAGGGTAGAAATAAATGCAATGCAGATGAAGAAAACCATACAAAGAATTAATGAATTGAAGAGTTGTTTCTTTGAAACAATAAATAAAATTGATAAACTACTCAACCTCATAAAGAAAAGCAAAGAAAAATTTCAAATTCATGCAGTGAGGAATAAAAAGGGTGAAATCACTACAGGCCATATAGAAATTCAGAAGATTGTTAAAAACTGTTTGCAAAATGTTTATTCTCACGGAATGGAAAATATAGAAGAAATGGACAGATTCTTAGATAAATATGAACTACAAAACCTAAATCAAGAAGGTATAAGCATTCTGAATAACCCAATATCAGCCGATTAAATTGAAAATGTAATTTAAAAAAACCTGCCAATAAATAAAATCTTTAGCTCTTGATGGGTTCGTAGCTGAATTCTAGAAGAACTATAGGGAGAATCTAATGCTAACTCTTCTCAAACTCGTCAATAAAATTAAAAGCAAAACAGGTCTCCCAAACTCATTCAGAGAGGCAAGTATTACTCCGATACATAAACAAAAGAAAGACCAAATAAAAAATTGAACTCCAGGCCAATCACCCAAATTAACGTAGGTGCAGAATTCCTCAACAAAGTTCTAGCAAAGATAGTGTCACAAATGATAAAGAACATTATACATTATGACAAAGTGGGCTTCATCACAGGACTGAAAGGATGTTGTAATCTATGCAAAATCATAAATGTAATACACCACATCAATGAGTCAAAGACAAAAATCGTGTGATCATCTCAACAGATGAAGACGAAGTTTTTTGACAATGTTCCACACTCATTCATGATAAAAAACATCACAGAAAATTGGAATAGGTGGTCTTTACCTCACTCTGACTAAAGCCATCTATGACAAGCCAATTGCCAACATTACTCATAATGGACAAACTTTGGAAGTCTTCACTGTAAAATCAGAACTATGATAATGATGCCCAAGGCAATCCCTGCTGTTCAATATAGTTGTGTAATCATTATCCAGAGCAGTTAGACAAGAGCAAGAAATAATAAATGGAACAATGACTGGACAGGAAGATATGAAATTATTATTATTAGAAGATGACTTGATACTGTACATACAAGACCAAAACCTCTCCCTTGAGACTTGCGGACTTAACAACCAAATTCAGTTGCATAGTAGAATAGAAAATTCACACTCAAAAATCAATAGGATGTTTATACAGAAACAATGAACACACCAAAAGTATGGAAACCACACCTTTCACAATAGCACCCCTAAAAATTAAATACTTAGGAATCAATATCACGAAGGAAGTAAAAGTTTTATGTAGTGGTAATTACAGTACTCTGACAACAGAAATTGAAGAGAACTTCAGAAAATTGAAAGATATTCCTTGCTCCTGGATAGGAAGAACTAACGTGGTAAAAATGGCCATACTCCCAAAATTGTTATACATATTCAATACAATACCATTAGTATACTTCACAGATCTAGAAAAAAAAATTCCTAAAATTCATCTGGAGCAAGAAGAGACCTAAAAAAGCAAAAGCAATCCTGGGAAACTGAGGAATGACAGGAGTCATCATAATCTCTGACATGAAATTATAGTACAAACCCACTGTGATTAAAACAGTATGGTACTGGCATAAAAACAGATCTGAGGATCAATGGAACAGATTAAAAGAGGTAGACACAACTACAAGCACACTCAGCCACCTTATCTTTGACAAAAGGGCCAAAGAGGTTCATTGGAAGAAAGATAGCTTCTTTAATCAATGGTGCTAAAAATACTGTCTTTCCACATACTGAAGGCTTAAAGTAGACCCATGCCTATCACTATGCACAAAACTACAGTCAAAATGGGTTAAAGATTTAAATGTTGAAAGTGAAACGCTAACTCTTCTGGAAGAGAAAGTAGATAGAAACCTTCAGGACATAGGGATAGGTAAAAAGTTCATAAACAAAAATAGAACTACACTGGAAATACTTCAAAGAATCATCAACCAGGATCTCGTCTTTCTGAAAGCTTTCTGCACCTCAAAAAATCACCAGTAGAGTAAAAAGAAAACTCACAAAGCAGGAAACAATTATAGCTGACTCTCCCTCAGGTAGAGGACTCCTATCTACAACGTATACAGAATTTAACTTTTTTTTTTGGAACCAGGGATTGAACTCAAGCCTTTGCCCTTGCCAGGCAAGTGCTTATCCTACTGAGCTATCTCCCCAGCCCTGTATTCTGCAGAATTTAAAAAGAAATCAAGCCTCCAAAATTGGAAGACCCAATTCACAAATGGGCAAGTGAGAAGATTATAGACTTCACAAATCAAGAATACAAATGGTAAACATATTAAAAATATTCAATATATTTGATCATTCAAGACATGTAAATTGAAACAATGCTGAGACAACATCTTACTCCAGAAAGAATGGCTGTCATCAAGAAGTCAACCAATAACAAATTCTGGAGGAGCTGTGTGGAAAAAGGAACCTTCTCCACTGTTGGTGGGAGTGCAGGCTCGTACAATCATTGTGCATATCAGTATGGAGATTCCTCAAAAAGCTAGAATTAGAGATCCTATTCAAGCCAGCTATCTCCTCCCAGGCAATTTTCAAAAAGAACTGAAAGCATCATTCCACAACAATAAATATGAACCCATGTTTATAGCAGTGCAATTTCTCATAGCTAAATATTGGAGCCAATCAAAATTCCCATCAACTGAAAATGAATAAAAAAGAAATGTTACTTTTACACAATGGAGTATTATTCAGCTGTAAAAAATATAAATCTGAGGCTTTAGTAGATAAATGGATGCAGCTAGAGATTGTATTGGTAAGTGAAATAAATCAGATGCACATCTTAAAGAGTAATGAAAATCTAAAAGATAGAACAGATACTGTGAAAGGGAAAGAAATTCTTCAGTCAGAAGGAAAAATGGAGATGAAGAAAAGAACAAATGAAAGAAGGGGAAAAGATATATTTAGGTATGTATGCAGAATACTTTGGATAATTTTATTGTTCATTTCTGCAGGTCTTTTGAAAGGAGTTTGTTAGTTCTTAAACTTTTTTTTACTCTGGTTGTTTCCTTTTTTGAATTTCTTATAACTTCTTTGCTATTGCTTTTTTTTCTTTATATAAATCTTATACATTTATATCTGGTAATCTGAATAACTAATTTGAAGAAAGCATCAGATAATACAGAAATCGCTGTTGAATTCCTATTATTTTATTCAGTGACATCTTGTATCATCTCTATTTTTTTCCTATCACTATTTTGTATTTTAAAAAACAGCTAAAGGGAAAAAATAAAATAAAGCCTTTTATAGGGTGGCCTGCAATGGTCCACATCTTCGGTGCTGCTCAAAGCCTCTGCATATTTCTGCTACCAGAGAAAGCCTGGTAGCTTCAGTCAGTTAAACAATTCAGATCAATATCACCTGTTACTAATTCATCCTTCAGGCCATCTGAGAAATAGGTAGCATAGTAGAAGTGCTGCAATCCTTTTCCAGGGCTATGCTCCTCCTGGTAGGCTGCAGTCCTAAGGTGAGTCACAGCTTGGAGTCATGGTGGGCAGTGGTCTTATGCGAGAGCCTGGGGCTGTTCATCTATGATGCTTCTGCCCAGAGCCATGCGTGAACTTTTCAGTGCTTGTCCATTGGTCAATGACTTTTGGCGATACGTCTTGATCACTGTGGCCCCAGGAAGATGACAGTGGTACAGAGCAACTTTTCAAGGAAGACCAAACTCTGGATTCATTGTAAATAACACTCAACTGTAGATTTGAGACAATCCTCAGCCTGGACTTTCCTCTGGTGTTGATGCAATGATCATACCTGGAAGCCAAACTCTTAAAAACTCTGTGCCTATGTACCAGGCAGTGCTAAAATAAGTAGCTATAGGCTTTGGGTATTTACAAACATAAATGCATATATATTAAAGAACCAAATGATCAAAAAGGCATCAAGAATTCAATATAAAAACCTTAACATAAGTGAAAACAGAGACAAAGCATACCACACTTAGATTCAGTAAAAGCAGTAATAAGAATGAAATTTTTATCCACCATCTTATATATCCCTAAAGATTTTCACAAAAATTTCCTTTGGATATAAGAAATCAATTCAGCATATTTGCAGGATGCCAAATACCAGTAGTAATGCTACATGTCTACAATGAATTATATGAAATAGAATTGAAGAACATAATCCTATTAACAATGTTAGAAAATAACAGCCTATCAGGAGTAAATTCAAACAAACCTGAAAAATCTCTACAAAGAAAATTATGAAATATTGCCCAAAGAAGTTGCAAAGTAAATAGAAGTTGAAGAGTAAAGAGTGAACGAAATGGTATCTCATGTTCAAGGATTAAAAGTAATAATATGGTTAAAATGTTCATACTACATGTAGTAGCTACAGATTTGATTCAGTCCCTATTAAAACAGCAATAACATTCATCACATAACTAGAAACAAACCTAAATTTTTTTAGAACCCAAAAAAGCAAAGTGACAAGTAGTTAAAAGCATCTGGACCAAAAGGAACAAAGCAGAAGTCATGAAAATACCTGACTTTAAAGTTACCATCATCAAAACAGTGGAATATAACAATACTAGACACACCAGAGGAACAAAATAGTATAAAATACAAACCATTCATACATACTTAATCAGTTTCCAGCAGTCTAGTAACACCAGACATTGGGAAAAGGATAACATTTTCAATAAATTTTGTTACACAAAGGAGAATCCACATATAGAATAAAAAGCATAAACTTACAATTACACTAACTCTTACACTTGCTAACTCATCCTTGAGTCGATCTCAGAAATAAGTAGCATAATGGAAGGGTCGCAATCCCTTTCTAGTGCTGGAAACACAGACAAAAATCAGCTCATAATTGTTTAAGACTTAAATTTAAAACCTTAAACTAAAATATTACAAAAAAAAAGAAGAGAAATGTTTTTGGATCTTGGATTTGGCAGGATAGTTTTGGACAAGATCACAATACCACAGGAAATAAAAACAAAAATAAATAAATGGTATTACACCAAACAAAAAGCTTTTCCAGAGCAAGTAAACAGTCATGTGAGTGAGGGATAATCTAGAGCAGAAGGCATCTATAACCCACACAGATGGCAAAGCATTGTATGGAAATCAATGAAATCGGAAACTCAGAGGGAGAAAAACAAAGTGAGTCTGAGTGAATCTTGACCAGTAAATGTTAACAGACATTTCTTAAAATAATAGATACAAATTACTAACAGATATGTGCAAACATGGTCAACATTAGGAATTATTAAGAATGCAGAAATCACAGCCACAATGAGATTAACCTCATCCTGGCAAATACTATTTCTACTAAAAATAACAAACTTAATAAGTGCTGTTCATGTTTAGAAAAGAGAGAACTTTTAGGCAATGTTAGTAGAGATTCATATTAGCACAGTCATGAAGGGAAACAGTACATAGTAGGTTGAAATATCTACACATAGAACTAGCCTATGTCTCTCAGCAACTTCACAACTGAAAATGTGCACACATAAATAAAGTCCGCCCATCAGAGCCACATCTGCACACCCGTGGGGCTGGTAACACTATTTCCAACCGCCACGAATTGGAAGCAAAGTGACTGCCAACTAACGGAAGGATAGGAAGATGGTAGGTGTACAGTACATGATAGAGTTCTCTTCATCCATAAAATAGAATGAAACTCATCCCTTGCAGAAACATGGGCTGAACTGTGATCATGTCATTCAGTGAGAGAAATCAAACACACCCAAGCAATACTATGTGATCTCCCTTGCACGTAGGATCTGAAAAAATGATCTCCTAGAAATGGAAAGCTAAATTGTCTTCCAGAGACAAAAGAAGAAGGGGACAGCGGGTAAAGAGATGGTTAAAGATTGATCAATGGTGACTAAGTCACAGGTACAGAGGGACAAAAAGTTCTTGTGTGCTGTTCTAGGGTATAGTTACTACAGGTGACAATTAAATACTGCATATGTCAAAGACTTTGAAGCTTACTACCATAAGGAAAGGATAAATAGTTTCAATATCTTAACATAATTTCTTATTATGCAATCTATACATATATTCGTATACCAGGTTCTCCAATTAATACACATAATTTTATTGACCACATAAAATATGTCTCATTTAAAAATTAACAAAGTAAACCCTTTAAAACAATATGTGGACATTAGCAATTCTCTTTTTCCAACATACACCCACAAATGCATACTTAAAAACATTAAGGAAATGGGTACAAATTCACTTTGTCAACGTACATTACTAGTGTCTTCTGAAATGCTCTGTTCAGTGCATTTTGTCATGATAAACACAGGTGCCAGTACTCGGCCAAGTCTACAGGAAGTGTTCTTTGTCCTTTCAATAGATTACCTGCAATGTCTGATATACTACATTATTACCATCTGCTGACAAAATAGAATTTTACCTATTAATAGGCATTTCCATTGCATAATGTTCACACTCCTTGCAGGGAACTGGAACACATGTGTAACACATCTCTATTCTTTCTCTCTTCCCCGTCTCCCCCTTCCACCTATCTAGTAGTCTCTTTCCATTTTTGTACTTTCTTATAGTACATAACCATTGAAACAAGACAATCAGTTGCTGGGGCAAATACATTTTAGGGTGATACATGCATTTTAATTCTATGTACTTTTCTCTGTATATGTCAATGTAACTTTGAAAAGAGCTCATTTTTCTTTTTAAATCATGATGTATTGGCTGACTATGTTCTAAGGCACTTTATTGTTTTGCTTTGTTTTTGTTTTGTTCTCAATATACTAACAAAGTTTATAAGAAAACTGCTCCCAATCAAATGATGTAGAATTAATGATTTCAGTCATCAAAATATGTCTTCCCTCAGGGTTAAAGTGACTTTTATCCTCTAAACTGAAATAACTGAGATCCCTTTCTTCGCACCAATACAGGATTTCCTAGAGCTTGATTTCCCTCTTTGTATTCCTAACGCTGGGCTATGCGAGAGCTCCTGAGAAAAATATTCTGCATTGTACTCCAGTAAGCCTGAGGATAAACCTGATAGAGAATAAAATTGGAGAGTCAGTGCAATAGATTTCTCTCTCTATAGTATACTTGATGGATAAGCTTCTATTGTGAGTCTTTATTTTGGTACTCCATCAATTTTATAAAACTGTTTGCATTTGTGACATATCAGATATTTTTCTTTTCCTTATCTATTAAATTTGTCATTTCTTCCCTTAGTTTGGAAACACATTTTATTATTTCATTTGGCATTATAAAATACTGAGTGTATTTTAAAATGGTAACGCAATATGCCTCCCTTTAATGTCTTTTCAGCTTCAGTCAAATGTCCCAAATAGGATAGAGCTGGGATTTTTTTTCTTTTTAAACCATTGTATTCTTTTTTGACTTGCACTTTTCAATTTTCTGGTGACCTAAAGCATCACTATTAGCTTTAGTCACATTAGGAGGATGGTTGCCTTTTTTCAAAGCAATTTGATCAATTCAAAATATTTGAACTACTGCTGTAAGAAATAAAAATGCTGGTGGAGACTCAGTGAATTCTCCACCATCTTAAAACTTAAGGGAATTCAAGACCATACGTTCTATTTCCCCAAAAAACTGTCTACTAGAATAATCTGTGATAGGAAAACAGGAGCAACTCTTTTGATCATTTTTAGCACAGAATTCTGAATCCATAAACCTAAGAGATATTTACTTGTTCTTTCACCTTTGGAGAAATTTCTGAAATGGTACACATAATTTAACCATCCTTATAAGTGTTTTTTCTCCTTCAAAGGTTATTCATAATTGTCAAATAAGATCGAGTAAATCTTATAACAAACAGAACTGGTGCATCAGTGTCATTTGCAGGGAAAACTGTTTTTGCAATAGACAAAATCTACCTAAAAGCAGCTTGAAGCTTGATGTTTTATGTTCCTGGGACTAAATTTCTAGAGAATATTTTAAGGAAAGAAAGGGCATATTTACACACTTATTTCCAGGCAACTGTGGGAGTATTACTGATTCCAAATTTTTATAATGTTGTATGTATGTATGTATGTATGTATGTATGTGTCTGTCTGTCAATCTATCTATCTATCTATCTATCTATCTATCTATCTATCTATCTGTCATGTGTAGCAATGTTAGCTCACTTTGAATTTATTATCACATTTTATTCATCTAACACTTAATTACTGAGAGGGGAACTTTTACTAAATTCAAGTATATTAGTTTTCATCATTTCATTAAATAGATGCTAACGTGACATTGTTTTAGAATTGATACTATGTGTCAATGTCTATCTAGGGAAAAAATAACATAGGATATAAAGCTAAGGAAATCACGATCTAGTGAGAAAAGTATTCCATTACAGGAGAAAAGTGTGAGTTTTATTGTTTGCCAAAAAGTTTAAGAACATCTTAATTGGAAGAGGCAGACAGGAAAGTCTTCATTGAGAACATCAAAAGTTTAATTGGAACGTAGGGAGCTGGGACTTAAGTTGACATTCTATTTCTGTAGTCCAATTAACATACACACTTTTTGGGTGCTTTTTAAAATTCATTTTAATGAGAAAAAAGATAAAATAGCAATGAAACAGTTTCAAACCAGGTTAGTAGGATGGTTACAATAATACATTGTACATTCTTATCTTTGTAGTAGTTATTCAGAGGACAAGATGCAGGCATATTTTGTCTAAACAATATTAATACAAACTTTTATTCTCAGTGAACTAAGAAAAGTACCTGTATATCTATCCTTACTCTCTTGCATGCACCTATGTATTTTTTTCTCTTTTTTCACAACAAAAATGGTCCTTTATTTATACTTCTGTGAAATTAGTAGTTAGTAATGCGTAACCCTAGGTTGCCTAGCAACTGATAGCTAAGCTTAACCAGAGAAGATGTTCATCTCAGGAGTGAGGTAGCTTATTTCCTTTAGGTACTGAGCCAAGTTCCACCTACACATACTTGATCGATTTCCTAGCTTCGTGGTTCCCAACATCTCCATTTTTCATTTTGTTTTGTCAGAGATGGGTGTCCCACTGCAGTTAGAGAAGTTCTATTTGGAGCAGTCTTTAAAGGACTTTTCATACTTCAAGCCAGTCTACAGATTGTAGGTACTTGAATTCAGCAAAATAACCCAATATAGTCCAATAATCCATTATAGTAATGAGTTATCAGCAGAACTGGAAATTGTCAGAAGTTGTTGACTTGAGCCTTTTACAGCTCAGCATATTTATATGGCATTACTTTTTATACCTCATGGTTATACTTTTCTGTTAGATGGCTAAGACCAAAGTTAAAGCAAGACCTATATAACTAAAAATGTAACTTTTGTATCTGACAAGGTCAGTCAAGTCCCCTCAGGATTTACCCTGTAAACATGATAAACATGGACAGCACCTTATAGATCTTTTGTCAGTGTCAGACATCTGGATGAGTCATGGCCATTGCTTGACCAATATGCTCTCTCTGAAAGCCTGAGAGAATGTTTTCTCTGTGTGACTCTCCTTAAACACACTCTACATCATCAATCACTTTTCTCTGTGGCCCCATAATCTACTTCATCAGAAAAACTGGGGCACCACTGAGTTACAGGATGTCACAGCACAGGTTCTGTTATGTCCTGAGTCCTCACTGAATTTAAGGGCTAGGGACAAAATATTGCTATCTTTGAGGCCCCTCTATTTCTCTATTTTTTGTTCTGCAAACTTGAGTTGTTAAACATCTAGAAGAGAAGCTTAATGATCTTATTACCCTGTAACAGAGGCAGTTGAGCTTAACCTTGCTCTCTGTCTGAATATCAAACACCTTAGACATAACATGGAGCTGCTATTTTCCAACAACCATGGATGTTTTAAACTTTAAATCCCTATAAAACATGGAAAAAAATTACATATTTTTACACAGAAATTTAGAAATCAGACCATATACAATATTGTAGCAGGACAATCCTGGGACATTAATTTTTCTTGTCTCTTGTTTTCTTTTATTACCTCTTTTTTTTTTTTGTATTTTTAGGGAAGGATACATAGGCTGTTCAGGGTCCCACTACTAGATTTGACTCTGTAGTGATTCTCCTGCTTATAGCCTCCTAAGTGCTGGAATTACAGGCGTGCACCACCACTCCCAGTCTCAATTGCCGACTAAGCACACCCCAGGTTGGTGCTGGCATGGCAGGCCCAGAGATTGGACCCCCTGCTGCTGTGCCTGCTTGCAGTCACTTTAATCTACTGAGCTATTTGGCCAGCCCACCTCCTTTTTTTCAAACATTTACTTTAAAGAGAGTATAGCAATTATTGATATGACATTGGAAGCAGTACTCACTTAGAAGACCAAAATGATGGGTATTTCAAACATAGTTTTAGTATAACATATTTCTATCCTCAGCGTAGTTGCTTAGTTCACAGATAGCAACATATAGAGTAAGTCAGGGTAAGAATTCTAACCGTTAACTGCTATATTTCAAATAACTGATAGAGATTCTTAGCACCATTGCTTTAATCATCTTGTTCATATAAATGAACGTACACAGTTTTTCATTGTTTTTCTTTTTCAGTCAAGCAAATCAATTAACTGAGGGAAAACATACTTAAGCAAAGAAGATGTTATTTCACTTAATATGCAGAAAGGGGTTTTTGGATAGATTTAACTGGATAAATAAGGAGCAAACAATAGCTCTACCCATGTGATAAAAATGCACCAAGAACTTGCTTTGTTACTGTCCATTTCCTTGTGTCTTGCTAGCATAAAATTTTCCTGTCCTTGCAAATTATTACAATTTCACATCTTTATGATAAACTGGAGGATCAAAAAATTGAACCTAAGAGGAACTTACCTTCTGCACCCATGCATGACAAAGGGTACGGGGAGGTCAAACCAGATGAGTGCCAAGCAGCGGATGTGACTTAGAGAAAGTCTCCATGCAAGGAGGTGAACAGTCACCAGAAGAGTAGAAGGCTGAGCAAGTTGCCCTAAGAATCATAAATCGGAGGACTGAGTGCAGTGTACCAAGGGCCAGCATACACCCTGCAGCCTCCCTCCCCTGCAAAACACATAATTATTATTTCTGTACTAGATAACAGATAAGTACTATTTATATACCAGCCACTATGGAAATAAGCAAGTAAACCAGGGGAGGATGAAAAATAAAAGAATAAGACATGAGGCATAAGGCCTGCTTTACACATGAGCGATGATTTCAAAGCATAGGCCAATGAATACAAAGTGTAAGCCAGTGATTAAAAAAGCATAGACCGATGATAACAAAATGTAACCCAACACTCTGAGAGACTGAGACAGGAGGATCCCAACTGGAGCAAGGCCTAGACTACTTAGCAGGAACTTGTCACAAAATATAAAAAGTAAAATAATATAATATATTGAATAATGTACATTTGTAAGTCATGAGTTCAATTCAGAGTACTGCCAAAAATTTTAAAATGCTGTATGATATTATGTTTAGACATTGATCTCAGATCTTGACATTTATGCTTATAATTTTAGAAATCATAAGTCTCTAGGTCATAATCATTACATCATGCTTCTGAATCTACATTATATGGATACCAAAACATCACATTATATATTATGTAAAAATTGATTTTATTTTAAAACATTAAAGACAGAAATAAACAAGCATGAAGGAATGTTTGTAGTGCCTGAGATGTTGCTGCTACTCAGAGAATGTGTATCTTCCTCTGGGAAATAAAAAGGAAAGACTGAGCTCTCAGCCTGTACGGCTGGCAGGAGCTGCCGCTGTGCTTCAACTCCAGGCAGGCTGACTCTGGAGCTCACACGACAAAGTCCTTCCACACACTTCCTCACTCTGAGGCCCAGAGAGAAACTGGGAAACCTTGAAAAATCAACTGAAAAACATATTTGTAACTCTACAGCCATAAATTAATGCATGATATGATGATGGAATCAAATAGGTTATTGATTTTTATTACAAGTATTGTCTAAATAAAAAGAAATGATACAGAACTTCACCAAACAAAACAATAGGAATTCAACAATGATTGCTGTATTGTATAATGTTGTCTTCAAATTAGTCATTCAGTTTACCAGATATAATTATGCAAAATTGGTTTTAAATAAGTTACAAGAAATTAAAAATGACAAGGAAAACATTTAAGCTTTAACTGTGTCCCTCTGTAAAATAGCAGAAATCAGCAGTGGAAGTCTCCAAGCCATCCTACAGACATACACAAAAGTACCTTTTTCGTCATCCACACTCTTCTTTTTCCTCATTCCAGCTGTTACTTCCTTTTGAACCAATTATTCCCTTTCACAGCATCGATTGTACCTTGAGGATTTAATTTATTCTTTCAGGTTCTAGCAAGAAAACCTCATGTTTGTACACCTGGGTCTGCTGTATTTTACTCATGAGTATGGTCTGTAGTTGCCTCCATTTTCCTATAAAAGCCTCCC
>NW_004524584.1:30148882-30151030 GCF_000260255.1 Octodon degus | reverse complement strand
ACTGGTGTAAAGACAGACCTGATGAACAAGGAAGCAGATCAGAATATGCAGAGACAGCTGCAAGCACATTCACCCACCTTATCTTCAACAAAGTGTCCAAACAGAGTCATTGAAAGAAAGGGAGCCTCTTCAATAAAAGATGCTGCAAAAACTGGCTTTCCACATGCCAAAGGCTAAAATTAGACCCATGTCTATCAGCATGCATTAAACTATTCATCAAAGATTTAATTCAACAAAGATTTAAACATCAAAACTGAAATGCTAAATCTCTTGGAGAAAAATGTAGACAGAAAACTTAAAGACATAGGGATAGATTGAGAGTTCACTAAAAAAAATTACATGGGAAATACTTCAAAGAATCAACAACTGGTATGTCATCTTTTTGAAAAGTTTCTACATGGCAAAGGAAATATCTAACAAAATGAAAAGAAAACCCACAAACATATAAAAGTTATAGCCTACTGTTCCTCTGAGAAAGATCTTCTATCTAGAATATATAAAGAATTTTTAAAAATCAGGTCCCCCAAATTCAAAGACCCAATCCAAAAATGGGCATCTGAGATGGATATACAATATTCAGATGAAGAAATACAAATGGCAAATAAATATATTGAAAAATATTCAACATCGTCGGTCATTTAAGAAATGAAAATAGAAACAACACTGAGATTCCATTTTTTTTTTGTGTGTGTGGTGGTACTTGGAATTGAACTCAGGACCTTGCACTTGCCAGGAAAGTACTTATTCCACTGAGCTATCTCCCAGCCCTGAGATTTCATTTTATCCCACAGAGAATGGCTGGTATTAAGAAGTCAGCCAATAACAAATGTTGGAGTGGCTGTGGGGAAAAAGAGTCTTCTCCACTACTAGTGGGAGTGCAGACTGGTGCAGCCACTGTGAGGATCAGTGTGCAGAGCCCCCAGAAAACTAGGGTGGGAGGTTCCACTCAACCCAGGTGTTCCCCTCCAGGGTATTTTTCCACGAGAACTGAAAACATCTCATCATGGTGATATATGCACACCCATGTTTACACAATTTGTTATAAATAAATCTTGGAATCAGCCCAAATGCTCATCAGCTGAGGAATGGATAAAGAAGATGTATTATTTTTACCGAATGGAATAATAATCAGCTATAAAACTGGATAAATTTGAGGCTTTTACTGGTAAATGGATAGACGTAAAGATCATACTCTTAAGTGAAATAAATCAGACCCACATATGCAAACATCATATTGTCACTGTAGTGTGAGAACCTGAAAGAAAAAATAAAATCTGAAGGGTACAATGGATACAGAGAAAAGTGAATGAACCTGTACAAAAAGAAAGAATCACTGAGCTGCGGAGAAGGTCAGGCAGGTAAGTGGGGGAAAATATGTATGTATGTACCTAAGAAGGACGGTTTGTGCAAATTTACTGTGGATTTCTGTGGTCTATGGAAAGGAACAGCAAATGCTTACTTTTTCCCCTGCTTTCAATTCTTTGCCCTTTTCCTTTTCTAATCTATATATATATATAGATAGATAGATATATATATTCTTTTTCTTACAATTTTCTAAGCATATATCTGGCAACATGAGCAACTACTATGAAGACATTGTGCATTACAACAAATACTGTGAATTTTAGATTATTTTGTTTAGGGAAATTCTGTCATTTGGAAATTTTGGTTTTAATATTATTTTGTCCTCTCTCTAAAAAGTAAAAAGTTTAAAAATAAAATACTCCATTGTGTAAAAATACCACATCATTTTTATTCATTCCTCAGTTTATGGGCATTTGTGTTGTTTCCAAGATTTAGCTACGTGTAGTGTTGCCTTCCAAGGATCCCTCCACTATAAACAAGGGTGCACACATATCTCTGTGATACCATGTTATCAGTTCATTTGGAAATAAACCCAAGAGGGGAATAGCTGGGTTGAATGAGACCCACAAATCCTAGTTTTTTAAGGAATCTTCACACTGATGTCCACAGTGGTTGTAACTGACCACACTACTAACAACAGTGGAGAAGGGCTCCTTTTCCCTCGCAGAGTATTTGTTACTACTTGAATTCTTGATGATGGTCATTCTTTCTGGGATGAGATGGAATGCCAGTGTTGTTTTAATTTGCATTCTCAAATGACCAGTGATGTTGAACATTTTTTCA
>NW_004524584.1:30146734-30147603 GCF_000260255.1 Octodon degus | reverse complement strand
TTTTGGTGTAGAGCTTTGGTGCAGCTATAACCTTAGCACCTACTGAAATTTGGGTGCAGATCTACTAAGTTTGAGTTCATCCAGTTGTGCCTGACTTGGGTCTGGCTGCTGGCCTGCTGCAGTCCTTGGAAGTGAATCAGTTGTGCCTGGGTGGTTCTGTCTCCTGTTCTCTCTGCAGGGACTTCAGCTGCAGAGTTTCACCCCAGGCCTATATGCCAGGCCTGGGCTTGGGTCCAGAGAGGTTCAGCGGGTGCAGGGGAGCACCAAAGCTCTCCCACACACTCGCCAGGCCTGGGCTTGGGCTGGCTTTGAAGGGGCTGAGTGTTGACTTAGTATAGTGATATGCTACTGACTTTGGTTATTAAATCTACAAACCTCTTAGTGGAGTTTTTGGGGTATTCTATGTAGAGTAACATGCCATCTGCGAATAATGATAATTTCACTTCTTCCTTTCTGTTATCATTGTTTTCATTTCTTTCTGTTATCTAATAGCTCTGGTGAATGTTTCCAGAACTGTGCTGAATAGCAGTGGTGACAGTGGACATCCGTATCTTGTTCCTGATTTCAAATTGAAGGCTTTCAGGTCTTGTGCATTGAGTATGATGTTGGCTGCTGGTTTGTCACAGATGGCTTTCATCAGATTGTGGCACTTATTCTGATTTTCTGTAGAGTTTTTATCATGAATGAGTGTCGGACTTTATAAAAAGATTTTTACATCTATTGAGATGATCAAGTAACTTTTTTTCTTTGTTGATATGGTATATTTCATTTATGAATTTTCATATATTAAACCATCCTTGCATCTCTGGGATGAATCCTACTTGGTCATTATATACAAAATCTTGATAATTTTCTGCATTGTGTTTGCT
>NW_004524584.1:30142131-30143384 GCF_000260255.1 Octodon degus | reverse complement strand
GGAGGCGGGGCTGGTGCCACCTGTGGTGCCAGGGATGGAACCCCTGTCCCTGCACTCGCCAAAATAGGCACTTGGTCTGCTGAGCTATCTCACCAGCCATTAAAATTCTTAACTTCTTGGATATCTGTTTGAATCTGTTTCCTGCATTCTAATTCTTTGTTACATTATTCATTAAATGATTCCATCATTATTTTATTCCTGCAGTTTTTATTTATGCTTTCTTTAGATATGTTAAGCAATTATTTCATTATTTTTATCATTTTATTTTTTTAACCTGAGAATTTATGATTTAATTTCTCCTATAGAGAGATGGAGCTGTTTCTTTATGTCAGTTTTCCCCGTTTCTGAAATTTCAGTGTTGTGACTTCTATGTTCTTCTATGTTCTTCTATGTCCTTGTCACCTGGACTTGTTCTGGGCAGGCTGGAATTCTGACATTTCCTTTTGCCCTTTCATTTTGACATTATGAAGTACAGATGTTTAATTAGACTCAGCAGAGATTAGAGGAGGGAGGGAGGTGTGTGGGTGAGCAAGTGCCCCCCGACAGTGGTGAAGGGCAGGGTAGGCTCAGCAAAGCTCCTATTGTGTGAAGTTTAGTGTGTCTTTGACCATTTTGAACAGTGAGTGGAAAGCTGCAGCTCATCCTCCAGGATGATAGGAGTAGACCCAAGCTCCACAAAGCTCTTAAAATTGAGTGTGAAGTGACCAGGTAGGGCTCACTATGGCTTCTGTGATCAGTGGTGGAGGTGGGGTTGGGTTGAAGCTCAACAAAGCTCCTGAAATGGGGTGAGGGTGGCACAGGACTCACCAGGTCCCGATCATGGCCTGGTGTCTGTGTGACATCCTGCACAGTGGAACCGGCTGCTGCCATTCAGCAAATCTTCCACACTTGTGGTGCCAGTAGGCCAGACACACCAGGTCCTGGCAGCAGTTCAATGTCCACCTATCTTCTATGATACTGGAATAGGTCAAGGCAGATTCTGGGTATTGTTTTAGTTATGTGTTCCTACAGATTTCTTGAGACGTGGCTGTGCCAGCCAAATAGTTTAGCGAATTAAAGCACCTGCAAACAGGCCCAGGGGCCGGGGGTTCAATCCCCGGGCCTGCAGTGCCAGCCCCACCCTCAGGGCATGCTGAGATGGCCATTGGGACTGGGCTTGGTGGTGTGTGCCTGTAATCCCAGCTCTGGAGAATCACTATGAGTCCAGTCTAGCAGTGAGACCCTGAACACCCTGTAGACCCTAAACGAGAGAG
>NW_004524584.1:30139681-30140881 GCF_000260255.1 Octodon degus | reverse complement strand
AAGAAGTTACAATGCTCATTAAATTTCTGTAATGGGTTTTGACATGTCTTAGTTATTATTTCTAACTGGATGGTAGAACCAGGCTCTTCTATCTGTATTTGAGAACAGGGTTTCTTTCAAATAAAAAAAAAATATGAGGTAGATAATGAAGCATTAAAATGATCTATGATCATGAATTATTACAAAACACTTGGAAAATTGACGTTTCTGGGGAATTTAAGAGACCTTATAAGATACATTTTGCAGGGACAGCGCGGTCTTGGAAGGCCGCTGTGGCAGCCGCAGCATCCCTTGCGGGCAAGCAGCGCCCGAGGCGGCGGCACGCGCGGCACTGTGGAGCGTGCATCTGCGACCCGACGTGGCCTTCGGCAAGCTTTGGGGAGGCCGCGAGGCCGAGGGCTGTGCCCGGGCGTTCACCCACCGGGCTCCGCATTCCACGACGAGGATGGGGATCTGGCTCAGGAGTTCCGTGAGGAGACAACTGTCTCCGAGAATGGGCACAAGTGGGCCAAGCTGAGGCAGGTGTGTGGGAGTCTGACTCCTCGGGGCGTCGTGAAGCTGGATGCGCCCCGCGTGCATGCGGATTGCCCTGTGATCCTCTATGAGGTGGGAGCCTGGTGGGTGACAGACACAGGCACCCCTGACCCAGCGCGACACTCACAGGCGCAAGGTGTGGCTCCCACTGAGGAGCCCAGGCTGAGGCTACACCGGGAATAATCTGTGGGCCCAGAGCCTTCAGCGGTGAGCAGGGCAGCCCCTCAGTATAAAGTGGGTGTTGGCTTGTGTGTGGACAAGAGATGGCTGGTGGCCGGCAGAGGCTAATGCAGGGTTGCCAGCACAGCGTCCCCAGCCACCCCTGCAAGAAGTGTGGCAGGGCATGTGCCAGGCAGGAGCCTGTGCCTCTTGGTTCCCTGCGGGGCCTGCTTTCTTCCAAGCTTGCCTAGGGCCCAGCCCCGCTAGAAGCTACAGCACTTTACAGGCTAAGCCTGCCTTCTGCCAGCCCCTGGGCTTTGGGAGCTCTACAGAAGCAGGAACATGCTCTCCCTCACTTCCTTTATCTCCCAGCCAGAGCATTTGAGCCGTTTGCTACCTCGATTCCGCCTGTATTGGACAGAGGCTGGGGAGAGCACCAGCCTGATTCTTCCCACCTACCTGGCATTTGTTCCCATGTTCAGATGGACAGCTTGCTGGCTGTTAATA
>NW_004524584.1:30136822-30138137 GCF_000260255.1 Octodon degus | reverse complement strand
GAAATTTACAATCTATGACTTTTTTTTTTTCTGGTACCGGGGTAGAACTCAGGACTTTGCGCTTGCCAGGCAAGCACTTATTCTACTGAGCTGTCTCCCCGGCCCTGACGTTCTGATGGCTAAGACACAGTGTACATTTCCCCACTTCCCTTCTCCCACTGTAACTAGAACTAAGTATTGCCTGGGCCTGGTTAATTTGAATAGTAATGGATGGTAACTTATTTTTTTAATGTCCTTTTTAAAATGCTATTTAAATCAATTTTTTAAATATTGTAACATAAATATTTGCCTTCTCATAATTCTCTCATTTCTCTAATTGACATTTAAGATTTTCAATATTATATTGAAAAATCATTGATGTTACTGATGTCAAACATGAGTTTATATCATTTGTTAAAAACATGTTTATAACTCCTTTGTCTTTATATTATGGATACCGTGTGAGGTGCTTGTGAGTCTGCGGGTGTTGTTTTGTTTTTAATTGCTACTTTTCCCATTAATTTTAGGTTTAGAAAATATTTTCCTATGTAAGGAACTGGCCCACTATTCACACAGTGGAATCAGGTTGAAGTCTAACGTTAATAGTCACCTAAAGCTCTGCAGTTATTCATAGGCTTTCGTTTGATAAGTGGAAACTGGCAGAGGAATCCGAGACATCATGCTGGCTGGCTTCCTTCAGGACTGCACCTCTTTATGCCAAAACTCTGGATCAGACGCTCTAAATCCAGCTAGCTGCTAGCACCAGGCAGAGGCCTTGATGAATTAAGCAGATGGATGTGAGCACACAAAAAGCAAGTCCCGTGGCAACCTCGCATTTCAAATTTTAATATCTCGAGCTTGTAGAGTCTTCAAAAACAGAACGATGATGTCATTAGGGTGACTGGAAAATAAAAGGTAGGTGATTTGATTGAAGCCACTTGACACTATTTCTGTTTTTTATTTATTTAAATTTTTTGGTCCAAGATTGATGGAGTGTGTAGCTCTTACCTGTGGCTATTATTTAATTTAGTGCAACAACTGGGTGTTTGATCCTCTTTCTTCTAAAACAAGTATTAAAGAGAAATGACATCAATTCATCAGTAAAGTAACGTTATCAACTGAACACACTTAAATATCAACCAAATTTCTTAATTTGTATGGAGGAAATATTAAATTTAGTGAAATATAAAGCTCTCTTAGACATTGTCTTTTTATCTGAAATGTTTTAATTTGTGTTATTCAGTTTCAAAATATGTAAAAATGAACACCATAAAATGTTACATGCCACATTATTACCTGATGATCAAGACCTCACCACTCTTACCTAAATGTGTCA
>NW_004524584.1:30128135-30134932 GCF_000260255.1 Octodon degus | reverse complement strand
GGGGATTGAACTCAGGTCTTTGTGCTTGCCAGGGAAGTGCTTATTCTACTGAGCCATCTCCCCAGCCCTAAAATTAATATAGTTTATATTTGTAAATATATTTTATAAATTTATTTTCATGTTCATAATCATGTAGGTGATTTCTAGTCCTTTGCATTTCTGTTAATAATAACCATACATGGATGGACAAATATTTAAGAGAAGTAAATTAATTCTGAGATGTAAGATACAAGATAATGTTCATTTTGGGTTTTGACAAAATTGTCACTTTGCTGTTCTTTGTCATTTGCAATGCTTGCCACACTATGTTAACTGGAGAAGTTTAGAAGCTTAGCTAAGCACCTCAGCAAGAGCCCAGGGTCCTCACCTTGTAGACATCCTGAGCCCATGCAAGAAGGCACAGGGATTGTGTGGGCGCTACACCCACCCAAAGGATAGCCTGCCTATAACGTCAAGTAAAAATCTTCCTCTTCCTCCATCTTTCCTCTTGTTCCTTTCACTGTTTTCTGCCGCTCTGAAGGTTTGCCCCTGTTACATACCAGCCTGCCTTGGGACCATCCAATTAGAGGCCGAAACCTCCACAGACTCTGAGCTAAATAAATCTTTGTTTCTTTAACTTTGGGTGTTGTATATTTTGTCCCAGCAAAGAGAGAAAAGTAACCAACACAAAGTTTTACTATCTTACAGTTTCACCACAAATTTTAACCATTTCTTTTCCTCTAAATAATGTGAGGTCGTAATGTGACTAAGAAGTATGAATCAGCAGTGCTCATGCCTATAATCGTGGCCTTCAGCATGCTGAGACAAGAGGATCTCTGTGAGCTTGAAGCCAGCCTTGGCTATGCGGTGAGGCCAAAGCCAGCCTGCACTACACAGTGAGACTGCGTCTCATACAATCAAACCAAGTATCCATTCCCATTCTTCCATGACCCAAATTACCCATTAGTGAGCATATTCATTAATTTGCCAATTTAATGAAATTAAAGTTTAATTTTAAAATATCTTAATTCAGTCAGGAAAATGATCACTAAAACTATCACAGCATCCATATTTTACCCTAAATATTTTTATTCATAGTATTCCAGAAGGAAATTCACTCTCTTGATTTCCAATGCCTTATGGGAAATTGTCTACTTAATACTTCTAGCCAAACAAGTTGGTCATTTTAAAAATTATTAACCATACCTTAACTGGTTCAATATTCTCGAATTCGTTACTGACTTCCAGCACCATTAAAAGGTCTGTGGTGAGAGAGGCTGCTGTGGCTTGTGTCTGGATGTCCCCGCAGTCATGTGGTCATGGGGGTGAATTTTCCTCGGGGCTGTTGAATCTGGAGTTTGTGTTTGATTCAGAGTTCAGTGCTGGGAGTAAGGGTGTGAGTGCTGCACGTGGCCTAGGGCAGATGGCCTGATAGGATGCACTGGACAGAAAGAGAGTCGCTCTGCCCTCTTGTTGCTTCTGGAATCTTCCACCAACATGAATTTTTGCCCCTCTGCCATGTAGGAGCTTTCCTTAGAACCAGGTAATTATGGGCTGAAACCTCTACAAACTGTGAGTTAAATAAACTGTAACTTTGGATGTTGGTTATTTTATCTCAGCAAAGAGAGAAAAGTACCTAAGACAGAGACCACTGGCCCACACTCAGGACAAGCGAGGAAGAGAGCGCTGGAAGTGTGTCTTTAGGAAACACTAATCAAGAAAGAATGGGAAAACCTACTTTATTGGTTTGAAAGCAAAACACAAAGAGATGCTTACAATACAAACCTATGCCAACCATTGTTTAAAAACAAAATTCAGATCCATAATATGCATTGATTTACCCCCAAGTTGAAACTTTTGTCTACCAGAAATATCCCAGACGACCATGCACATTATCAATTCTAATGATACTAAAGGAGCAAAATTAGTAACTCTGCGAGCATCGAGAACAAATTTCTAGCAGCTGATTAGTAACTGGCATGCCCTTTCGTTTTTGTCACTGCTTCCAAACCAGAGAAAGCACAGTAGGCCAAATGTGTCTTTCCCCCAACACGTCACGTAGGGCGTTCATCTTTTAATTGGCTCGCCCAGAGCTCTCTCACAGTGCTAGACTCTCAGCCGAGCACGCCTCCATCGGTCCTGTCTCCCCACTGAACGCTAATGACTCTGTTCAGTTCACTTGCTAGAAGAAGAACAAACATCTTTGTTTTGCTACTTTGTTCATCTTTGATTTTATAGGTTAACAGATAAAAAAATTACTAAAAACTGTCTATGACTTTTTTATCAGAAATAAAACTTGCTCACATAAATATAATAAAATATGTCACAAAAAGAATGCATGAAATGAGGGATCATAAAAGCAAAAAGCAACACTAAATAAAAATGAGTTTTTGCACACATCTTAGAGTAATTTACAGTGTCAGTAGTCTTCAGCCTGCCTAGTTAGTCTCAGAGATATTATCAGTACTGAATCTGGCCTGCTGTGGTCCATCCACCAGTAGTACAGAGTTCACTTATTTTCTGACATTAGGCTTTTAGAGATTGGGAATTTGACCAAAGTACCATTTAGGGTTTTTTTTTTTTTATTATTTTAGTTAAAGGGTCAGTGGCATCTGTGGAAATTTTATTTGAGATAGATGCCTCTTTCTGTAGCTAAAAGTACCCCAATGTGAGTAAAACAATGAACTGCTTGACAAGTTTTGTTGCTTACATTTGCTTTCATTCCTCTATTTAAAAAACTAAAGCATAACACAACTATCTAAAACTCCATTTTGTGCTTAAATTATTTGGCTTCTCTTCTGTTACTCCAATCTTGTGACATTTGCAGCAGGATGGCTTTGAAATTAATAAAACTTAGCTCTCTTTGGAGATTAAGATATTTGTGTGAGCACCCTAAATCCAGTTCATAAAAGCCATGTCATGGATAGTTGTCCTCACCAACAGAATAAAATTCTATCATATATGTGACTCTCCAAAAAACTTCAACTGTACTCACCATGAAAAGTTTTCTCCTCTCAAGTCAAGCTTTTGCCTGGAAATAAATTTGTATTGACGACAAAGTGCACTCAACTTTTCACTGGAGGAAAAATATGACTAATTTGTCATAGGTGACCCAGCGCCACTGAGGATGCCATCCGTGGCTCTACTGTGGTTCACAGAATCACGTGTGTGCTGCACGTGGCACACATGTTGTGCCCGCACAAGCACTGTGCTCAGCTCTCATTGGTACTTTCATTTTTTCATATCTGCCACTTTTAAAGTTTGATTTTATCTACATTAATATACACCTATAAACACAAGAGCTTGTAAAGAAAAAACACAACTGAAAAATAATTAGGCAAAATACTTAAAGAAAAATTCAGATGAAAAGTCATACAATGATTATATTAGTAATTCTTTGACTGTGGAACTTATATATTTAAAACACTGTATTTTTCTTTTTCTTTTTTTCTGTGTCTGGCTCAGCCTGCCCTGGGGCTGGGCTGGCATATGGCATGTAGTGCTGGAAATTGAACTGTGGTCCCTGCGCTTGCCTAAGCTTGCCTAAGCAGACCCTTCAGACTGCTGAGCTATCTCGCTGGCCCCAAAACACCGTATTTTTCATACAGAAGTTCAAAAGTTGCATTTGATCTTTTCTGTTCTCCCTATATTCATTAGCAACCTAAAATATCTGCGTCTTGAAATCTTTTTGTCAATGCAATGTTTGATACTGAAAGATCAAGAAGATACATTGTGTGTGTGTGTGTCTGTGTGTGTGTGTGTGTGTGTGTGTGTCTGTGTGTGTGTGTGTGTGTGTGTGTGTGTGTGTGTCTGTGTGTGTATCCTGGTGAAAAAATCCTAGGTAGAGGACCACAGTCATAATCATGGATAAGTTTTCTATTTTCCTATTCCTGTGAACATTTATTGCAATAAACCATGTAGTTCTTTTTCCCAAAACTGTTACTTTTATCTGAAAAAAAATGAAGAGGAAACTGCCATCCTTCTTTGAAGTAGATGAGAGAAAGTAAAAGTTCATTTTTGACTTGCCTTCTTTTATTTTTGGTTTCTAATTTACATACATGCATGCACGTGCACACACACACACACACACATGCACACACATGCACACACACCTCTTATATTCCACAAGATGTGAGAAGATTGTAGATATTTATGTCATGAACAATAGGAATGGTGTGGGTTCACCTTGCTAAGGTACAGGCTGATTGCCTAGGGAAGGCGGCAAGCAGGACTAGTTGGAGTGCCACGATTTTTCTTCAAAAGTGAAATGCATTTTGTGAAACTTCACCAGGATCTGGAGGTGATGGGGTGACTATGTCATCTGTCCATTACCTCTTCACCCTGAGTCCAATTTCACTGCCTCTCTAATTTTTTTATATAGCCAAAGGGAAGAAAATGAGTGCTTTGATTCCCATCTCTTCCAACATTTCCCTGTGTATAATTAGTAATCGTGTAGAATTTGAAAGTATTGTTTGCCTTTCATAGTTTAATCTCCACAATATCAAATATAGTCTTCATGTTAACATTTGAAATGATCATCTTATGTTATGAAATATGAGGGAAACGTTCTCCAGTAAAGGTTACGTGGAAAAGCAAATGTACAGTCTCTGACATAATAAGGGTATAAGTGGACAAGAGATGACAAGGACAAAAAAGTTGATCCTTATTGAAATTATCATCTCATACTTTTCTGATTTCATCACCAAAGTAAATTTGACTTGAATTCTTAGTTTTCAGTGAACTACATTCTTTATAATTCAACGGTGAATGTTCTACCACTGCATGAGATCACACAAGTGTGTAAAGATACGGAAGAAGCATGAAATACTTCCTTCTTACAACACAGAAAATCTTCAGATGGTCTTTTTAAGAGTAAAAACATTACTTCACTGTGATTTTTACAAAGCCCGATCAAATATGTTTAATTAGCTATGTTTCATAAATTAAAGACATTTGTGGTAAATAATTTTCAAAGCCAGAGAAGAAAAAAAGAAATAAGTGCTCAATAGCTTAACTGTAATTCACTCTCAGTTTTACCACAAAGGGCTTAGATATTATTATGTCTAGCAGAATATTAAACTTATTTATTGATGCATCCTGATTACCCGGATGATTCTTTCATTTTATAAACTAATGATGAATCTCTAGGTTTATAAAATTGTATAATTTACTCTTTAACTAATATTTTTGTTATAAAAATATAACAGCAAATCTCTCTGGCTGAGATGCTAGATGAATTTCATGTCAGAAGGCAAGTATTAATAAAAAGGAAAGTATTGGGCAATAGTAATTTTAGTTAACTAGCGTGGTCTGTGATATAACATATCCTGTGATCAGAGGGTAAATTGTCAGCATACAGCCTTAAAACAGACAAGGATTCAACTCAGAATATTTATCTTCAAGTAAACAGAGACATGCAATTACCAAAAAACTGAATAAATGCAAAATTACCCAGTAGCTTGTGTTCCTACAAAGATAAAAATACATAATTATATGGAGTGTTTTGAAAGTATTTCAGTCTACAGCTCAGGAAATCTCTCTTAGAAGATGAACTTTAGCTTGAAGAATAAAATAAAGAAGCAGAAATAAAGATAGAACACATCAGAAGATGAAACGCTTGCCACCCGAGGTGCAAGAAGACGCTTGGTTAGATAGGAAAGTAACAAAAGATTGGTTGGCATAAATGAACATATTAAATATTGCATATTTTAAAAAAGGTCTTGGTTATCTAAAGAACTGATTACACTTCTGAAATGCAGTGATTTTTTTGCACTAAAAAAGAGGACTTGTACTATTCAAAAATTAAAATTAAATTATAGCAACAATAAATATTGAAGCTTATTTTCTTTTGGAAGATGAACTATTTAATTCTATTTACAACTATAGGGAACTTCCTAGGGAAATCTGATTAGTGTTCTGCCACATATATCTCAACAAATTAAGGTCTCAGTCACATCTAAGCTTTAGTCCAGTTTTATTAAGCATTTTTAAAATACGTTTTTAAACATTATCTGCTTTAAAGTCATTTAAAGCTTATCAAAGGCAAATTGAACAAGATTTAGTGTTTAATCAGTAAACTATTCTCAAAGTTTTAAGCTATCTTATAAATTGAGCATTTTTACAATATTAATGTGTTAAGACCAAATTGCTTGAAAACCTTACAATTTTTACAAAGAGATCACATTTTTGTCACATATATAATGGTAAAATCAGAATAGCAAAATATTCAATTTTAGTTTGAATCACCATATATAATCTACTATGTTTGAATATTATTTGAATATTTACCAAAGACACATAAACTTTCTCACTGAAAAGTTGAATACACAAATAGCATAAGTATTTGGGAGAAAAGGAAGGTGTCATAACTTTAAGTAAGATGCTGCAGGTTCCACAATCTCTCCACCTATAGAATTACCTACACCAAGTGGGGTGACGCTCTATCTACTTTATATTTTCTATCACATCATTTCTTTCAATTTTTCTTTTTGTAAAATTTTAACTGGAAGAAAAGAATCAGAACAATCTACAGGAATTTTAACCCTCTTGACTTTCTCTAATTTTTCTTTTTCTATTATTAAAAAAAAAGGAGACACCGGAAAGGCCCAGCGACAGGTCTCTTTAGCTGCACCATTCAGTAACAATACTCCCAGTTCCTCCTGCTCATTGAGATCTCTTACCTTAGCTGGTATAAAGACGCCCTTCATCATTATTTCATCCACATGTTGAACAAACGGTAAGTTAACCCCAACTCTTGAATTAATAGAGCAATGCCTAAATGACTATTTTCATATATCTCTTAGACACTAGAAAATTCA
>NW_004524584.1:30126692-30127640 GCF_000260255.1 Octodon degus | reverse complement strand
ACCCTTAAATTACTCTTGATGATGTAAAATAAACATTGTTCATACCAGTAGCACCTCATACTTATATTCCTAACCCATCCAACAAGAATTTCATGGAAATAAGGATGATTTCATTTCAGTGAGGATTATTACACATGAAGATTTCATTTATTTGTTTATTGAAAACACCTCTTTCCCAGCAACTGGTAGCTAACCTTAACCAGGCAGGATGTTCATCTCAGGAGTGAGGTAGCTTGTCTGCTTTAGGCACTGGGCCAAGTCCCACCTACACGTATTTGATTATTTTCCTAGCTTTGTGGCTTTCAACATGTACTGCTTTATCATTTTGTTCTGTCAGAGATGGGTGTTCCACTGCAGTTAGAGAAGCTGTACTTGGAGAAGTCTTTAAAGGACCCTTTCATACTTGAAGCCAGTCTAAAGATTGTAGGTCCTTGAATTCAGTAGAATAACCCAATATAGTCCAATGGTCTATATTAGTAGTGGGTTATCAGCAGAACTGGCAATTGTCAGAAGCCTAGTGTCATGCATTACTAACTTCACAAAAGTATAAATAAAGGACCATTTTGTTGTGAAAAAAAGAGAATAAAAAATATATATGTATAAGTATACACAAGAGAGTTAGGATAGATATACAGCTACTATCTCTTAGTTCATTGAGAATAAAAGTTTGTACTAATATTGTTTAGACAAAATATGTATCTCGTCTTCTCAATAACTACTACAAAGACAACAATATGCAATGTATTAATTATTGTAACCATCCTACTAACTTGTTTTGAAACTGTTTCATTTCTATTTTATCTTTATTCTCATTAAAATTAATCAAAGAAAGAAAAAGAAAGAGAGACAGAAAGAAAGAAAGAAAGAAAGAAAGAAAGAAAGAAAGAAAGAAAGAAAGAAAGAAAGAAAGAAAGGAAAGAAGGAAGGAAGGAAGGAAGGAAGGAAGAG
>NW_004524584.1:30124930-30126592 GCF_000260255.1 Octodon degus | reverse complement strand
AGAGAGAGAGAGAGAGAGAGAGAGAGAAAGAAAGAAAGAAAGAAAGAAAGAAAGAAAGAAAGAAAGAAAGAAAGAAAGAAAACACTTTTTTCCAATGATTTTAATAGACTTTCTTGCACCTATGACCATCTGGCCAATCCAATAATTTCAATTTAAGGAGGCCTCTGATCAGGTAATCATTCACCAAAATTAGAAGATCAGTAGAATTTACCTAGAGTGTCAACTTCCAGCATAATTTCTTGCATCACTAACTTTTGGCCCTACTGCTCTGCAGGGGTAAATTCAGTATCTGACCTCTTTTAGATGGTCTAAGCAACACCGGAAGGCTCATGCAATGTTTTCATCTATGTTAAGCAGGCATAGAAATCAGTCTATGAAGTCATAGATGCAGTAAGTGCATCAGAGGATGTAGGGGGAGACTATAGTGCTTATCCAATTACTAATCCATCTTGTTCTTAAGACAGGCTTAAAATAAGTGTCTCGTATGCTTATGAGAGTTCTGAGTGTTTTTCTTTCCCAAATTCATACTTTTCTTGACAAATGTTTGAGAGTTTCTTTGAAGAAAAGTTTGGGAGAAAGTTTTCAGCATTCATTTGGAAAATTCATATTTTTTACGATGAATTCTTCACTCAATTTATTTTTTAAATGGATCATGTCTGTGAAATGCAAAACTGGATATGATGGCTTGATCTAAAATGTTTCTATGTATAGATGTTATCCATCATTTTATTTTATTAGCTGCTCCTTCTTACATCCTGGGTGCTGTTATGGTTGATACATTATTTCTGTTTCTCAAGTAAATCCTGACTGATACAGGCGCCTTGAGATCAACCAAGTGCTGCCACACACTCACTGCCTACACTTACTATGAGCTCTTGAGGAGGCCAGGATATTTTCTGGTAAAAGGTGTTTCAGTTCAACTATCCCCAAGTGGCTTCTGCATTTATCATGTGGTCCTTAATACACAAAGTTCAGAAGTGGCAACTAGAGAAACAATTGGACCATGGGAATTTAGCTTCACCAGTGCATTAACCAACTGATGAGATCAGAATTCCTTGACATTGCTGGGAAGTGATAGAAAGGGCGAAGAGCCTAGTTGAAGGGAGCCAGTCACAGAGGCATGGTCTTGGGAACTGCGTCTATTCCCCAGACCTATCCAGCGCACCCGCCCTCCGGCCCTGGCTCCCTGCCTCTCTGCTTCTCTTTTTGCTCCAGGACACCCTGCTTATATGTTGCTTTGCCTGGCATAAAGCCCCAGAGAAATGGACTGAACTGAGATCTCTAAATGTGTGAGCCAAATAAACATTTTCTCCTTTAAATTTCTTTTCTAGATGTTTTGTACAGTAATAAAAATTCATCTAGCTTGTCTTTATAAAGAATTATAAAGTAAGTTCTTTGATAAAAAAGAGTATCTACTAGTCTTCCAGAATAGGGTATGGAAAGAAGTAAAATGAGAAGCTCAAACTCAGCAATTGCATGCCAACGTCTGCCCTGATTTTCAAACCCTTTGTTGTATAACATGTCAAAGAATTTACAGTGTTCTGTCATCACTTACTCTGTTTCTTTTGTCCATATGTGTGTTTTCCAGAACAATAACACCAGAATAAAGGAGAAATTTGTGGAAATGCAAACCTGTGATGTCTTTCTTGGACAGGAAGTATC
>NW_004524584.1:30116658-30124535 GCF_000260255.1 Octodon degus | reverse complement strand
ATATTTAAAAGCCTTGACCAGATATCCAATAAGCTGCCCAGATTTCTAATTCATGTTACATTAGTTAGAAATTTTCAGGGTAGTAATGTATGTTTTGACAACTCAGAACACCAGATTCACATAAATAGCCTAACAGGATGTTACTATCCCTCGAGTAAACTTAGCAAGTCCTTAACCCCATGTGCGTCTTCGGTGATGAATCAGTCAGTGTTAAGTTTTGTCTTCTTCAGTCAAGCACCCTAAGAATGCATTACCATATGTTCTCCACACATGCCAAAGACAGTGTGAAGATCTAAGTGTATAAACTCTCTTCCACAGAGAGCACACTTTACGCTTTTCCATCTGGCCTTGATTGGCGTCCCATGTGCATTAAGGAGGGCATGAGTATACTTGTGGCGGGATTGAGCATGCTCTGGTACTCTGCCCACACCCCGGCAGAAGCAATTCATTTTCTCAAATGTGGAAACCTGTCTTCTGTGGCTCACAAATGAATTTGTCTTCGTGGATTGCCATAAACCAGAGCACACTGCCTTGCACAAGATCTCAGCTTGAACTAGGTTATTTCTGAAGTTGGGCGAAAAGCCACCATTCATCCCCATCTGCCATTTGCAATGAGAACTCACACCCACTTCTTCTCCCAGTGACTAGCTGTCTACTTGCATTCCATCCTATGACGCCGACACTGCTAATTTATGTAATTACCACACATTTCTCTGTGCTCTGTTTTATTAAAGCCCATTTTCTCTTTCAGCATAAAAGGGTTCTTTTTGTTTTAAATTGCACTTTATTTGTTATTATAACATGAGCTTTTTTAATCTGATTAACCGTAAGCATGCAAAACATTCTCCTATAAATGCAACTTGTTCTATAGCCCTTTGTATTGTGACAATTATAAGTATCATTTGACTTTGACTTCTATCCTTTTCTGCAGCACTTCTGGGCAGTGTATGTGACACACACCACAGAGGCAGGAAACACTATGTTTAATAAATTATCTTAATTGTCCAGAATTCCTGAAAACTAAGTACAAAATGTTGACTCATGCCTGTGGTACGTCATATGTCCCAAAGGACGGAGATCCACTGCCTTCTCGCCTGCAGCGCCTGTGCCTTTGTTGGCCACTTCACAGGAATATCCACCAGGGCTGGGAACAGCAGCACTGAGAAGCTGCCACCGGCCACTCTCATTTGCGATTCTCTGGAGCACCCAGTCCTGCTGGCAGAGAGGGCAGCGATTGCTCTGCTTTACCCACTGGGACACGCAGCAGTTGTGGAGGGAATGATCGCATTCTCCCCAGACCACAACACAATCCTCTTGGTTGTTTTCAGCTTGAGATCTAAGACGGGCATCCATCACCTGGACCCTGCAGATGGCGCACGTATGGCACTCCGCGTCCCAGCTCCACATGGCCACGGCTTTCCACTTCTTCAGTGAGTACATTTTGTCGCCTCCTGACTTGGAGCCTGCACCCCCCGAGTGTGAGGACAAGGCGCAGGGCTCTTCGCTGTCTTCCACGTCAGCTGTGGTGGCAGAGTGGAGTCAGCGGAGAAGACTTCATCGTGAAAATTTTTTAGGAACTTATCAAATGAACATCCACATTTCATAATCAAATTTCATGAATTTTTTACTTAGAGCTACCCTAGCTTCAATTGTGATATTAATTTTGAATATTACAAATAGTAAGTGGTACATTTTAAAAATAAATTAAAAATATAATAAAGTAGTATTTGAAGAGATATTAGCAAATTATGGAATTGCTTCCTGCAACTACAAAAAGCAGTGGATCACTACATGTGTCTGCAAGTGAACAGGGAAAGAACGGTGCTATCATGAAGTAATTATTGATTCTTATGGGTTGAAGTTATTGCTGTTTCTGGGTTACTTGGAGTTACAGTTATCTGGAAAAATTAGAAACGCAAATGAGAGCGCACAATCCATAGGGAAGCAAAAGTAACTGTTACAAATCCCATTTTGCTTTCCTACTTCACATTAATGCCCTTTCTATGCTACCCAACTAAAATACAGACGGCAAAAGGTCCATGTAGTACCACTTGTAGAGATCAGGAGAGACAGGGGTTACAGAAAGGCGGGAAATAAATTTGAGACCAAGGGTAACCAAATTGTGTGCTTTGTTATAGTGCTGTATTAACATTTCAGTCAAATTCCTCTTTCTTCACACCCAGTCATCTTTGATTTTGTCTACTGTTAATATCTTCAACTTATTTCCTTCAATTCTTTCTATATTCCTCCTTCCACCATTTCTTGCTGATTTCTTTTTTTGTTTTTCAAGAAAAAGTATTAAGGTTTATTGAAAGCAAGCAATAATGTTCAATTATTGTCTAGTTTTGCAAAACTATATCTGTTAATCTGAGAAACAAATTTGACACCAAAAATGTATAACAACCCTTGTTAATTTGCTATTCTTGTTTTTTTTACTATTATAATTTTCTTTTGAAGGATAAAAACAAAAGCAAAAAATGCAGAATAAGGGTAACATACAACAATACACATAACAGTGAATGATATATTATCTATTTTTATCATCAAATATGTTGTTCAGATAATTGAATATGGTTATGCAAGATGGGACATATGATTGAATATTGCTTCATGCTTTCAAGAAATCAAATTTTGTTCTTGTCTCTCTTTTTCTTTTATTACCTTTTTCTAAAAAATTACTTTAATGAGTATAATAGTAATTGATACTATATTAGAAATGGTACATATTTAGAAGACTAAGATGACAGGCATTTCAAGCATAGTTTTATATTTCACATTGTTGTCCTCAATGTTGTTGCTTTGGATGAGGTGATTGTGCTAAGAACTTCTATCAGCTTTATGAAAATAGCATTTATTGTGTAGCGTTCTCACCTCAACTAACTCCGTGTGCAGATAATTGGGATTTTGCTGATTTCTACCTTATATTTCTATCTCTCTTATTCTTACACTTCTGAAAAGCACAAGCAAAGCTTAACTGTTATGATTTTCATCAAAAGCACTCCTCAAAAGGCTTACTTGTTCAGAGACAGGGTATTCTGACTGTGGTTGGACCATAAGGGCTGAAAGTTTATGAGTGAATTAATCCAGTGTTAGAGTTACTATTTGTTGACATTACTGGGACAGAGTGGAAACATAGAATACTGGGCCTAAATTAATGAAGCAAATCACAGAAACATTGCTGGGAAATGGCTTGGTCTTTGCAGCCAGGAGCTGCCTAGCTTTCTGTCATCACATGCTTGGGCCAGGATGTTTCTTTTTTCTTTTCTTTTCCTTTACTTTTTTTTGTGATACTAGGGATTGAACTCAGGACCCTGTGCCTGTCAGGCAGGTGCTTATTCTACTGAGCTATCTCCCCAATCCCAGGCCAGAATGTCTCATCCATGCTACAGGCTGGAAGGTTACTGAAGCCTGCTAACTAGAAAAAAAAAAAACTCTAAAACTACTAGCCAAAATGAATATCTTGGTTTTAAGTTGTTTATCTTAGGTGTCTTACCTCAATAATAGCACACACATAAAGCATGCTTTTAAGTATGATGTGATGTAAACCTGTAAAAGTAATTATCCTTGAATTTCAGGTTTTACAGTTACTTGATTAACTGTGATATGGAAATGCAAAATTATACAGGATGATATGGAAATGCAAAATTATACAGGAATCTTAAAATATCACCAGACATAATTGGGGATAGAACTCAGCAGCACAGGTGCTTGCCTCACAAGGGCAAGGTCCTGAGTTCAATTCCAAATACAAAGAAAAAATAAAATCTGTCATATTCTGGTTACTATTTCATTATTGACATACGGGAAAGATCATTTTTTTAACCTTTGAAGACAAAGCTAAATAAAAGCAAGAAATAATATTATACACATAAAATATACTATTTTGCTGCATGACAATGATATATCACATTCAATATATTAAGTTAGGAATCTAGGAGGTTTCCTGGTGCCATTTAAGAATTTTGGTGGACTATGAGCAGCCTGCATGACTCTGGTAAGCTCTGAACTTTCTTAACCCCCAAATACAGGCATGGATCTTCTCATGGTGCCTGTCGAAACTTTTAAGAACTTTGGATAACTCTGAGTGACCTGTGGGACATAGGAGAGTTGAAATTTGTGGGCCCAGTTCCATTGTGGCACCACTTAAGAACTTTGGTGGACTCTGGGTAGCCTGCAGGACTCTTTCTGGGTGGTTACTGGAAGCTTCAAAAATACCAAAAATGCAGTAGTAAAATGTAGTCTCAATCTTCTAGCCCACACAAACCAAATCCAGGAGACAATGACATACAGGAACTTGGAAGTCATCCAACTGCAATCTCTGAAATGATAGCAACTAAAGTAAAGAAACAAGTCCATCAGGTCATAGAATAAATAAGATCAGAAATAATCTCTAAGGTCCAAAAGAAAGGAAAACAATCATGAAAGAATTGCTCAGCAAAGCTAAAGAAGTCATAGATAGAAAAATACAGGAGAATAGAAAAATGAAGGAAACAAAGAATGAAGAACACAGGAAAGAATTACAATGCATGAAACCAATTCAAACAGATATCTAAGAAATCAAGAAACCCTTTGAAAGCTAGCAAAATGCTTGAATGGAACTGAAGATAGAAATTCAGTCCTAAAAGACAGTGTTACAGCTAATGAATGTGACATAAAAGATCTCTGAAAACTAACAAGGAAGCAGGAAATAACAATTTGGCAGCTACAAGATGATACAAAGAAAAATATTACAAGAATAACAGGTATCAATGAAGCAGTGCTAGGCAGCATAAATGGCATAAAAGGACTATTTGCAGAATTACTAGCAGAAAATTTTCCAAACAGGAGAAAAGAACCTGACATACGGATAAGCAAGGCAGATAGAAATACACACAGCCATAACCATAATTAAGCAACACCTAGACACATAATCAGAATCATGGCAGATGTCTTGACACAAAACATCAAATGGAGAAGAGATTGAAGTAAAGCGTTTCAGTTCCTAAAAGAAAATAACTTCCAACCAATATTTATGTACCTTGAAAAACTATCTGTCAAATTCAATGGTGAAATAAGATCCTTCCATGATAAAGAAAAATTGAAGAAATTCATGACCACCAAACCAACCCTACAAAGAAGAATCATAGATATTCTAGAAAAAGACAGAAATGATCACAGATTCAAGAACAACAGAAAGGAAGCACCAAACAGACCAAGTAGCTAAAAAGAGGAAAACCTATGATAGAAAACTAGCATGACAAAGCTAAGCCAGTATGTATCAGTTATAACCAACAGTGTCAATGGTTTCAAACCATCAATCAAACGAAATAGACTAGCAGAGTGGATGAAGAAACAAACTCCAACAATATGCTGCATATAAGAAACACATTTCATTCAAAAGGAAATTCACAGACTTAAAGTCATAGGATGAAAAACAATACTCCATGCCACAGAAAGTCACAAAAAAAGCACGGGTAGCTATTCTGGTTACTGACAATATCAACTTCAAACCAAAAATTATACAAGGACATAAATAAGGTCACAACATACTTGTTAAGGGAAAACTGCAAGGGAAAAAGATGACAATTATAAACGTATGTACACCCAATATACACACACCCTCCTACATAAGACAAATTCTATAAGATATGAAAAATAAAAATGAGCAACAAACCATAGTAATGTAGAAGTTTAATACACCACAGTCACAAAAAGATAGATCAACTAGGCAAAAAATCAGCAAATGAATAACAGAATTAAACCAAACTTATGAAGAATTTAATTTTGTAGACCTTTGCAGAGTGTTTCTCCCAGCAACAACACATTCTTTTCACCTGCACATGAGAGATTCTCCAAAACAGACCATGTACTACCACACAGAGCACTCTTAAGTAAATGCAAAGCAATTGAAAGTATCCCATGCATACTAACTCATCACAGTCCAATAAAACTGGAAATTAATGACTAAATAAAAAGACAGAGTTGGCCAAATAGCTCATCGAATTAAAGTGCCTGCAAGCAGACACAGGGGCCAGGGATTTGATCCCAGAGCCAACCATGCTGGCCCTGCCCCTTGGATATGCTGAGGTGGCAATTGAGACTGGGCATGGTGGCTCACACCTATAATCCCAGCTCTTGGAATTCTGTAAACAGGCAATCACTACAAGTCCTATTTAGTAGTGAGACCCTGAACACCCTGTATACCCTTCCTTAAAAATACAAAAAAAGGAAAGAAAAAGAAAAAACAAAATCGCAACAAACACACGGAAATTAAATAGCCTCCTAAACAACCAGTGGATCACAGAAACAGTGAAAGAAGAAATTACAAAATATTTATAATCAAATGAAAATGCAGAAACCACTTACCAAAATCTGGGGAATGCAATGGAAGCTGTTAAGAAGAAAAGTCATAGTAGAAAATTTGCAAATTAGGAAAAGAGAACAAGTCCAAATAAAATACCTTTTGCTGCACACCAGGCCTAGAAAAAGAAGAGCAAGACAAGCTTGAAGCCTAAGGAAGGCAGGATATTATAAACAGTAGGGCAAAAATTAATGCATTGGAGATGAAGAAAGCAAGGGAAAGAATAAAGGGATCAAAAAGCTTGTTCTTTGGAAGAATAAATAAAATTGATGAACCCCTAGCCAACCTAACAAGAAAGAAAGAAAGAAAGAAAGAAAGAAAGAAAGAAAGAAAGAAAGAAAGAAAGAAAGAAAGAAAGAAAGATAATTCATGAAATAAAGAATGAAAGGATGAATTCACTACAGTCCTTAGAGAAATTCAGAAGATCATCAATATCTACTTACAAAATCTTTACTCTCACAGGATGGAAAACACAGAGGAAATGGACAGTATCCTAGATGCATATGAAGTATCAAAGCTGGCCAAGAAGATATACAAACTCTGAATAAGCCAATAACAAAAAATGAAATTGAAGATGTAATAAAAAACCTATCAACAGCAACAAAAAACAAACAACATCAGAAAACCTAGGTCTTTACTGATTCACAGCAGAATTCTATAAGAAATTTAGAGAAGATTTAATGCCAACTTTTCTCAAACTCTTCAATGAATTTGAAAGAGAAGCAATTCTCCCAAACTGATTCCTAAACCCAAGAAAATCTAACAAAAAAGAGAACTATAGGCAAATCTTTCTAATGAACATAGATGCAACAATTCTTAATAAAATACTAGAAAACATAATACAGCAAATCATCAAGAAGATTATACATCATGACCAAGTGTGATTCATCCTCATAATGTGGGGATGGTTTAACATATTCAAATCCATAACTAGAACCACATCAATAGAACCAAGAAAAAACCTACATGAACACCTCAGCAGATGCAGAAAAACTTTTGAAAGAGTATAAAAATCATTCATGATAAAAACCCTACAGAGAATTGGACAGATGTTCTATATATCAAGCTGATAAAAGCCATCTATGAGAAAACAGCAGCCAACATCATACTAGATGAACCAGAATGTAAGGCTTTCACATTAAAATCAGGAACAAGACAAAGATGTTCCATATCTCCATTTCTATTCAATGTAATTCTAGAAACATTAGGCAGAGATATTAAACAAGACAGAGAAATAAAAGAGATGAGTATTGGAAAAGAGGAAGCAAAATTATTATTGTTTGCACATGACATTATACTGTACATAGAGAACCAGAAACTCCACCAAGAGTCTTATAGAGTTAATCACCCAATTCAGCAACATAGTAGGATACAAGTCAACACCCAAAAATCAATAGCATTTTTGTACACAAACAATGAATGCACTGAGAGACAAATTAGGGAAAGCACGCCTTTCCCAATAGCATAAAGAAAATAAAAAATTTAGCAAGGAGTCTCACAAAGAACATAAAATATTTATACAGTGAAAATTACAGTA
>NW_004524584.1:30114214-30116068 GCF_000260255.1 Octodon degus | reverse complement strand
AACAATTGGGATCTCATTTACTTCAAAAGTTTATGCACTTCAAAGCAAATCTCCAATAGAGTTAAAAGAAAACCCACGAACTGGGAAAAAATTATAGCCAACTGTCACTCCATCAATGGCTTTTTCTCTAAAACATATAAACAATTAAAAAATCAGGCTTCCCAAATTTAAAGACTCAATCTGAAAATGGACATCTGAGATGAATATACTGCTTCTCAGAGGAAAAAAATAGAAATGGCAAGTAAATATACGAAAAATGTTCAACACCATTGATAATTTGAAAAATGCAAATTAAAATAACACTGAGAGTCCATCTCACCCAGAATTTCTTGCATCAAGAAATCAGCCAATAACAAATGCTGGAGAGGCTGTGGAGAAAAAGGAACCCTTCTCCACTTTTGGTGAGAATGCAGACGGGTATAGCCACTATGGAAATTAGTGGGGAGATTCCTTAAAAAGCTAGGATTAGAGGGTCCCTTCAGGTCCACTGTTCCTCTCCTGGGTATTTTTCCAGAAGACCTGAAAACATCTTACCACAGTGATATGTGTGCACACACTTTTACAGCAGCACAATTTGTCTTCACTAAATCCTGAAAACAACCCAGATACCCATCAACTGGTTGAATGGATAAATAAGATGTGTATTTTTACACAATGGAGTATTATTCAGCGATAAAACAGGATAAATATGAGTGTTTTTTCTGTAAATAAATGCAACTGGGTAACATACTATTTGGTGAAATAAATTAGACCTGCATGGGCAAACATCATATTATTTCCTTATTGTGAGACCCTGAAAGAGAAAAATGGAATCTGAAGGCTACAGTAGATACTGGGAAAAGGGGATGAACATATTCAAATGGAAGGAGTTATAGAATTGGGAACGACGGGAGAGAGAGTAGGGGGAAAAGAAATATCTTTGTAAGCAAGATTGTTAGAATAATTGTACTGTGCATTTCTACTGGTCTATGGAAAGAAACAATTAATGCTTTAATTTGTTTTATCTCCTTGTTTAAATTGTACTTTTTCTCTTCTTAATTTCTTATATTTCTCTTTCTCTTTTTCTTTCTTCTTCCAGTTTGATAGGCATATATCTGGTAATATGAATAGCTGGTTGGAAGACAACACTATGTGTTGAAACAAATACTGTGACATTCATATTACTTTAAGTGAAATTTTGTATCTTGTAATTTTTTGTGTTTTAATTCTAATTTACACCCTTTTTAAAAAATAAAAAACAATAAATTAGTAATCTAATCTTGTATTCTTTCTTTATTTTACCCTAAGTTAAATCTGCACTAGGCATTTTTCTGAAAACTTATAGAGTGTTTTTAGGACTCTATTTAATTTTCATTCCTGGAATCATACTTTCATACAATTTTGTATTATAAATTTATGACCATGCAGTTAGGAAAGAAAATGATCTTGATCTTACATTGAGTTTTCATGGACACATCATTTGATAGAAATTTAAAGAAAGAAGATATGTGTGTGGCATAATCAGATCACTGATATAAAAACATTTTAGCTTTCAAGAAATGTAAATCTAATGTGCTCTCTGAAATTTTTAAAGATAAAGTATATAGTAAGATAAAAGAAATATGCAAATGTGCTCAACTTTTACTTTTTTGAACAGACATTTTTCATTTTAATTAGCTTACATTTTATTGCATAAATGATAAACCACTTTCAGAATAACATAAATCAAAATAAATACATATTCCTTGAAAATGAACATTTTCTCTCAAAAATCCCATCTCTTTCAAATTGTCTAAATTTAATAAAATATAACTATTTTAGAATGTAGTTGTGGAATATCAATGTTTGTGTTATGGTTTGGGGGATTCTGCAAGG
>NW_004524584.1:30087616-30088922 GCF_000260255.1 Octodon degus | reverse complement strand
TTGTAGCTTTTTTCTGTATTGCTCACTTAATTGTTCCATGATTTTCCTATTCCCTTCTATGTTTCATCAGTGTCTTCCTTAGTTGTATCAAGCAATTCTTTCATGATTATTTTCATTTCCTTTTTTACTTGAGATATTTCTGATTTGATTTCCTCCATAGCCTGATGTAGATATTTGCTTACTTCAGTTGCTATCATATCAGAAATTTCAGGTGTGTGACTTGTAAGTTCTTCTATGATCTTTTCTCTTAGATTTGTTTTAAGGAGGCTAGAGGTCTGAGATTGCTTTTTATTACTTCCTTTTGACATTTTTAAGCTCTAAGTGTTTCTCTGACTATGCCATCAATGGTAGATGGGGTGGGTGCTGAGAGGAAGGACAGGGTAGGCTCTCCAAAGCTCCTGCTCTGTGGACTTCAATATGGTTTCCACCTCATTCAGGGGAGGGGGGAAAGCCACAGCTGAAGAAGGATCTTATGTTGATAAGTTCAGGGTAAAGTTCTGCCAGACTCTCTCAATGGTGTGTCAGTGCAGGGTAGGGCTCCCCATGGCTTCTGTAGGTCCCCATTGCAATCAGATCTCCATGGTGTTCTTCAGGGTGAGGCCAGGAGGCCAGGTGTGGAGGACCACTTGCACAGCTCTCCTTGAAAGAAGAGCAGTAGTCTCTGTTTTGGCTGTGCTTGGCCCCGTTTCCATGTATTGGTATGTGCAGAGCTGACTAGGATGTCTTATCCTTTCAAATGGCTTAAACAATACATGTTGGCCTAGCTGAGGTGCTTGTGGTAGTCTCTGAAGATGGCACGTGTCTTTCCCTAATAACTCACAACGATACTCTTTAATATGAGCCAGATTGTGACAGGACAAAGGGCCAGAGCTCCACATTGTTGGCTGGAATCAAGCCTAAAGATAAAGGGTATGACTCTCTGGGGCTTGAAAGAATCTGAGCTGAAGCACTGGACCCCAAAACATTAGTACAATGCAAATTATTTTTTCAGTATATCCTTCTATCTACTTATGACAGAGGTAAATGCAGGCCTCCTACCTTGCCCAGCTCATAGTACTCCCCTACTTCCTTCAACTCTCAGTCAGTCATCCTCAAGCCAGTCATCCTTCATGACTGAATAAAACATAGGTTCAGCCCTGGATCGAGGTCTTTGTTTGGGATATCCACCACCACGGCTGTACTTAGAACCCCTTGGCTCCCCATAACTATAAATAAATGACACTTTCTTTATTCTTACCACAAGTTGTGCTGAAAGTGGTAGATTGGAATTAATTTGATGGGATTCCAATAACTTTTTTTTTTTTTT
>NW_004524584.1:30086021-30087076 GCF_000260255.1 Octodon degus | reverse complement strand
CTCCAGAGTTCAAAGAGAATTCTGAAGAAATAAAAGTTCAGTTTATTGTTTTGTATTTAAGTGCTCAGTGACCTCTAATCCCTTGTCATCCTTTCCAGTGAAGGCTGGTCTCCCAGGACTTGGTAATGACATTAACACAAGCACGCAGGAATCCCACCTGTGGTAGCTGCCTTCTGAATGCACTACCAGGTTTGAAAGTTGCTGTCCTACTTGATGAGTTTGGAATAATGGACATAGCAGCTCGCTGTACCATGAGTTCCCTGAATGACTGTCAAGGACTGGTATTAAATAGCATTAATTAAAGCTCAGTTTACCTGATAATAGAAAGGAACGCAGCCAAGCCTCCGTCTTTCCCAATTAACTTTCCAAGGTTAGGATTGCTTATAAATGGAGCTGTGCTTGATGTGAGCTACATTTTTGTAAAAATTGTTTGTGAGGTACTTTGCCCCAGCGTCACATGATTCAGCAGCTATTTCCTACATGCTTGTCTCCTGAGAAAGCTGAGGTTCCCCAGAAATAATGAAATCTATTCTTTTGTAACAGCTTCAGCAATAGCAATATTCAATACTAGCAGTTTGGCTGTCCTGGTGCTACCCTGGCTGAGTCTGCAGCCAGACTATCATACTTTTATGCTTTAAACTAAAGAACCTATTTTAGACGTGGACACGCAGGAGTTGATCTCTACCTTTTCCTTGAATATGCTTGTAACATGTCAGTGTTATTTAGTTCGGTAGGAAAAATGGACGACTCAGTAATTTTAATAGAATATACATCATTTAAACTGAAAATTGTGGAGTAAAAGAAGCATGGACATTATGTAATGTCACTCAGATCTCATAAATGAGGTTGACACTTCGAACATTATTGGCTTTTGCATGGAAAAATGTCAGGGTTTTTAATTATATTTTATTTGTAATATTTTAAAATCAACAACAAACCAAACAGTAAACTGTATTCACACATAATCAAATTAATCTGTAATTGAATATCATACAAATATAGGCATAACTATAGAAATACAATATTTACAATAGTGAAAATGAGTACTATATTGC
>NW_004524584.1:30082214-30085866 GCF_000260255.1 Octodon degus | reverse complement strand
AGAATAAGGCTTGAGAGATGAAAATTGGGCTATGGACTGCTGTAAATTTTTTTAATGTATTTTCAACTTTTATTTTGAGAAAGCCAACATGCATATGTATGCAGCAGAAGAAGTAGCTCATTGAGAAGAAAAGTTTGTACTAGTATTGTTTTCAGTTTTCTTGTTTTTTTTGTTTTTGTGGACCTGGGGATTGCACCCAGGCCCTCTCACTTGCCAGGCGAGTGCTCAGTCTACTGAGCTATCTCCCTGGCTCTGTACTAATATTGTTTGGACTAGGTATCATGTCTCCATCTTGTCCTCTGAATAACTACTACAAAGACAACAATATGCAATGTATTAATTATTGTAACTGTCCTACTAATCTGTTTTGAAACTGTTTCATTGCTGTTTTTATTGTTTTTTCTCATTAAAATGAATAAAACATTTATAAAAGAAATAACACAGAGATCTTTTGGACCCTTCATCCAATTCCATACAACAAATCGAGTAGCTGTGCCGCAGTATCACATCAAGGTTGCTGACAAAGGTGGCATCTACAAACCTAACTTATATTTCATTCATCCATTTGTGTTTGTATGTGTACCTTATGTTGTACTCCCTATTAAAACATATTGATCTATAGTTTTTAAAATTATAAAGTGATAAACTTTAGTTGTATGTATTTGTGGAATAAAACTTTATGTGTAATCAATGAACACAGTATGTAAAATTCAAATTAGCTTAATTAACATATATCACCTCGAATGCACAGGGAAAGTACTTGAAATGAGAAAATTTGAAGCATTTCCTTTTAGTGACTCTAAAATATGCAATTACATATTCTAATTGACATGTCATGTAGTATATCATGAAACAATCTTATCCCTTCTATCTAACTGGGGCCTTGCATGCTTTATTTTTTATTATCATGTATGAATTAGCACAAGCTATGCTGATGAATCCAGCCTCCTTGTATCCCTCCTCCCAACGTCCTTTCCCAATAGTTCCACTGTAACTATTCCATATTGAGGTGAACTATACTGTTTTTGTTTTTAATTTCCACATATTAGGTGAGTCACATGATTGATTTCATTCAACTGCATGTCAGGTTTCATTGCCTTTATGATTGAACACGTTCCCCGTTTATCCAACCACATTTCTTTCATCCACCCAGCTATTGGTAGACATGGAGGTTGAGATTCTGCTGTGAGTGGTGACCCAATGAACATGGAAGTGCAAGTAAGTCCTTGGCATGTAGACTTTATTTCCTTTGGATATATGCAGAGGTGCAGAGCAGACCTAATTTACTTTTTAGGGTCTCACATATACTCTCCATTTTGCTAAATATTAGCTTTAAGTTGAAGGAACAAACGAATATTAAGACCTGAAACTGTGAAATACCAGAAGGAAACATAAGAAACATATCAAAATATTTATATAAGCATAGTTATTTGACATGACCATAAAAACACATGAACAGAAAGCAAAAATACATAAATAACATTCATCAAAATAAAAAAATATATTATGTACAGCAAATTTAAAAGATCATCAGTGAAGAGATAAATCTTATGAGAGGACAAAATATTTACCAACAATTCATCTGCCAAGCAGTTGATATGCAGAATTTTTAAATAACTTAATAAACTTGAGAGGAAGAAGAAAGGAAAAGGACTGAAAGGAGAAGACAAGCACCACCACCACCGTCACCACCACTACCAACATCAACACCAGCAGAATTTAAAAAGGAGAAAATGATCCGAATGAACATTTCTTTAAAGGAGAAAGATAAATGGCCAATAAATACATAAAACTGCTGCATATCACTCAGCCAATGAAATTAAAACACCAACAAAGAAAACCCCAGGCCTTGATGGAGTCAATATTGAATTCTAAAAGAAATTAAAAACCTAATGCCCCTAACGCTGAAAATCTTTAATGCAATTGAAAGATAAGCAGTAGTTCCAAAATCATTCCTGGATACAAACATTACAGATTCAGAAGCCAGAGAAGAATCCATAAAGAAAAGAAAATGACAGGACAATATCCCTATCGAACATAGACACAAAATCTTCGATAAGATATTGACAAATAGAATGCAGCATACCATCAAGATTATACACCGTGACCAAGTAGAATACGCTTCTGGGCTGCAGGATGGGTCACCATATGTGAGTTAGTAAATGTAATATATCATACCAACAAAGCCAAAGGCAAAGATCTCATTATCATCACAATACATTCAGAAAAAGCATTCAACAAAGTCCAACATCCATTCATGATAAAATCCTACAGAAAGTCAGAATAGATGGTCTTTACCTCAATCTGATCAAAGCTATCTATGCAAAACCAACAGCCAATATTATACTAAATGGACAAAAATAGAAAGCTTTCATTCTAAAATTTGGAAACAAGCAAGGATGTCTACAATTACCACTTCTATTCAATATAATTCTGGAACATTAGCCAGCACAATTAGACAAGAGAGAGCTATAAAAAGAATAAGGAGAGGAAAAGAAATTAAATTATCTTTATTTACAGATGATGTGGTACTCTACAAAGAAGATCCCAAAACCTCCACCAAAGTACTTGCAGATTTATTTATAGACTTGTAGATTTAATAATCTACAAATTCAGTAGTATAGCTGGATACAAAGTCAGCACTCAAAAGCAATAGCATTCCTGTAAGCAAACAGCAAAGTCACAGAGAGAGAAATTAGGAAATCATGCCCTTCAAAATACCACTAAAAACAATGAAATACTTAAGAATCAATCTAACAAAGGAAGTAAAAGCATCTCTACATTGAAAGTTATAGTGCTCTGGAAAAGGGGATCAAACAGAATATCAGAAAATGGAAAGATATGGCCTATTCATGAATAGGAAAAACTAACAGAGTGAAAATGCCATACTCCCAAAACTGTCAGGCAGATTTAATGCAACCTTGGTTAAAACATCTTTAGTATACCTAAAAGATCTAGAGAAAATATTCCTAAAATTCATTTAGAACCATGAAAGTCCTAAAATAGCAAAAGTAATCCTAGGCAACAAAGGCAAGTCAAGGGACATCACAATCCTTGACCTGAAATTATACTACAAAGTTACTGAGATAAAATCAGTGTAGTCCTGGTAAAACAAAGTAACCTAAGGATCAGTGGAACAAAATAAAGGCACAGACACAACTCCTAGCAAACATATACTTTGTCTTTGACAAAGAAACCAAACATGTTCCCTGGAAGATAGTCCCTTTAATAAGTGTGCTGGACACATTTGCTTTCCATGTACTAAGGACAAAAACTAGACACATGGCTACCACCATTCACTAAAGTCAAAATGGATCAAAGCTCTTATATCAGAAATACTAAAACTACTGGAAGAGTAACTAGATAGAAATCTTGAAGACATCATTGGTGTAGGCAGAGACGTCATGAACACAACCCAGATTGCAAGGGAAATACTACAAAGAATCAATAAATGGGATTTCACTGTATTGAACAAGTTTTGAATAACAAAAGGAATCATCAATAGAGTGAAAAGATAACTCAGAAAGTGAAAAAATTATATCCAGGTGTTGATAAGATTAAGTCCTTCTTTTTAAACATATAAGTAATTGGGAAAAATCAGAACCCCAAATGCAAAGATCAATCCAAAAATGAGAATCAGAGATGAAGACAC
>NW_004524584.1:30071098-30081154 GCF_000260255.1 Octodon degus | reverse complement strand
CTGGCGTTCGATCCCCAGGCCTACTGTGCCAGCCCCCACCCCCGGGGCGCACTGAGACAGAGATTGAGACTGGGTGTGGTGGCGCTTGCAACCACAGCTCTTGGGAGGCTGTAAACAGGTGGATCACTATGAGTATGATCTAGTAGTGAGACCCTGGACACCCTGTAGACCCTTTCCTAAAATACCAAAAAAGAAAGAAAGAAAGAAAGAAAGAAAGAAAGAAAGAAAGAAAGAAAGAAAGAAAGAAAGGAAAAAGAAACTCCTATTCTATTCTATTTTATTCTTCTATTCTATTCTATTCTTCTCTTTATGATAAGGCAGAAAAGAATTACCCTTATATTATTAACCTTTAGTGAAGGGAACATGAGATTGCTGGATTATATCACAATTCCATTTTTAGAATTTTGAGAAACTTGTGTGATTTTCCACTATGGCTGTACTGATTTACACTGCTGCCAGCAATGTATAGGGATGCCCAGTTCTCCATGTACATGTGGACACATGCAGTATAGCCATTCTAACTGATATGCATGGTGGTAACTTGCTGCATTTTTCAACTGCATTTCCTTAATACTTAGTAATGAGCATGTGTTTCTTACAGCTGCTTTCCATTCATGTTTGCTGTTGCTCATCACTGTCGTCCTCAACTGGATTCCAAAACAATACTTGCCATTCTAATCTCTCGCTGTTTCTTAGCAGTGCATGTTGGTGGTACGTGTTCGCACTCCTGAGGGTGAGCTGATACCATGGTGCATCTCATCTTCTTGCCTTTTCTTTCCTCTCACCCCTCCGTCAGCTCTTGATGCCCTTCCTATTTGCAAGAGGCCTATACATCTGTTTTTGAGAAGGTTCCCTTGGACATTTTCAATCAGAATTTTTCTCTTAAGTGTTGTTCCTTACATACTTTAGATATTGACCCCTTAACAGATAGATGGCTTACAGATTGTCTCCTCACTCTGAAAATTGTTTTATTTGTTGTGCAGATACTACCTTTATCAATTTTTATCTTTTGTTACTAGATGTCTGTCTACATGATTATATTTCTTATGAGGAATGGACGCATGTTCATAATACACTGAAATTCCTCTGCTTCACCTTCTCATTCCTTCTTTCCTTCCTCCTCCTTCTCTTGGTCTCCTCATTTGTAAAAGACCCATCCCCTTGTTTCTAGAATCTTTTTTAAGCTTTGGTATGATAGTATTATTAGTTTTACATTTGATTTTCTACCTATGCTTTTGGGTTAACTTTGGTTGTAGAGTGTTTTGTCCAGTGAGGGAATGATGTTTTGAAATCTTTTGCTGATAGTTCGCATAAGCTTCTAATTTCAGTACTGGAATCGCTTAATTGTCTTTTTCTGAACGAGTAGAGATTCTCTGATTGTTGGCATGATAAGCCAAGCTCAATTATAACTAGACTATATTGGATGTCATTCCAAGGCACTCCTGATTCTTTTTACATTTTCTAGATTTTACTTTATATTCATATATTTCTTAATTTTTAACTGATTCATAAAAATATACAAATCAATTACATACTGTGTGGTTCTATGATACTTGTATACATTATGAAATATTTAAATCAGATTAAACTTACCTGTCCCACAAACATCACTTTTTTTTGGGGGGGTTAATTTTTTTGCTATATGATAACTCTCCACAGACACTCAGCGGTTCAGCAGTACACTACAATTTCTTTCTCTTTTGTAAATATAACTGCAAAATAAGTATTCTATTTTGTAGGGAGGCAATTTTAGTGCAGATTGCTGCCACTCTCACTGTCTGTTCTGATGTCTCCCCTGGAGGAGGAGCCACCCCACTACCAGGGAGTGTGGAAGAGGAATGATTTCAGCCATCCAACCTCTGCTGGTGCTGGTGCAGCAGACAGACTGGGCAGTCTCTACCACGGGGCAAGGTCTCGCTACACTCTCAGTTGTCCTCCTCCTCGGACCATCCTTTGATGAGGCAGAGTAGACTTTTCTTTTTACTTCTTCATTTATCTATGTCTGGTGATAGTTTCAACTTGCAAAGCTCCCTGCTATTCAGTCTGAGATACGCAGGGGAAAAATAACACCAAAGAGACTTCCCGCAGAATCATTCTTCTAGTCATAAAGTCGCTGACCAGCTCACCTTTTCTTTTCTCCTTTCAGAGTCCTTTTGTGATAGTGACTTTTTTATTTCAGAATATTCAGTGCAGATAATTTTATGGGTTTTTCCCACAGTTTTAGAGTACAACCTTTTAAATTTGTGTGTTTGTGTGTGTGTGTATTTCTTACTCTCTCTCCCCTTATTATTATTGATTTTTTAAAAGTTCAAAACATGCAATCTATCTATGAAACTGTGTGTGTATAAAATTTTCCTCAGAGATTTTTGAATCACTTATAAAAAAGCAGTTCTTCGGTTTATATTGGAATATATCTGTCGATGTGTACATGTGCATGATTTTTGGCACATTTGAATTATGTGTGTATGCACATAGAATTATTTGTGCATGTAGATAATTTTAAATGTATATAAAAAGTATATATGTATATGTAAGATGTTCTTTTGACACTTTTGATATGCCATAAAGGGGACATTATTTTATTAAAAGGACAATCTCTGAAGCACAGATATTTTTGTCATGAAAGCCATCGTCTTAATCCTAGACTGCTATTATTAGCTTTGTAACATTCAAAACTCAAACTATTTCAGTATCAGTGTCCTAAGGCAGCAAGGCAATATATATCTATCAGAGGAGTTTAAAAGTATGGAATAAAATATGTTGAATAACTACTATACATTTTTGAATGGTGCCTTTCTCTACCAAAACCAGTCCTCAGGAACACTGCAGTCTTCATAGCACTTCTATGTGTGCGGAAGAACTGAGTTAACACAGATATGCAATTTCGCAACATGCATACTTAACAGCACATGTTATAATTGCAACAAAAATAGAAAAGAATAACAGCAACATAGGCTTTCAGGATTTGTTGCGGCTAATTTTAAAAAGTTGGTGGGAAATTGACTCATTGGCAGCATCATTTTGCAATAGAGGCTTACATATGGTGAAAAGCAGGGCAGTGCAGCTTACGTAGGCAAATGCTGCGGAGGTGCTGTAGGATGGGAAGGTGGTAACCCGGGGGCCAGAGCCACCTTCTCAGAGAAACAGAGGAAGAGAGAAAGGGGGACTTTATCTATTTGCTCCTGTAGAGAGCTGTATAAAATTTTCTTATTCACAACAAAATCAGAATGTTCTCTGGAGTCCCATAAGTTGTTTCTCTGGAAATGACATAAGTTGTTTAAAATTTGAAGTAGATTGCATATTGGTAAGGGAATATTATGGTGGGTCGCTGATTAACGAGCCCTAAGCTATCAGTGTGCATCTGTATGTGGGCAATGGTGAGGAGGACCACCTGAGCAGCTCCCCTCGAAAGAAGAGCGATTGTCTCCGTTTTGACAGAGGCTGACAGTATTTCCTTGTATTGATATGTGCAGGGCTGCTAGGACTTCTGAGTATCCTTTTGACTGGCCTTCAGCAATGCATATTGGTCTAGCTGAGGTGCTGGTGAGAGTCTTTGAAGGTGCCATGCATGTTTCCCTGATAGCCCACACCTGGTGCTCTTTGCTGTGAGCGGGGTCAAGACTGGACAAAGAGCCAATGCTCTGTGCTGCCAGCTGAGATCAAGCCTTGAGGTAGAGGCTGACTTCCTGGGGCTTGAAGGGTTACATCAGAGCTGAAGCACCAGACCCCAAAACATCAGATACTATCTCAGTGCATAATGCAGATTGCTCTCTCTGCATATCCTCCCTGCATATGGCAGAAGTAAATGTAGGCCACCCACCTAGCTCAGCTCACAGAACTCACCTACTTCCCACAATTCTCAGTCATTCCTCCTTAAATCGCTCCTCCACTGAATAAAACCCAGGTGTGGCCCTGGGTCAGCCTCTTGGTTCTGGAAAGCCATCTTCATGGCTGGACCTAAGGCCTCTTGGCTCTCCAATAATTATAAATATGTTTTAGTGTCTTTACTTTCACAGTGGGTTGCACTGGGAGTGGTAGATTGGAATTAACTTGGTGGCATTCCAATAACATGTCTTTGGAATTACAAATATTGACTGGGACCGAGACAAGAACCTGGAGGGAACTCCTACACATTGGGCTGAAATACCTCCAGCAGTACAATAATAAATGCTAGGCTAAGGAGATATCTCAGCTGCTTGAGCCCCTGGGAAGCACAAAGTCCTGAGTTCGATCCCTGGTACCAAAAAGCAAAAAAAACAAAACAAAACAAAAAAAACAAAAAACAAAAAACAGTTCAAACAACACCTATGAGATTACTTCCATTTTGTTGGCAGGAGGGTTTAACAATGAATGTAGTTGACTAAGCTGCTCCTCTCAGGCAGTTCCTGTCGGGCATCTGGGGGGACTGCAGGTCAGCTGAGTGATAGGAAGGTGTAAACAGGAGGCAAAGCCAGTAATTACAGAACTTGCATGGACTCTTCTTAAATATCCTTGCAAGAAAAGTAAGAATCCAGGTGGAATCATAGTGAATCTATGTCTAAATCCAGTGAGGTCTTGTTTAGCAAGTACAAAATGCCAGAGAGAAGCTCTGGGACCATACTGGCACTGAAGCTTCATAACGTGCACCAGAAATGGGAACAAGATTGTGGAAGTTCATGTGAATGGAATTCAAAAGGTTAGTGATTTTCATCACACTGAGGCACATGGAAGGTTCAAAGCCCTTCTTTTCAGAGCAAAGATGGAATTGCTATAATTCTTTGCCATCAGCGTCTTCTATCCCAATATTTTAGCATACCAGCGTAAAAATTTGTTAGTTCCTTATTTTCATTCAGCTTATCTTCTGTTCTCTTATTCACATGGCATTTTGCCAGTGAAAGCTGTGTTAGGGTGGTTAGAATTTAGAATGAAGCATTATTTATAGTAGTGTACATTTCTACAGCAGCACGGGTAGTTGTGTTTCTGCTCTTTCAAACTGGAAAACTCAGTATCTCACTACATGTATAAATTGTTAGAATTGACAAGTTCTTCACTTACTCATGTTAATGGACCAAAGTAGGGAGGGTTTTCCTCCTAGAAGAACAAACTTATGACTCTCGGTTGTTTAGTACTAGCTGAAGATCATGATATGACAAGAAACGAGAAAATGAAACATCCTTTACCATCAGTGTTTACAGAATCATGGAAAACAGTTCATTCTCTCTCTCTCTCTCTCTCTCTCTCTCTCTCTCTCTCTCTCTCTCTCCCCATCTCTCTCTCTTCCACTCTCACTATCTCTGCCTCTGTTTCTCATCCTCTGACAACTATTATTCTCCGTCTCCCTCACTCACGCCTGTACACGTGAAATTTAAAATCCAAAAAGAGAAATATAAACTAAGGAATAAGTCATTTTAGCCATGTACACATAGAACTCAATCAAAATGCTTTTTGAAATTCTATTTCTTTAGAAGATATTGAAGAAATTTAGCTTTCAATTAAAAAGTATACTTATTCTCCAAGCAAATTGATTTCTTTGACATAAATTATAGTATCATGAATGAGACGTATTGCAAAATAAGTTTTGTGGTCTAATATTGGAAAACAGAAAGCAATTCTGCCTACTAAGTATATGTGTAAAAATTCCAAAGAACTTCAGTTGTTTTATAAATAAAAGGACAAAAGACAACACAATTAATACCCTGGAAAAATGACCCCAAAGCATTAACAATTCTTTTTTTCCCACACCGGGCTTTAGAGGATGGCTTTCATTGGTGCTATTTCAGCTGGCTGCACTGTGAGGACAGGCCAAGTTGAATACCACTGCATTTTCCTTTATGGTCTTGTGATATTTGTCACATCATTAATCATTAGATGCTTGTTTCATGTTTAATAGCTGGGAGGAGATCTTGGATAATCGCCCACCACTATGTACTGTCACTTCCAAATTACAGTGCAGAAGTGATCCTTTTCTTGCCAAGAATGCTGTGTTTTCTCCTTGTTACAGCTTGTGTGTATTTGTCTTCCCAAAGCCTCATGCAGTCACTGAGGCACTGTTCTACAGTTAGTGATTATCTTGCTATCCTTTGGGATTGTGGGTGTGAGTGCTGCTGGGCTTACGGGTGTGGGTGCTACACCCAGCCTGGGGCAGATAGCCAGAATGCAACGTAGGAGAGACAGAGAGACAGTCTTGCTCTCTGCAGTCATTGTTGCTACTAGTCTTGCCATTTGCTCGTGCTCTTTGCTGTTTTCTCTGCCAGGAGCTGCTGCCCTCTGCCGTGTGCCACCCTGCTGTGGAGCCAGTTGAGTATGGACTGCAACCTCCACTAAGTGTGAGCTAAATAAACCTTCTTTCCTTTGTTTTGGGTATTGGGTACTTGTCCCAGCAATGAGAGAAGAGTAACTGGGACACTCCTTCATGAGAAATCTGACAATGAAGGGGGGATGGCAGGAGAGTAGAAGGCAGGTTATCAGTGACAAGGACACAATGAGAAGAAGAGGATAAGGAAAGGTGAGGAAGGACTGGGGGTGAAAAGAATCAAAGTGTGTTACATGCATATCACAGCACATGAAAACAAAATCCATTGGTCTGTACTACTAATATGCACTAATAAAATAACATTTTAAAAATGTGATGTGACAACATGTTTTAGGAAATTTGCAAAATTCTCAGGCTACTAGGCAGCCACATTTTCTGCACAACAAATATTTTAAGGAAATACCCAGAGTTGTATGCAAAGGTGTATGTTTATTTAACACTAGGGAAATCTCAGCAACCTATGAATCTTATATGTATGACCTATATTTTCTAAGTTTTTAAATATTTTTATGAATATGATGTTTATGTTACAAACTATATATGTATATTATAATGGTTGCTTGATTGTATTAGGTTAAGAAGTTGACAAGTTTAGAAGCTTAACTAAATTGGCTCCACAATTCTAAGGGCTGGCAAGATAGTTCAGTGGACTAAGCACCTGCTTAGGCAAGTGCAGGGACTGGGTTCAATCTCCAGTCCCACATGCCTCTCTGGCCCCGCTCCCAGGGCATACTGAGCTGGCAACCAAGTCCTGTGTGGTGGTGCATGCCTGTAAGCCTCGTGCACAGGAGGCTGAAAGCAGGAAGATCACTACCAGTCCAAGCTGTGTAGTGAAACCTGTATGAAATACATAAAAGAAAAAACAACTCTGCACTGTTGGAAACAGAAGGCCCACCCTAGGGCACCTCCTCGCCTGGATGGCATAAAGGGGAAATGAGGAAGTGCGGACCGATGAACTGCAGTCTGTGCACTCAGCTTGGACGTTGCCTCCTGTTTCCAGGGCAGATTCTTCTGCTTCCTGATACAGACTTGCAGGCAGCACTGCAGTGAGCTCAGACCGCGGACAGAATCCTTCAGTCTCGGGTGTGCAGCTGTCCTCTACCCTGCTTCTTCATCCGACTCTGTGGCTGACCATCACAAGCCAATTCTGTACTTTCTTGTACCTATGTATACCTAGTGTTATATCTGTTTTTCTAATAAAGCATCAACTGATACACATAGGCACACATGTCAATATATATGTTATATATATTATATAAACCATATTTTTAAAAGAAATTTGGAAAATGTATAAATATGTTGACAGTTGTTTCCATCTATCAAAGCAAATTTAAGTACGTTTTATTATTTTGGATGTCTTTCTGGATGCTCCAAATTTTCTTAAATTAAGGTAACCTTGATAAAAATTAGAGTACTAGAATAAGGTTTATGGCTGACAGTAATAATTGCAACAAAATGATTTTTAAAATTGCAGAAATGGTTAAAGCAATGCAACATATTGCCCTACAGAGAGCCTTCCCAAATGTTCAATCTGAAGCACAATAGTGTTTCTCCCCATCCATTTTTGTTCTATTAGATTTAAAGCTAGGATCCATCATTTTCTGTCACACTGCTTTTGAAAATTAAACTGCCTCACTGTACATTCCCTACAAAAATGTATCATCCACATACAGTTTCATGTTTCTGAATTTCAAAAATAATAAATTTACAGAAATTCCTTATGAATCATGCATTGTATACCGTTGCTGCTACAGCCGGCTTTCGGCTTCTTAGCCGTGGTTAAAATCCTTAACTGTAGAAAGTCCTCCACTTCTGATACTGATGATACAAAGGGAAGTTTAGTTTGCAAGATGCATTAGATTCAGAAAAAAAGTATTTTTTGCATCAATATAAGTAGAAATTAACCAAAATTTTATAATTAAAAATGTATATGTGTCCAAGCAACAATTTTGAAAATTATGATTCCCACTACAATGTCTCCAGTAACAATTTATCTCTAGTTGCCTCATTTATAGTTAGGTTTCTAAATCATGCACTTGCTGCATATGCAGTCTCATCAAGTTTATAAGCATCCTGGGAGCAGTATTCTCAGCCACCTAACTTTAGCACATCTGCATTATTAAATGGTACTCACAGCTTTAAAAATGCAACAACCCACATGCAGAATCATATTTCTTTTTGTACATTTCAAATATTTTGCTCCAAATATGTATCAAAACTGACCTGTATTAGGTGCTAAGAAATAGCTACACAAGGATAGTATAAACATGACCGCGTAATATTGATCAGAGCTCAAGTTCAAACCAATACAAATAGTTAACTTGGTCTTATTGAGTGTTCTGAGACTGCAGTTCCCTCCATCTCTGTCTAGAAGCTTTCCAGAGAGTTGAAGGAAGGACCCACTTTTCTTTAGGATAGTATTCATAATAAAAATTTTTATAGAAGGGAAAAAATGACAAACTTGGCCTACTTCCACATTCCCATATAGAACCTAATGGCAAAAAGGAGAATTTTAAAAATTTATGTCTGTAGTGGATACATTTTCCCTTTCATCCTAATTTAGAAAGGAACAAGCAATCTTTACTACAGTTTTCAGCATCTCCTAATTTTAAGGTGTCCAAGAATCATAAGTCTAAACTTGATTTGATTGGAAGAGATCTCCCTAATTATTTTCATCAGATTATGTTTCCAATAGCCTGGTCAATCGCCTAGTTTTCTAAGACCCAAACTCGCACTGGCCCAATCGTGCTGCAATTCTTTTCCTGTCTATCCACCACTAACACACATACTCATCAACAGCTGATTGATTCAGAGAAGTGCACTGGTCCTGAGGATAAGGGTGGTATAACATAGAGCGGCATGCGTGAAACACACCACGATCTCCTCTCTGGATATAAAAATGTCATGAAGTGTCTGATCTGCAGAACTTCAACATCTTTGCATCATTTCTACCAAACAGTTTTTTTTTTTCTGGACAACTCTGGACATTTCTAGCATGATCTTCAAACTGATCCCTAGTAAATGTTGAGGGAATTTTTGATTGCTTGTAAGAAAGGAGATTTCAAAGCTAGTTCACAAGCACATTTCTTCAAACAGGCCCTGCCTAAATTGTTTTTCTACGCCAGCAACATCTATCTAAATCTTTTTCTATCCTCTTAGCACTGTGTGAATCCTGTTCCCCATAATCACCACCTCTACTGGGAAACATTATTGAAGACTGTTTTAATTTTTTATGTGACTAAATAGAGAAGAATCTAGTTCTCACAAAGGTTACTGGGAAGTTCTAGTACTCAGCTCCTCTTTTAGGGAAGGACCGGCTTTAACTACATGAACACCATAACAGGCTGGTGTGCAAGCTCTGATTGTCGTCTTTTGTAAAACTGAGTCTCAGTTGGTGAGGGAAAGGGGAAGGGTAACAGGGCATAAAGTGAGAGATTAGATCTTGTATGGGTTTTATTAAATCGCATCCCTTTGTGATTAAATGCCCTCCTCCCTACAGCAGGGCTGCACCCATTGCCCCGTTGTAATCTCTGCTGTGTTGAGAGTGTGATGATACGTAGACACACAAGCTCACTGGTTCTCAGCACCGGCAGTCATCGCTGCCACCCAGAATGCGACGCAGAGTCCTGGGCACTCCCTTGAGTGTGGGACCCGTTTCTCATAAAGAGCTGTGAGCTAGCCCTGCTGCTGGGAAGGCACATGTGGAGAACCGCTGAAGGAAACTGTTTCATTCCACTAAAAATGTTAGCAGTTTGGGTCCTACA
>NW_004524584.1:30065311-30070998 GCF_000260255.1 Octodon degus | reverse complement strand
GAAGAAGACACTTAACCTTACACAGGTTCACTAACAGCAAAGCAGTAGTAGTTGGAAGACATTTCAGTACATCCCTTCCCCAAGAACGAGATATGATTCATACATCTACTCAGTTTTTCTTTCTGTTCATTTTCCCCTCAATTATAAGTGCTGTCTCTATGCTTTAAGAATAGTTAAATCTTAAATAAAATCTATACGCTCTATCAAATTCCCAGCACACAAAAATCTCTGGGGCTACAAGGAAGAGGGCATACACAAGTGCATTATGATCCAGGAATTATTATTTTTTCTTTCTCTATCTCTCTTTTTTTTATACCTATCTGGGGATCACAAATTCCAGTTACGTTGATGTAGACATCGGCTGGTGCTAAGTGTTTATGACGGCAACTTCAGACCTCGGTGTAAGTTGGGATAAAGATATATGACCAGGAGAACCAGTTGAAATCCCATAAGCATAATTTTGAAAAGGTCTTTATTCCTGTGGAACTCGCACTGGCCAGTCTGTTGAGGCAGCGACTGTTTTATAGGTCTCGGTAGAATAAACTTTATGCATCTTATAAAATTTTGCTAATGAGTTACGAAGACAAAGCATAAACTCTCCCTTGAAGCAAGCTATGGACACCTGGCTTTTTACAATCGGTTTACTTTTGCTATTAGAAAATTTATCTCCTGTGTAATTACTAAAATTTAATTGATGAGTCAGTAAACTAGAATTGATTTATCTTGTGACTAAAATTTTGAAACATTATTGTGTGGAGTTAATGATACCATCTACCACAAAGCAAGTATTTCAGAAAGTAACATGGGATATAATTATGAATAAAAATGTTTAAGAATAGATTTAAACTTAGTCTGAAAAATTCAAGGTGTTTTAACCTAAAATTTTATCTAGAATTTTAGTAAAAATCAGATGATGTCTTTGAATCTACACTATTTTTAGTTTGTAATTTTATGTAATTTTCAAGCTCAGAATTACTTTAGACTGTACATTTAACACTAATAAGGGAGTTTTGGGAGGTAAAGTAACATCTGAAGGGCAATTTCTTAAAATTCATTACCAAGGGATGTTGCCTATGTTAGTTACTTCACTGCTGGATCAAAATACCCAGCACCCTAAGTACAGGGGAGAAGGGTTATTTAGCTCATACCCTTGGAGGTTTCAGTCCATAATCGGCTGGCTCCAAGGCAGAGTAGCAAGGGGAGAGGGCAGCAGTTCATGGTAGAAAATAGCAAAAATGCAAAGGGGAGAGAGAGAGAGAGAGAGAGAGAGAGAGGATTGGACCATGAATCTGTCACACAGTCTAGATTCAGCCATGTCCAATATTGCCACCCCTCAGGACTGCATGAGGCTGGGGGGGGGCATACACAAACAAACCATAACCCTGCCATAGTAGAATATGACACTCCTCCTCCTCCTGTAGTTTCCAGCAGGTTCTGATTTAGCTGCCTGAATTGAATTATGAAATGTTATCTTTGTGTGTTCCTTCTTATGCTGAATAAACAAGATAAACTGAACAAAGACAGAAGACCTAGACTAAGGAGACTTATCTGACAACTAGTAGAGCACATAGGAAAAGGATATCTTGTGATTTCTTAGTTTTCTTGGTTCATTTTCTTCCTACTCCCATTCCATTTTCCTTATGGAATCTTTAGGGATTAAGATATTCAGCTGCAAGGGATGTCTACACAGCACAAGTCTCGTGCAGCATTAACTGTTGAAGAAGACAAATGATTGGTTCATTCTAATAATTATCTTCCAACCCCGCCGGAAGTATTATTACAATATTTTAGAAAAAAAGTCTTTCCACAAAAATTAAGGGAGGGCAGGTGAGAAAGCTCAATGGAATAAGTGCTTGCCTCGCAAGCACAAAGTCCTGAGTTTGTTCCTTGGTACCACCAAAAAATAAAAAATAAAAAAATAAAGAATTAACTCAGATGTGAGCTGTGTAGCTACAATGATTTATTTTGCTGGTAGTATATAGAGGCAACTTCAAATTTTTTTACATCATAAGATTATAAGACATACTTCAATTTCATGGGAGAATCAATATTCCATACTTTGGTCTCTGACCAAAATGGAAAAAAAAGTATTTTTTGGCTGACTGGTTGTTTGAGAGCAATTTTGATATGCCAGCAGCAAAACCGTGTGAGTAACTTCCCAGGAACAAGAGAAAGAGAACATTTGGGAGCTGACTTCTATATTCTCAGTCAGGTGAGCTATTTCTGACAAAATACCTTGAGTAAGGAAAGGCTATCAATCAACAGCTCTCTTTAGAGTTCCCTAAATTTTAGAAGTGGGAAACATTTTTTAAAATTTTCCATTCATTTAAAGAGACAAAAAGATAAAATAGCAATGAAAGAGTTTCAAAACAGGTTAGTAGGATAGTTACAATAATTAATTCATTGCATATTATTTTCTTCATAGTAGTTACTGAGAGGACAAGATTGAGACATGATATCTTGTCCAAACAATATCAGTACAAACCTTTCTTCTCATTGAACTAAGAGAAAGTAACTGTAAATCTATCCTAACTATTTTGTATATACAGATATATATTTTTTCACTACAAAATGGTCCTTTATTTATATATCCCCCTTTTTTTGTTTTGTTTTGTCAGAGATGGGTATTCCATTGCTATTAGAGAAGCTGTATTTGGAGAAGACTTTAAAAGACCTTTTCATACTTGATGGCAGTCCAAAGATTGTAGGTACTCAAATTCAGCAAAATAACCCAATATAGTCCAATAGTCCATATAGTAGTGAGTTATCAGCACAACTGGCAATTGTCAGAAGCTATTGATTTGAGTCTTTTGCAGCTCAACACATTAATATAGCTTTGTTTTTTATATCTTGTGGTTACAATTTTTTGCTGGATGGTTTCAATCAAGTTAAAGCAAGACCTATATAACTGAGAATGTAACATTTGCTATCTGAGAAGGTCAGCCAAATCCCCTCAGGATTCACCCTGGAACCACGTACAGCTCCTTTTGGATCTTTTGTCAGTGTCAGCCATGTGGATGAGTCACAGCCATTGCTTGACCAATTTGTTCTCTCTGAAAGCCTGAGAGAGTTTTTTCTCTCTATGATTCTCCTTAGGCACACGAGGCATCATCTATCACTTTCTTCTGTGTCCCCATAATCTCCTTGATCAGAAAATCTGGGACACCATTTATTTATAGGATGTCACAGCACAGGTTCATTTATGTCCTGAGTCCTCTCTGACCTTGAAGGGCTAGACCCAAAATATTGGCTATATTTTTAGTGCATCAATCTGTCTAATTTTTGGTCTACAAACTTTAGTTGTTAAACATCCAGAAGATAAGCTTATTAATATTATTATCCTATAACAGAGATCATCAAGATTAGCAGACATTCTGTCTGAAAATCACATACCTTAGGCATAAAATAAAACTGCTATTTTCCAAAAACCATGGGAGTTCTAAAATGTAAATCTGTATAGAATGTTAAAAAAATTACACATTTTTATACAGATATTTAGAAATCAAACCATACACAATATTATAGCAGGACACTCCTATAATATTTTGTTTTCCTTTTCCCTTGTTTACTTCCATTACCTTTATTTTTACAAACATTTACTTTACAGAGACTATAACAATAATTGATATGACATTAGAAGCAGTGTGCACTTAAAAAACCAAAATGACACATATTTTAAGGTTGGTTTTAGTATTACACATTGCTGTCTGCAATGTAGTTGTTCAGTTCACAGATATCAGCATATAGAGTTAGTCAGGGTAAGAGTTCTACCCATTAACTGCTATTTTCAACAACCTGATGGAAATTTTTAGGACCATTTCCTTAACCATCTTGTTTATATAAGTGTATGGTATTGCCCCTACTATATTTCCTGGCTTTTCTCCTTTCTCTTATTCATTTAATCCTTAAGTTTGCTTTTTCCATTTAACTGTGTTATGCCTTCCAATTTTTTATTTCTGCATTTGAGTTCTTATGCTAGGGAGACTATATGATATTTACACATGTGGGTCTGGTTTATTTCACTTATGAGTATAGCTTCAAGCTACATCCACTTACCCACAAAGGCTTTGAGTTTATTTATTTATTTTTTTTTTATACCTGAGTAATACTCCATTGCATAAAAATGCCACATCTTTTTTCATCCAGTCCTCAGATGATGGGCATTTTGGGAATCTTTTTTAAACATTTTATATTCTTGTTTCCATATTTTTTATCCAGAACAGAATCACAACTTACCTCCTAGAATGTAAGCTACATGTACAGGGTAAGAGCTGTGCCTCTTGCCTCAGACTCTGCGGGGGTTGCTCTCTGACGCTCTCTGACTCCAGCTTTTTATTAAAAAGGCTTGGTCTCATCAAGTTATCTATATGCTTTCTTCCTTGGTTTCTTTTTTGTAAAACTTGGAGGGTAGTATGTTTCCAGTTTTTCTGATGTATAAAAATAATGCATGTGCTTAGATTAATCTGTGGCAAATAGTAAGTGATTGGAAGCATCTCAGATGCTATCTTACCACAGAATATTTGCCTCCAAGATCATAGAACAAATAGTTTTGCACACATAAAAAAACTTGAGTTAATAAAAGTTCTAATGAGGTACAGACTATAGTTAATATGCTTATTCAAGAGTTTTTCTGTATTAGTACACTATCACTGTTCTTGTGATAGGGTGAAAGCCCGAAGTACATGGGATGTGGACGACGTTCACTTGCTCCAGAAACGTGCTTTTGTTTTCTTTTTTAAATTTTTTTCCTTGGCTTGTTCCTGGGCCTGAACTCAGGACCTCACTCTTGGCAGTCAAGTGCTTATGCTGCTGAGCTGTCTTCCCAGCCCTCTATGAATGTGCGTAATGACACCATACTGCATACCTTGTCCAGGGAGCTAGCTCAGTAGAATGCGTGCCTGCCTGGCAAGTGCAAGGTCCTGAGTTCAGTCCTTGGTACCCCCACCTAAAAAAAAAAAAAAAAAAAAAAAAAAGAACAGGACATACTGCATACCATATATATATGCAACAATGTGATGTAATATAAATGAAACAAAAAATTTCAACTTCAAAGACAGGAAGCTGAATAAAGTGTAACTAATCTTATCTCCAACTACCCTGGTTTGCCTGGAAGTGGACTCCTAGTAATTATAGAAAAACAAAAGGTAAATAAATAAATGTCTAGTCTGAAAGTAGAGCTTATAAGGTTAGTTCAATGTGATCTCCAAAAGTATTTTTAGGAGAAAGTAACAGCCCTCCCTTCTCAGCTAGGTTTAATTTCTAGTCTCTTTGTTGCAAGCACAGCCAGCTGGCTTAGCCCACTTCTTACTATATTTCACAGGCATCACTAATCTCCCAGCTGTATTTCTTGATGCTGTGGTGTCTCTTGCCATTGAGGTCATCTGTTGTAAAGCACTACATGCTATAACTCAGAACATCTCAACAAAACCTAATGGCAGGTTTCTTCAACATGTCATGTGGTGCTGTTCCAAGGCAGCCCCTATCTGCAGGCAGCCTTGCACCACGGGTTCTTCAACGTGGAGTGCTTACAGCATTCGTCTCCTTTTCCTCCAGGGCTCTCTGATTTCCTGTTCCCCAAAACTAAAATTGTAAAGTGGCTGGTTCTTTTCCACCCTTCTTTCTTTCTTTCTTTCTTTCTTTCTTTCTTTCTTTCTTTCTTTCTTTCTTTCTTTCTTTCTTTCTTTCTT
>NW_004524584.1:30058214-30065211 GCF_000260255.1 Octodon degus | reverse complement strand
TGTCACTGATTGTTTCACAAAATTCCAGAAAAGCAACTTATCCAGGGGAATTTACTTTTGCTATGGCAGCAGCTCAGGTACTTCTGGAAAACTGACTTCACTTTTGCAAGGAGATCACATAAAATATATTTGGATTTTCTTTTTATCATTCATGTAAACCATCTTTCTGCCATTTGCCATTAATTTCAAACTATTACACCATGATTTTTGTGCAGCTGCAATTAGTGTTTCGCCTGTCAATTAATATCAGTACCCTGACCGAAGCTCCTTAGGCTTAGATTGTGTTGTTTTTGTCAAAATGATGATTTCTCTGATTTGCTCTAGAATGTTTGCCTTTGCTTACTCAAATGTTTCCTCGGCTACTTGTTTGTTTTTGCAGAGAAGAGGTGACCGTCAATAGGCAGAAAACATACAACACTGTGCTGCCTCCAATAATTACACATTTGAACACTGTTTTTAAAGGACTTATAACTTACCCCAGAAGAAATCTGGAAATGTCATGTAAAAATACTGACCATTCACAGCGATAATTTGCACTAAATCTATGAATAATAAAATCCAATATTACTATTTGAAATGTAATGCCTTCAAAAATGCTATGTTGAAATCCTAACACCCCAGGCAATGACGTTAGGAGGTCTGGCATTTGGAGAATGATTAGGGCAAGTGTGAAACCCTAGTGGAAGATATCAGTGCCCTTTTCAAAGAGATCCCATCACCTGAGGACAGAGCCAGTTGCCGTCTCTCAACTGGGATGTGAGTGCTCATCAGACACTGAACCTGATGGTACCTTGACCTTGGTCTTCCCAAACTCCAGAACTGTGGAAAATAAGTTTTTGTTGTTTATGATCCAAAATGTCATCTTACAGTGTGATGCAATTGTAGCCCATAAATACTGAGACAGTGACGTTACTAAGAAATTATGCTTCCAAGAGCATGAATCTAAGTATTGTTTTATATATGTTAATAGTCAGAATGAGACCAAGTGTGGTGGCGTGTGCCTGTAATCCCAACTCTGCAGAGGCTGAAAGAGGAGGATCACTACAAGTCAAAGCTCTGAAGTGAGACCCTGTACCAAATACATTAAAGAAAATAGGCCAGCTAGATAGCTCAGTGGACTAAGCACCCACTCAGGCAAACGCCAGAGTTAGACCCCCAGCACCACATGGTGAGCTGGCCATGAAGACCAGGCCTGGTGGAGCACAGCTGTAACCCCAGCAGTGGGGAGGCTGAAAACAGCATGGTCACTATGAGCAGGAGCTGCACAGTGAGACCCTGCACCAAATATATAAAATAATAATAATAATAATAATAATAATAATAATAATCTCACTTTCTAGAAAAAAAGCCGCAACAACTTTTAGAGACAAGAATAATGACTTTTGCCTCATAAATGAGAAAATAAAGGCACAAAGAACTTAAAGAATTAATCAAAAATTATGAAACAAGTTGATATTTTAAAAATTCTTTAAATTGCAAACGTTTTGTGTTATTTTTTTTTTCTTTTCTCATTCACTTAAAAACAATCATCTCACACCTATGTATAGTAATACTTGACTACTGGTGTCCAAACTATCATCTCTTCACTCCATTTCATTTATGTACATTAAAGGACATCTTTAAAATGCCTTTAATAACTTTTTCACAACCTATTAACCAATGTTTCATATTAAGGACTGATTTCCATAACATATTTTAAACACTGAAGAGCTTGCTTTTATTTAAAATATTCATTTAATTGTGTAATTTTAAAATTCACATTCAACCTGTTTTGCTGCCATTTGCAGAAGGAGTAAAAATTTAACTTTATGCCTAGCACCCCTAGCTTACACCTGGCAGGTACATCAGATCTTTTCACACGTAACAACATGGATTCTACAATAAAATTTATCTGTTCCTGCAAAGCATTTGGACTGTATTTATTGCTGCCTGTGACATAGATTTTTAAACGTATTTTCAAAATTCAATGAATCAGAACTTTTGAAAAACAGTAAAAAAATAATTGGTCTAACTCTTAAGGAGATCGATCATGCTTTGGGCTTTAGCAGACCTGTCTTATGTCCCCAGACTATTCAGTGACTTCCTCCTAGAGTCATTAGATTTCACTGTTACACTGCTGTGTTTTTGGACATGATAATAGTTCTGAGCAACCCAGATAGCTATGCATCACCCCGTGCGGGCTTGGTCACCTCGAAAGTGTAGCTTGCGAATGAAAAAGTGGCCATCTCAGTCGGGAGGAGGCTGGACATGCAGAATCTCTAGGCTTTAATGAAGCAGACAGGCTACCCACACCATTCCTATACACCTCAAAGCATGAGCAGCGCAGTAAGAGGCGCAGGTCTGCATAAGAGTCCTGGTCCTTCTTCGAGTATTTGAGGTCTAACATGCTTATTCATTTCACGACAATAAAAAGTACCTCACTCCAGAGAAAACACATGTGAGAAAGATTAAGAATAAATAATTGCTCATGTTAAAGCAGAATTTACTTCTCTGAGTCCGTGGATATAGCTCAGTGGCTGCCGGACAAACACAAGGTCTTGAGTTTGATTCCTACTATCCCCTCCCGAAACAATTTATCTCACTGATAATTTTCTAGAAAATTATATTGCCCCAAATCATACCGCTGTCTTGCACATTACTGACCTACCAACCACAGCCTTTATTTAAATGTTCATCAGTTCTATTCATTATGAAAACATTCCCCTATATCACTATTAAGTTTTACATTTGAATTTAAAATGCCAATCAACTCAGGAACAAGAGGCTGAGGTCAATTAAACAGGTGCTCCTGCTGCAGAGCTATCTCGCTGGCTCTTGGGATCAATCAGAATAAGCCCTTTGCCTTACTTTTGAATAAGAGGAAAGTAACATGTTTTTTAAACAACAAATATGGCCAATTAAATTCCATCCTACCCTAAGAAAGAAGTATATATGGATGGTTTTAAGGCAATTAACACAACATTTTTAGATAATGTTCTTGAAAATCATGAGTGTATTTATTTTTAAAGCTATGAGGAATCTAAACAAAAGACATTAAAATAGAGGCACCATCTTTAAAAAAAACACGTTGATATCCCAAAAAATAGTAATCACTGAGGAAAATACTAATTCAGTTGTCTCTTTTCCAAGTATAATCTGCCAGTAATGATCTTCCCTAAAATCCATCTTGTTATGAGTCTCCATGGAAATCAATTTAATTACATGGTCCTTCACTTGGAATAGAACTTGGTCGTCCGATCCCATTTCCTTGGATCATTAATGCCCTAAGTCACCATCCGAACTCCTTTGCTTGCTTTGAGTCATTGGCTAATGTCTTTCACAATTAAAAAAAGAATTAGAATTGGAATTCAAACCAATACCTTTTTATCAACCTTCCTAAACTACTTCCCCCAAAAAATGTTTTTGGTAGTTTTATATTCAAACTGCTTGTTTTCTAGTTTTTGACTCTAGCAAACACCTTGGTGCTCAAAATCACTTTAATTATGATGCTTATTAGGACTTTGCATTGATCGCCCTTTTATCTGAACAGCACAAGGTATTTGACAACTAAGTGAGGCCCCAGCCAGAAACCCCCCACTGAGATCAAGGGAGATCTGCAGAATCGCCTCCATTAGGGAGGGAAAAAAGATTGAAGTTAGGAAAAATAAGTCGCCGAGCTTTTGACAGGCTCAACACTCTCTGCACATTCTGATTATTGATTTGCAAATCCACAGGTAGTCGGGTCTACATGGTACTTTCTAAAAAAAATTTTTTTGGTACAGGATCTCACTATGCAGTTCAGACTCATCCTCTTGTTATTAGACTCCCCAGCAGCTGGGATTACAATTGTGTGCCACCACACCCGAACTCCATCGCGGGTTCGGTGGTGCCCCGGGGTGGGGCTGGCGTGGCATGTGGTACCAGGATCGAACCACAGTCCCAGCACTTGCCTAAGCAGGAGCTTAGTCTGCTGAGCTATCTCGCCAGCCCTGGTGCTTTATTATAGGATTACAAACGCGTGTGTTGAAGACTTGTGTTGGGCTGGAGAGATGGCTCAGTAGAAAAAGCGCTTCCCTGGCAAGCGCAAGGCCAAGTTCAATCCTCAGTTGTGCAAAAAAAAAAAAAAAAAAAAAAAAAAAAGACTTGTGTTGCTTTAACTCAGACACAGACCTCGTTACTTTGGGATTGCATTTCTGGTCACATTATGTTCTTTGATATTTAGTTTTTCTTACAGTCTTAATAAAGTAAGGTTTTGCTTCAAAGGGAGTCAAAAATCTTCACAAAATTAAAATGATACAGGTTTTTTTTAAATAAAAGTATAGATTTGGCTATTTTTATATAGTGACAATAAAGAAAACCTAAATGAATCTAAAATTAAAAAAAAATCACCTCAAAATTTCCATTAAGAAAAATTTCACATTTAATATATTACTGTGGGGGTTGGTGAGATGGCTCAGTGGTCTAAAGCACCTACTTAGAACAAGCTAAGAAAGGACAGGGACCGCAGTTCAATCCCCCAGCACCACATGCCAGCCAGCCCCGCCCCCTGGTGGGCTGAGCTATATATATATTATTGTGTATTTATACATCATGCAGGGTAGTGCATTAGCTGCAAACCAAGTTTTCTTAAAAAAAATTAAAAAATAAAAGCCGGTGGTGTAACTCAGCAGAGCAAGCTATTGCTCAGGTAAGTGCAGGGCCAGAGTCTGGGCGTGGGGGTGCCTTGAGTCGAAGCTGCGTAGTGAGACCCTGCTTGCACACACACACACACACACACACACACACACACACACACACACACTCGTTTAGGCAAAGACCGGCCTTCAGCTATCAGGGCTGAATCCCTGCAACTGACAACTCTTATCTGAATTAAAAAAACGAGTCTTTGCTAGTAGAAAATTTAACGATTTGCATTTGGGAAATTTATCCTGCATTATGAAGGTGGGCACTAAAGGGACAGGTGTATATTCTTATAAAAGCAGAGGAAAATTTATCCTGCCCAGAAAAGACGGCAATATGATGACAAGAGATGAGGGCAGAGGAAGATATCCACAAGCCCAGGGGTTCCTGCAGCCACTGGAACCTGGAACAAGTCATACGAATTTCCTTTAAACTATGCAAAGGAAGGCAGTTGGCAGATACATTGGTTTCAAACCGTTTAAACTGGCTGTAACGTCTGACCTCCAGAACTGTTAGAGTGTAGATCTGTATTATTCTAAACCACATAAATTATATTAGTTTCTTATAGCCACCACAGGAAATTAATGCATATTCACAATAGTTTTTGCTTTTTCTTGTTGAAAACCCAGGCTATAGTGCTCCTTACACCTACATCTTCCATTTTGGGATCCCACATATTTGAATACTCATGAGAAAAGCACTGGGCCCAGCTGATTAATATCTCTAAGCCAGTGACGGCAAACCTTTTAGAGACTAAGTGCCAAATGCAATACAAGTTCCACTTATACATCACAAAGCGCCAACACCACACTTCACCCTGAATACTGACGCTTTGGTTAAGAAATAGCAACTCTGCATTAACATTTTTATTGTAAGTGAAAAAGACAGGGCCGGCGAGATAGCTCAGCACACTAGGCATCTGCTTAGGCAAGAGCAGAGACTAGGATTTCATCCCTGACTCCATAGGCAGGGCTGGCCCCGCCCCTGGGTGCATGGAGACCCGCCCACCATGGTGACGCACATCTGTAGTCCCAGCACTGTGGAGGCTGAAACAGGAGGATCATTATGAGTTCAAGCTGCACAATGAGGCCCTGTACCAAATGCATTGAAAAAAAGAAAAGAGAAAAAGAAAGAAAGAGACATAACACATGTGCCATTGGTTGGCCACGACTGCCCCAGAACTATGTTGCCCACCCACAATGGATTGCTCAAAGCCCTGCCTGTGCTATATTTTCTGATGAATTTTCACCCAGCACTGCTTGAGTAGGTCTCAACACTAGCACTACTTTAAACTTCCATCGTATTCTCTCTTTTCATCATACTGTTTAATTCCAAAGAGGAATATTTAGGAAAAATAGTCAGGCTTCAATTTCTCACTTGGAGTTTCCCTTCTATGCTGATCTTGCTGTTACTTAAAGTCATTTCCTTAATGATCTAGAAATAATTTTTTTTCATAAATTATAAATAACTTTAATTTTATTAGGGTTATAGTTAGACCATAATCAAGAATGCATGCTACATATTTTATTTAGCAAGAAAAAAATAGGGGTAGTTGCTTTCTTACATAAAATATCTTTTCATAAGTTCATACCAAAAGAACTATAAAACATATTTGCTTCAGAATGCAGATGCTGTTAACCTAGTTATATGCATTTTATATTTCATTACCATATTTACTCATGCCTTGATAGCTTACTCATTACATTTCTACTTAACACTCCAATATATCTCAGTACTCTTTGTTCATTCACTTATATAGTGATTATAGATAGTTTATAGATAGATGATTGATCCATCAATAGGTAGGTAGGTAGATAGATAGACAGACAGAAAGACAGACAGACAGATAGATGATAGGTGAGTTGATATTGTTGGATCTGTATCTGATCAGCTAAGGGTATTGGTGGAAAGTAATAGCTTAGTTGTGTGAAAACATTTAAAGGGCACCCTCCAAAGGAGAGAGTATATACAAAGGTCTCTGGTGAATTTCAATAAAACAAACAGTTCTGAAATTCTGACCTGCTTAAGATTTCAAAAATATTCATTAAACCTGGCCTTAAGTAAGAATAAGGAACCTATACTTGAAATCAAAGTAATGCCACTGGTCTAAAGTTATTTCATATGGAAGAGTTCACCTGAACAACCACCATTTAATTTATAGATAAAATTTCAAAATATTGAATTCTAGCAATAGAATAATTTTGTCTTCTTGTTTTACTTAAAATAGATTTAAGGCCTCCCCCACCCCGCCCGCCAAGTAGGATTTTCTGCCGAGTTCCTGGAGCCCCCAGACCCAGTCCTAGCCCAGGTCCGGTGAGTGTGCGGAGAGTTTCCTGCT
>NW_004524584.1:30050393-30053719 GCF_000260255.1 Octodon degus | reverse complement strand
ACAGAAAGAGACCCTGTCCCATATGTAATCCCATTGGTTGACTATAGTTTTGTCCCACCTCCTGCCCACCCAAGCGAGTTTTCATTCTCTCTACCTTAGCCTCACATGAGTTTACACTATAAAAGTCCCTGGAAGAGACAGCTTCCCGGGGAACTACCCTCTCGGGCCCCACCTCCTGTCCCTCTCTTGGACAGGAGCTTTCTTTCTCTCAATAAATATATTCTGCTAATTAAAAACAAACAAACAAACAAAACAACTCATGAGGTACTTCAGGGAGGTGATTGCAATACGGGTGTATGACGTTTGTCAGTGGGTTAATCCATTGATGAATGTGTAGCTGTGATGCTGATTGTGTCAATTTCAACATGTAACACCCAGCCAGGTTTCCTCACCATAGCCCTGGGTGTAGAGACCGCACTCCAGGGAGAATGTTGCCAGAACGGTATCTGAAGGAAATGAAGAAGGAAGGAGTGCTTCTGCACTCTTCTGAGGAGCTCCTGTCTTTCCTTTCACCTGGGACATTGTCTTCTGCCTCAGGGAGCAGACTCCTCAAGCCTCCGGTGCAGACCCCTGCACCTCCCTCAGGGACTCACACAGAGCTCCAGGCCCCCAACTGGCTCCTCAGGATCCCGGGTGTAGAAACAGGCTGTTTGCACTTTTCTACATCCGACTGTGGGTGACCGTTAGAAACGAACCTTGCAAATTCTTACATATTTGTGTATCTTACATTTGTTCCTCTAGTAAGCACTGACTCCTACAATAGCTAAACGTGATTTGGGAGGTGAACCCTGACTGGAGGAGGCGGGCCCTGGGGGCGTGGCCTGGGAGGGTCTCTTCTGCTTGTGCCCACCGTGCCCACCGTGCCACGGGTTTGTTCCCTTTGGTGCCCCTCACACCCCCCTCGGTCTTGGAGCCAGCGAACTGTGGTGGGAACCGCTGTAACAGGCAGCGAAGTAAACCTGTCCTCTGGGGAGGTGGACAGACCATGACTTGTCACAGCAAGGAGCAAGACAAGGGGCTCCGTCTTGGATGAACTGTCCATGCAGACCTTAATGGATGGACAAAGGATTTCAGCGAAAAGAAAATGACTTTTAGTGATAAATCACTCAGTGATTATTTTGAAAAGACTTTCAAAAACTTTAAACTTATTTCCAAAACTAAACATTTTCTAGCTCAAACTTAATTTGTTACAAATACTCTATGTATGTATTTTTAAGAAAAATAAATAAGAAATTAACATATAAGGTAGCACAATGGGTGCTAAATGAAATCTGATTTTAGAAATCAGTAAGTTTATGTAAGAAAATATTAATTGATTTAAAAGCTCCATTTACCTCAATTAATGATGCAATCAAATTACATTAATTTTGTGTTTAATGAGGTATATTTCAATAGTTTGCCCTATGCCATATTATTGTTTTATTTTAAAATCATATGATAATTACATCTAAAAGAATATTGAAAACAAACCATAATATTTGCGCTTCTAATGGTACTATTAAAATGCCTTTTGGTGAAATATTTAAGCTTTATAACCTCAATACTTACCTCTAGAAGGAATTTACCTATGAAATGAATCTGTAACAATGAACTCTAACTCATAAACTACAAATATGTTTTGAATAAATATACTGTATCTATAAACTGAGTAGTTTTCATGAAATTTGTAATTAATTTTTAATCTTATATTTATTCATTTATTTGCTATAGGGTCTATGCAGTTTGGACTCGTAGTGATCCTCCTGTCTCAGCCTCCCCCAGGCTGGGATTACATGCATGCACCACCATGCCCATTTTCAGTGGCTGGCTCTGCTCAGGACCAGCACGGCATCAGGTACCAAGGCTCGAACCTGGGTCCTTGCACTTGCCCAGCAGGCACTTAAACTGCGGAGCTAGCTCCCTGGCCCTGCAGTTAATATTATCATCACTCTAATTATATCATTATCACAATTAATAGTAGGCATAATGTGTTGACTACTACTGCTATATGAAACCACCAACAACCATGAATTAAATCTACAGCTCTGTAGCTCAGACGGTAGGTACAGTTTCAACTGGTTAAACTGCTTCAACTTGATTAAAATCAAGGTTTCGACATTTCTGAGTTCTGGGATAGAATTCATCCTTCTGTTCATTAGGTTCATTACCGGAATGCAGTTCCTTGGGCTTCTGCGCTCAAGGTCCTGCTGTGGACCGACTTCCAGCTGAGGGAGGAAGCCACCTTCTAGAGGCCACAGAATACTTCGATGTGGCTCCCTCCTCACTTCTTTAAAGCCATAAGCAGTAGCTGCTTCAGTCCCTGGCCACTCCAACTTGCATCGCTCTAGCACGTCTCTCGGACCTGAGCTTCTCCCATCCTCTTCTAGTTTCATGGATTAATGTCACCAGACCCAGCCCTCCATTGCTCCTTAATCACATCTGCAAAGCTCTTGTCTACAACATTAGGTATATATGCTCATACAGATTTGGGAGAAAAATCTTATCAGTCCTTTTCTCTGCCTTCCACATAAAAATTGGAGCTTTCTGTTACTTTATTAATGGGACTAAGCAGGGCTTGGTGCAGAATAGTTTACTACACTTTTCTTGTCTTGATATTAGTTCATTTTCATTAAAGTCTTCCACTGTTTTCATAAAGTCAAGAATTCCTGGAGCCAGGCACTCTCTGCATTTACCGTAACATTTTCTCTGACATAAACATATGCGTAATTCTTTCAATATTAAAAAATCTAAAAGTGTATAAATCTACTAACAAGATTAATTAAATTATGAAATAATTTTCATATATAGTGCATAAATTCTACTTAGTTAATAAATCAGAAATGCTTATTATATGAAATCGGACAGAATTGAGATGAAAACTACCTACTTATACACTGAGTTTATTTCAGTTAACATTATGGTTTCAAGGAGGAATCATTTTCCTAAAAGGATTCAGGTTTATCTTTATGGAAAAGTAGTGCTCCACTGTGCACAAATACTATATTTTAAAACCCATTCATCTGCTGATGAGAATGTCGGCCACTTCTAAGGTTTAGCTATGATGCATCGCATTTCAGTAAATGAGTATGCATATATAATTACAATATGATACCTTTAGCTCATCCACAATGAATAAATATCCTTTTACTCATATTCTCTATAATAAGCTTTGATATTTTCATGTGGAAAAGTTTTTCCACTTATAGCATCTCAAAAATCCTGCCTCCTGCCAGGCATGGTGGAGCATGGCTTTAAATCCAGCATTTGTGAGACTGAGGCAGGAGGATCAGCATGAGTTTGAGACCAGCCTAGGCTACAAAGTGAGTTCAGGGCCAATCTGAACTACT
>NW_004524584.1:30048552-30050293 GCF_000260255.1 Octodon degus | reverse complement strand
GAGACTGGGCTTGAGAAATCCTCACAAATGGAAATCACTAGTTTCAGGTGAGCCAAAACCAGAGAACTTTATTATCCCTTTTTCTTGGTAATACCAAAGATATTAGTATTCATTTCTTCTTCAAGCTGAACGTTCAGAGAATGACTCTAATAAGCGTATGGGCTGGGTGCAGGAAGAGCTGAAATTAGAAGATCTATGATTTCCAAACTGCTTCCTCTGCAGTAAGAAAACTACCTGAAGAGACCGTGTGAATTGTAGGTCCACGGTATTTATTTAAAGAAAAAAATATTTAAAATACCAGAAGTGACCTTGCTTTGTGCTGTATGCTTGCAATAGAAAGTGTTTTAGTTTCTCTGTGCACAAAGTCTGGAAATGGTTAGAGAGGATTTTGTTCTCATTGCCTCTGAAATGAATGAAGGAAACAAAATAAAGGAGGGACCATGAGAAAATTTTACTGGTTTTTAACAACCTGAAGAGTTTTCAAATATTCCATTGTATTTTCACTTTAATGAAGCTTATTTATCTGTACTCATTGTTTTCTTAACCTGGCAATTATGAATAATATTTCACAATTCTTCATAGTAAGTACTAAAATATAGTATTGCATCTGAAATTTTTCTGGAACAAAGCAAGCTTTAAATAATTTGAACCTATCTCATGTGCAGAAAAGTTTAACCATTCATTTTACTTTATATGAAATGCATTTTTATATTTGAAATATAAGAATATATCTGGTTTTTATTTATGTATTTGGTACAGGATCTACTATGCAGCTCAGACTCATAGTGATCCTCCCGCTTTTAGCCTCCACAGCACTGGGATTACAGGCATGCACCACCATGCCCAGACTCAGCTGCTAGCTCAGTACACTCCAGGGGCAGGGCATGTGGGAACAGGGATTAAACCCTGGTCTCTGTGCTTGCCAAAGCAAGTGTTTTGTCCACTGGGCTATCTCTCTGGCCCTACAGCTGGATTGTAAATGTTCTTCTCACCTTTCTTCTCTCGTTTGTCCCTTTGATCACAGATACTTTATTCTCCCCTCTGCCATCTTGCCTTCTTCCTCAGCAGTTCCCTCCTCCATCTCTCCCATTCTTCCCTTTCTTCCTTCTATTCATTACATAGCAAGTACCTGCTCTTTCCAGGGATCGTCCTAGCAGAAACAGTTCAGCTTTCTTCACTCCAGTAGAATCTACTATGGAGATTTCGTCAGGCTTCCTCAGCTGGTACAAACAGAGGATCATTCAACTCAATTTCTAGGTCATGAAGATCCCTTCTGGTCAGCTACTGAAACAAAGGTCTTTGCAATCCTTCTGACAATTGCTGGAAGGCAAAGACTTCCCAGGAAATGAGTTCACACAACAGCAGCCCGGCGCTGAGCGTGGGCACGGGCTCTGCATGCCGCTGTCGCCACCTGGACCTGCACTGTGGACCCCCAGTGACAGGCTCCCAGCTCCACAGATTCATCTCGAGATCATGTTGTTATGAACCAACGGACTGTTCCTCTCTGTGGCTTCCATTACTTTCCACAGTCGGGTGTTGCCCGGTGTGAGTCTTCCAACACTGGATGCAAGTCACCCTTATCATCAGCTCCTATAAAAATAATTTATACAATGACAGCCAAGCTAACTGACACCTGATGTTACTCACAACCAGTAGCCAATTTTTAGCTTTCTCTCGGTCAAGACAGCTTGATTCACAAATAATTTATTTTGGCATTAGAGTTAGCACAGCATGGTGCTTC
>NW_004524584.1:30037870-30048452 GCF_000260255.1 Octodon degus | reverse complement strand
CATGAGTTTGAGACCAGCCTAGGCTACAAAGTGAGTTCAGGGCCAATCTGAACTACTTGGTAAAATATTATCCCCTAAAATCCTGCTTATTCTTCTCCTTCACTTTCCCCCCCAAAAACATGACCACATGATGTCACATCTGTCTCTGCATTTGCTATGGTGAAGTGAAGGGAGGACATTTGAAAGCTGAAAAGGTCACATTGGGTTCATGCATCAATAGAAACCAGTTCCCATTACATAGAAGGCTGCCAAGACACCCCTAAAAATGCCTGCCTAGAGACCGTGATAGGAGATGCTGCCTTCAAATCCACTCATGGCTAACATACGGTAGGCTACGTTGTCCTTCATGGACGTTGACTTGCCCTCCTATTATGGCTCCTATCTGCAGAGTCAGCCAATCACTGAATGGCTTGAAAGGGCAGCATCTGTACTGCACAGGTACTACCTGTATCCTGTTATTATTTCCTAAGCAATAGAGTATGGCAACAATTTACATAGCTTTTGCATTGGGTTAAATATTATAAGTAATATTGAGACTAGCATAAAGGAAGCATGTTTGCACCTTGTGAGTTAATACCGTGGCTTTTGTGTAAGGGACTTAAGCAACTGTGAATTTTGGCATTAGTGGAGATGCCATAACCAAACCCTGTGGATTCTGAAGGAATACAAACACAGTATTCACATAATATCAGTATTCATCTTCAGAGACAGTAGCTCTAAGTCTTAGAGAATGTATGTGGCTATACACTCAAAATTATGTGCTTAAAGAACAATGAAGAAAAGGAACAGTTGCTTTTTCTGGTAGCATGAAACTGGTTTCATTTCATACTGATTGTGAAACAAAGAGAAATCTGCGTATTGAGAAACTCAGAAAGAAAAAAAGGAAGACTATATTACAGAGAAAACAAGATAAGAAAGGGAGGGAATATTGAAAATAAGTGTAATATTTCTAGTCCACAAGATCCCAAGAATGGTCTGGAGGCTGATAAAGTCAACCTGAATGTTCCCTGTGACATCCACAGAGCCTCAGTCTCTAGGCCACTGCAAACAGACTATCAGACCTCAAAGCCATGAGGGAACAGATAGAACAGACTGGAAAACAAAATTCTCCAAAGGATAAGATCGCCGTGTTGTACACACACACAAATACTAGAAGTTTATAAGGAAATAGCGGATAAAATGTCTCGAGCATTGGGGAACAAAAGCAAGGAAAGAGAGAGCAGCAAAGCCTGACCAGGTGGAGCCGCACATGAAAGTGCAACGTTGGTGAACTCATTCAACAGCGGAAAAGACAACCGCACACTTAATCCAGTAATCTCTTATACTGCCCTGTCAGTAGGAAAACACCATTAGAATGTTATGTTATAGCATAAGAAAACATTGATCATAAACGAGAAGTACCTCACTTTTAAGTTTGTGGAATGCTAACTTACGAAACATGATAAAGAACACATTAGACAAATAAATCATTATCTCTCTTTAGAATAAATTCACTTTAGCAGTCATACAAATAAACTCCATTTCTTCAATAATCTCCTCTTGATCACTTTACTACACTCATTAATATTTTGATATCATATACAAATGCTGATCAAAGTATTTGGCAAATTAAAAAAAAATAAACTACTTATCTTATTCAAGTTTCTTTGTCATGGCTGCTTAATTGTTTTGAATCAATTAAAATGTTAACATTGCATAGTAATTCTCAATGTGACGAAGAAGCTCATCTCTCTTTGCATACACATTGGGGATTTAATTCTCTACTACTAATATGAATTGAAATGATTTTGTTTCAAATAGATGCTTTGGGTAGTCTGGCTTGAAAGCAGGATTCAAGGGCATGGCAAGCAATATTTCTTTTCCTTGAATTGGTTGCCAGGGTGTTCCCGCTATGGACTAATTTACGTCCATCAGTCCACATTTTCTCAGTTAACTCAGCCTTCTTTTCACTACACATTGCTCAATTATTGTACCAAAGAAAATCAAGGCATTTATATTTTTCAATACTTTACTTGAGACATTTCAAATGCTAACTGAAAGTTTAAATGAATATCGAGTGAACAATTTGTGTACTCACCATAAGGAACCTACAAATAGCATTTGATTGTGCTTGTTTCAGTCACATCTGACAATCTGTCACTCTGCAAACCTCTCAGTTACCAATTTTTTCAATGAAGTACACTATTAGTAGCAGAAATTAGTGTGTTTTGCTCAAATATTATAGCATGTGTATTATTTATTATAATTCAATATTTATTATGATGATTTGTCTTTTATATAAAATGAAAGATATGAATCTTGAGTATAAATTCACTGTGCTTTGATGAATATGGACAAAAAGATGAAAGTTTTCCATCTGGTCTGAAAATGGAAAATACAATTAAAGGAGAAAGGACATGGTATGGAATAGCTGCTCTGGAATGGCTAGCAGTAATCGCTCTTGAAGTTACGTGTTCATGGCGTGGTCCCCAGAAGGCGATGCAGAGACACAGAAACAGTGAGGTGGGGGAGCCTGCGGACAGCCCTCAGGTCTTGGGGGTGCCCTCGCGTGGCGCAGGGGACCCTGCCGTCCGTCTCCCTTTTCCTGGCTCACTAAGTGAATTGCTCGCTTTGCGGGTACGGGTACGCTCGCCACGCCGCGCCGCCTCCCCGCAGGTCCAACCCGGGGCACCGCGGCACCGCCTGAGCTTCAGCACTCTGCGCCAGAACAAGCTCTCTTCCTTATTGCTTGTCTATATCAAGGTATTCCAATATAGTGATGCTAGGTGGACTAAAACAGGAGCTCAGACTGCCACATGATTTGTAGGACCACGATACATTATAAGAGGAACGGCAGGAGAAGAGAAAATGGCATGAAGAATTTTTATTATTTATTTACTTACTTATTTTTGGCAGAACCGGGGATTGAACTCAGGTCCTTGTGCTTGCCAGGGAAGCGCTTATTCTACTGAGCCATCTCCCCCGCCCCCTATGGAAATATTTGAAGTAATGCTGATTAAGAAACTTTCAAAGCTAAGCACGAACTCCTAAAAATGGATCCGGGAAGCTCAGAGAACACCAACTCAGGCAAAAATGACATTAACACTATAAACCACATATTACCAATTATAAAGTTTAAGCTCTATATTGCTTAGTCTAAATAATTCAAGTTGTTGCAAAATAACTTATTTTTATTTCTTGCTAAATTCTATCACGGTTGTACTACCTTGGATAATTTCAATCCTTTTCAATTAATTGATATTTTATGAATGCCATATATTTTTAACATATACATACACCACCTAAAATATTATCAAATACATATTCTGAGTTTACAAGTAAGATTCTGTATAAAGTTTAACAGGATCAATATCATAATGTTAAGGTGACCTCAAATTTGTATGGCACTATCAATTTTGGAGATTGTTTTACATTTCCAAATAAAATAAAAGAAATATTTATTTCCCCACTTAATCTTGTTGGCTTTACCTTGAAGAATTTTCACTGGGTATAAATTTAAGTTTATTCTGTCTTCCTCAAGGCTTGACAATTTTATCATTGTGAAATGTCACTCTTTGTTACAGGTAGTACTTGATGTCTTACAGTCTATTTTATTTAATTTTAATAAGGAAATATCAGGCCTTTTATAAAAACCGTAGCTCCAGGTTTCATAATCAGTAACTTCTACCATTTTGTGCCTGCATATTTTAAGTGCATCTCTTCTATACAACATGTACTTGGGTGTGTCTCTTCTTCATTTTAATTATTTATTTATTTATTTATTATGTACTTGGTACAGGGTCTCACTATGCAGCTCGGACACAGTGATCCTTCTGCCTTCAGCCTCCCCAGTGTTGGGATAACCAGGGTGTGCCACCATGCCTGGCCAGTCCTGTTGGCTGCCTCAGCACCCACAGGAGAGGCTGGCATAGCATGTAGTGCCAGGGATCAAACCCCGTAGGTCTATCACTTAAGTGAGGCATTTAGTGCATTTAACAACAAGGAATTACAACATGTTTCATTCCACTTTCACTCTCTTTTGGGTGTGTACATTGTCATTTTTTTTTATTGTTCTCTGGCTCTCTAGTCCGTTTTCTTTCAGAAGACTATTTATTTGAAATTGTATTTCATTATATCAGTCAGTTTTCAATTGAAAGCCCATCCATCCAGCCTTAATGACTGGCTTGGAAATTACACCACTCTTCCATAGCCTCTCACCATCCACCTAAAGTTAACATTTGTTCCATAAGATATAAAACCTCTTGATGGTGAGACTCCACATTGACTCCCAGACACACAGAACTCTATTACTTGAAGCTCCAAGTGAAAGAAGGCCATCAGGTATCACTACCAAGTTGTTGCCCTCAGGATAACCACAAACTGAATCTGCAGTTGGTGACAGGACAGGCAGGGTGGTGCTCCCAGGGCTTCCTGTGGGCTCATTCATGTTTCTCGAGGCTACCATAGAGAGCTGCCATCAACTGTATGACTTAAACAGGAGATATTTATATCTTCACAAATTTGAAGGCTTGGAATTCAAGAATAAAGTCATTGTGGATTGATTTTCTCTTAGCCTTGAACACGTGACCTTCTTCTCCCAGTCTTCCCATGAAATACATGCTCAGTGTGTAGATCTGAGTCCCTCTTTCTACAAGGACAACATTCATGTTTGGAGAGAGCCCAGCCTAATAACTTCATTTTAAATTATCCCTTCAAATTCCCTGCCATCAAATGCAATCATGTTATGAGGTTCTGGAGGTTCTGATTTCAGTACATTAATTTTTAAAGGAAATACTCAGGCCATAATAATTAGCTAATTTAAATAATTTCATTGACTCAACAGAAAACTACCTGTTATTAATTGCCTAGTACCTGGAACTAGGAGAATTTAGAAAGGTTCAGAATGCTGGTAAACGGAAATATTGAAAACTGTATGTTCTCGTTTAACTTTATTCTTACTTAAGCCAATATAGTCAGATGTATTTTATTTTAATACTTACTTTGAAACAACATTTTGAAACATTAACACTCATTTAGAAATTGGAAAAACAATTAATATGTCTCATATTGCCTTCAACTAACTTCTCTAGGTACTAGCATTATACAGAAGCATAGTAAGTTATCAAAACTAATGTGTTGACATGATCTATTAAAAGCACAACTTACAATTCAACATTTTTATATGCATGTTTAAAATGTCTAAATTTTTTTTCTCTCTAGCAGCTTTGGACATTTTTGTTTGAAATGTCCCTTTCCTTCTGGATCCAGGAAACATAACATGTTCCCTGTTTTTCTACTGGCCTTTGTTCCTGTAGGCTGCTAGGATCACTATTCTCAATTTTCTGTCTATAATTTTATTGTGCAACCGTTTTACTATGAAACATCTCAACGCAGACAAACTTGCACTGTAAAGCCTTTCTAACTTCTGTGGCTCGTGTCAGATACTTGGGGCCTACTGAGCAAGGTATGACATATTTATGTAGGCAATTGAGTATAGTTAGATAAAGCCTTAATATGTCTCTATAGACAAATTTTGGTGAATCCCAGTAAAAATAATCTAAAAGTAATCTAGCATATTGGCTATAAACTTTACCTGTATGATTACCTGGGTATTGGTATCTTCTAGGAAACAAAAATTTGTTTTGAGAAATTAGAGCATGCATAATCAAACCATGAGCACTGGAGCTAACAGGTAAGTTAGAAAACCTTTTTATGGAATAGTAATTGTAACTCACTGGCTTTCAGACCCCTTTACTTATGAAGTCTTACAGTTTGCTCTAAGTTCTTCTAGTTTTAGTTATAATTATCTGCAAAATACCATATTTTTATTGTCAATGCCTTTAAGTGATCTAATTACAGTATGGCATACTTTCCTATTTACACCATGTGAGAAAACAGTGACATTAGCAAGCTATTTTTTACTTTTAAGTTTCTTTTATTAATTTTAAAATAACAATGAGACAGTTTGAAAAAGATTAGTAGGACAGTTTCAGTAATCAGTACATTGCATATTGTTGTCTTCATAGTGGTTATTCGTAGTACAAGATGCAGGCATGATATCTGGTCCAAACACTATTAATACAAATATTTCTTTTCACTGACTTAAAAGAAAGTAATTGTACATCTATCCTAACTATTTTGTATATACAGAAAGAAAATGGTCCTTCATTTGTATCCCCTTTTTTTATTTACTTTGTCAGACATGGGTACTCCACTGCCATTTAAATATAGTAGGTACATGAATTCAGCAAAATATTCCAATATAGTCCAGTAGTCCATAATAGTAGTGGGTTATCCACAGGACTAGCAAGGTCAGAAGTTGTTGACTTGAGCCTTCTATAGCTCAGCACATTAATATGCCTTTACTTTTCATGTCTTGTTTTTTATACTATTCTGCTGGATGTTTATGACCAAGTTAAGCAAGACCTATTTAGCAAGAAATATAACTTCTGTATGTGACAAGATCAGTCAAACTCCTTCAGGATTTATTCTGAAACTCTGTACCACAGTTTGTAGATCCTTTGTCAGTGTCAGCCATGTGGATAAGTTATGGCCATTGTCTGAACAATTTGCTGTCTGTGAAAGCCTGAGAGAATGTTTTCTCTCCATGTGACTCTCCTTACGCACACTCAACATCATCGATCACTTTCCTCTGCGGCCACATAATCTCCTTGATCAGAGAATTTGGGACACTGCTGAGTTACATGATGTTACTGTACAAGTTCTCATATGTCCTGGGTCCTCACTGACCTTGAAAGACTAGGGCCGCAGTTTGGCTGTCCTTGCAGCCCTTCGTTTCCTCTAATTTTTGGTCTGCAAACTTACATTGTTAAACACCCAGAAGAGAAACTTAATGATATTATTACCCTGTAACATAGGCCGTTGAGCTTAACCTCACTATCTGTCTGAATATCAAACATCATACACATAGCATGGAACAGGGATTTTCCATCAAGTATTTATATGTGAAACTTTAAATCCCTACATAATGTGAAGAAAAAAGTAAAAAATTAAAAATAGGGATAAACGTTTGCATCTTTTTTACACAGAAATTTAGAAATCTAACTATAAACAACATTGAAGCAGGACAGTCCTATGGCATTTTTTTCTTTTCTCTTGTTTTCATTTATTGCTCTTTTTTTAAACAAACATTTACTTGAGAGACAGTATAGCAGTAACTGATATGACATTAAAAGCAGTACATTTTTAGAAGACTAGGGTCATGCTTGGAATGCCTGTCATTCTAGTCTTCTAAAAATGTAGTGCTTTTAATGAAATAAACCAGACTCACATGTGTAAATATCATATGGTCTCCCTAGCATAAGAACTCAAAATAAAATAAAATAGAAAGATATAACACAATTAAAAAGAAAGCAAGAATTTAAGGATTAAACAATGAAGAAAGGTCAGGGAGAAAGGCTAAGAAACATGACAGGGGGCAAAGCCATACATTTAAATGCACAAGATGGTTAAGGCAATTATCCTGTGAATCTTCAGCAGGTTACGGAGACTAGCAGTTAATTAGTAGGATTCTCCCCCTGACTAACTATATATGCTGCTACCTGTAAACTAAGCAACTGCACTGAAGATAGCAACGTTTAATACTAGGGCCATGCTTGGAATGCTGCTTTTGAGAAATATAGTCTGAAAGGTCACACCTGTATTTACTATCAACATGAAATACCTCAGTTACACCAGAAAGCAACCAGATGAACTTCCACACTTATCATGAAACAGTATTCAGTCAGATTAAACCAGTGTCCCAGTCAGTGTTTCGGATATGGCCTCCATTGTGAGCAGCACTGCGGAGGGATTTCTCCTTTTAAAGCTGTGACTCTGAGTTTTGTGGTCTAAAGACAAGGCCTGGCTCGGTCTATAGGCCCGAAGTTATCAACACTGTGTAGCCAAAGTCTTTACAACTTTTTTATGCTGACAGGATTTTACTTATCCTTGGGGATCTGTTTTAACTAGTGAAATACATGAACAATATATAATGCATTTGTAAAAAATCAGTCTGGCATCATTTTGGTTAGTAAGCAACCTGAATTTTTGTATCCAGCAATGTAATTAAGAAAGCCACATGTCATTTCACCCCAAAAGAACTTCACTATTTCCCCCTTAAACCTACAGCTCCGTTATAGCCAACCTAAAATCTGGGGAAATTACATGTCAATTTAATAATGTTACCCAAGCAATAAAAAATGCAATATGAACTTTTAAGGTTGGCTATTTTCATGCTGCATATTGAATTTCAAATTGCTCCAAGTTGTGTTATTTATATGGATGCATATTGTTATGCCTTTTTATTTTGTTGAATGATAAACTATTGCATAGATATATCATAGTTTTTTATTCATACACTCATTGAATAGCACAAGAATTTTAACACTTTGCCTATTACTAACAACAGTGTTATGAAAATATGTACAGGTTTGATCCAAATGAAAATTTTCATTTCTGTAGAATAAATACCCTAGAATGAAATTTCCAGGACATATGTTAACTGGGTATCTCACTTTATAATAAACTTCTGAGCACTTACTCAGAGTGACTACACAGTTTCATCTCCACAAGTGAGGTATGAGAGATTCCTTTATTCAAAGCCTCATTTGAACTTGGTAGATTTATATATTTATTTATTTTTAATGTATTTAGTACAAGGTCTACAGGGTCTCACTACATGGATCAGACTTGTAGTGATCCTCCTGTTTTCAGCCTCCCAAGCACTGGGATTACAGGCACGCACTACCATCCCTGGTCTTGGTGCAGGCACAGAGTGCCCAGGGACAGGGATGATGTGGCATGTGGTGCTGGGGATAGAACTCTGGTCCCTGTACTTGCCTAAGCAGGGTCTTAGTCCACTCAGTTTTCTCACTGGCCCTAAAATTATTACAAGTATTTTAATCATGCTTTTCTTTCCATATAATTTTAAAATTAACTATTTATAAAAGTTTTGTGTGAGATATTGATGAGAATTTAGTCTAATCTTGAATTCTCTTATATTTCATATTTGAGCCTGTTTGGTCCATTTGGGCCTATCTTGATTTCTTTCAGTAGCATTTTATAATATAATGTTCAGCATAGCAATACAGTATTCGTTGATTCCTTTAACGCTGCTATAAATTGTACACGCTTTCAATTTTCCCTTTAGAAAGCTCAATGACATTACATAAAAATACTTTTGTATGTATTTCAACCTCTGATTCCATAACTTCAAAAATTCAACCTATAATTCTACATTATCTCACCTCCTTGGATTTTCCTATGTTAAAAATTATCGTAGGCAGAAGTACAAACAGTTTGGATCTCTTCGAATCTGCATTTGCTTTGTAGCCTCATCTTATATCACCTCCCTGAATAGTACAGTCCTAAAGAACAACGACAGTTGGTGTCTTTCTTGACCTTTATCCAGATATAGGAGAGTAACACTTCTTTTGTTTTGTTTTGCTTTTGTTTTATATTTCACCATTATGTGTGATGTTGACTATATTGTGTTTTGTAGATACTCAAAATCAAGGTGAAGAAGATGCTCCATTATGCGTCTGTTCAGAAGACAGTTTATGTGAATTTTGATTTTTGTCAAATACTTCATTGCTATGGAGTGAATCTCCATGTTTCCAAAAGCCTTAGGTAGTCACAGATGGGGTCGTTTCAGAGGTTGCTGGATCTAGAGAGTGTGATGCGGAGATTGATTTATGCTGTGGTGTTAGGATGGGGCCTTAGGATTAAGGCTACCCTAAAAGTCCTGGATAAAATATAAAGATTGCTCTCCCCACCCCCTCGTGGTGTCCAAGGACTATTTCTCCTCCGCAATATGCCTCCGCCATGCAACCCCACCCTGGCGCCTGCTCTACTCACTGGTAGCTAAATAAACCTTTCCTGCCTTAACTTGTGAGTGTCAGGTACTGGGGGTCAGTAATTGTAAAAGTCACTAAGACATTCATCTACATAAAATTATATAATCATTTTTTTTTTCAATTTTGACTGGTAATATGGTTGCCAACACAAATTGACCTGTGATTATTTTACTAGCTTTCCTTTTCTGGAATAAAGAAACACTTGGCTATTTTGGATTTTAAACATCTTCCATGTGAATTACTAAGACTTCAATTCTAGTAATGTTAACTAAAAACAATAAGTATTTCTTTAATTAATTCAGCTTTTTGAGTTGTTAAAATGCAAATAAAGTGCTCCCACGTAAGATTTTGTTTGGATCCTTATTCCCTTATCAATGTTGAACATAAATTTATTTCAATTTTATCTTCCAGTAATTCACTAGCTGTAAATTCTGTTGCTTAAATTCATTTGCTAACATATCTGATGTTGACTTAAAGCGATAGTCTAACGCTATATAATGTGGAGCTCACACCTCTTTAATTCAAAGCGCGTGTTTTTTCTCACTGGTCAACATGTTGCATGACAGAACACCATGAAGGTCTGGTACCCCAACGTGAATCCTTTCAGCAGAACATGACACATAAGTAATGTACTTGGCACAGGCATAGTTCATAACATGTAAAGGAACCCATGTATAAGAACTGATTAAAGCATAGTTTTCAAATACATGCATAGTAGTGCAATCACTTTGATAATAGTAAAATTA
>NW_004524584.1:30018847-30021678 GCF_000260255.1 Octodon degus | reverse complement strand
GCATTTTGTTCCTTCTCGTCATTTTGTGTAGCACTGTCTTCTGACCTTTGTTGTAGATCTTTGCTGTAGTTATAACCTTCGCACGTACTGAAGTTCAGGTGCAGTTCTACCAAGTTTGGACTTATCCAGCTGTGCCTGGCTTGGGTCGGGCTGCTGTGCTCATCTCCTTCCTGCTACTGCCCTTGAAGGTGAACCTGTTGTGCCCCTGTGGCAAGATGTTCTGCTCCTGGACTAGCTGGGTAGATCTATCCTCTACACTCTCTGCAGGGATTGCAGCTACAGGGTTGCACCCCAGGCATGTATGCTAGGGCTGATCTGTGCCTGGAGGGGGCAAGTTGGAGTAGGGGGGAGAGGAAGCTCTCCCTCACACTCGCTGGGTCTGGGCTAGGACTGGGTCTGGGGGGTTCCCGGAACGCGGCAGAAATTCCTACTTAGTGGGCAGAGTGGGGGAGGTTCTGCAGAGTGGGCGGGGGGTCCCATGTGGGTGGGAGAGTGTCTCGCCCACACTGCGCCTGGGCTGTGACTGGTATTTGGTCAGTTCAGCACAGGGTACCAGGAAGCTCTCCACACACTCACTGGACCTGGGCTAGGACTGGGTCTGGGGATTCCTGGAACATGGCAGAAATTCCTACTTGGTGGGCGGGGTGAGGGAGGTGCTGTGGAGTGGTGGGGGGTGTTCCTAGGGGGTGGGAGAGGTTCTGGCCCACGGTGCACCTGGGCTGGGACTGGTCTCCTCCATGCAGGGTAGCAGGAAGCTCTCCCACACACTCACCGGACCTGGGCTAGGACTGGGTCTGGGGGTTCCCGGAATGCGGCAGCCAAATTAACTATTTCTTGTAATATTTAAAACAACACAAGTGTAAAATGGTTAACCTGTGATAACCTAAAAATGCAGAATAATGAGAAAAGAAAGCTTTATTAACAATTCTATATTTTAGTTATGATAAAACAAAATCAATTCATGTTTCTGTATTTATTTTTTAAAACTGTGTTACTATTGAATTTTATCTTTTAATGGAAATTAATCACCTAACATTTTATAGCAGACTTATCAAATTATATATTAATTGAAATAATTATTTTATTTTTTCATTAATATTAAAAATAAAACTTTTTCCTGCCTACATTTTGACATATCAGTGTTCTTTTTGTTAATGTAAATTAAAAACACAATCACACTTTGTTGAGTACTGGGTACTCTGAAAATTACCTGGAACAGTAGTCAGATGGAATTAAAGTGGATAACTGATGGAGTTTTCTGTCATTTATGATTTATAACACTTAGAAAAACCCCAGGATAAAATTCAGTAATTCTAGAACAACAAAGGATGTTGAAACAAGGCCAAAACTACCTTAATAGATATAGAACAAATAAGAAAAAAATTTACTGTATTTCTTATGGTTCTTGCATATGTTTTAAGTTGAACTATTAAGCTTATCTTTGAAAAAAATCAAACGTACTTCATTTGTGAAATGAGTACTAAAATAAATGTTTTGAGGGTCCTTCCATGATTAAACATACTATTTTTGTATTATGTATGTCTTAACAGTGAGAAAGGAATGATAAATGTTATCAGAAATTTTTAAAAATTGATTATTAAGTGTAATTCTATGACCACATTTTCATTTAGTATTTAAACATCACAACTGGTACCTCCAATGATAACTTCTCGTGTTGGTGACTTGAAGCTATGAATTCCCATGTTCATGTGCATAGTGAGTACAGTTAGCACATGATGCCCACACCTTTGGCAAAATGCCAGCACAGATGTCACTGTGAAGACTATGTTTTAGATGAAATTAATGTATACTTTCTTGAGGAAAGCATCCACTGGTCCACTGATTTATGCAAATTCCACATGGGGGTAATGTTAATTGTGCCTTCTATCATATGACTTTATTACTCTCAATTATTTTTTCAGTGTGAGTAGAAGGAAAAAATAATGCTGCACAACAAATATAAACTCAGTGGGTATTGTGAAAGTAAGAAAAAATATACCCTAATGATTAATTTCTCTATGCCAGTATCTGGATGATTGTATTCTTCCATCATTTTATAAACTGTAACTCTTAAATTAAGGCAATACCAAGATTGTGTTTTGTGGGACAATATAAGGAAGCATTCTGGTTGGCTTCTTCCTAGCCTCTGTGGTACTTTCCTCACAAGAACACCCATCATTAGATCGGGACACACCTCAATCCAGTAGGACCTGTTGAAGAAAGCATCCATTGACCCCCTGGTTTATGCAAAGCCCACATGGCATTAATGTTCATTAATTCAACGAAGTCACTTTTGCCAAACTAGGTGACATTATAAAGTTTCAGATGGATGTGACTTTGAGGGTGAAGATTACCAAAGTAATCTTCTGGGCCTCTATGGATAGTTTTATTTATTTATTTTATTTTTTATGTTTTGGTGGAACTGGGGATTGAACTCAGGGCTTTGCACTTGCCAGGGAAGAGCTTATTCCACTGCGCCATCTCCCCAGCCCTACTATGGATAGTTTTAAAGAGAACCTCACCCACTATACACACTATGTTGAAAACTTTCCAGGAAGGTATTGTGAGGGAACCAAAAGGCAGAGAAATTAATTGATTGTCCCAGAAAAACTTAATGTGGTAGAGAGACTGATCACTGGTATGGGCAGTGTTTCTCCTACGGCTGATTTCCATGCTACTGAAAAGGATTTTTAGAGATTATGTAATGTCCTAGCTATGTGGCCTTAGCATTGTGTCTGAATGAATTAGGATTCTATAAGACTGAATTCTTCCTAAAAAAGAAGTTCACACAACTGGTATTCATTATAAAAGATTTCACTTTGCTGCCTTTG
>NW_004524584.1:30004304-30018347 GCF_000260255.1 Octodon degus | reverse complement strand
ACTCAGGCCCTTGTGCTTGCCAGGGAGCGCTTATTCCACTGAGTCATCTCCCCAGCCCCTCATATTGTTTAAAACTGATAAGAGATAGTGCTTTTGTTCATAGCAAGAGAAAAATGATATCTTCCCACACTACAGTTCAGACTTTGACAGAGCAGTGCTTCCATGAGAATGGGAGAAGGCACATCCTACATGAGCCTAACCAGATAAGCTTGCAAACCAGAACTAAGTTCAACTTTGTCTCCTCGCCTTTGCTTGGTGAAGTTTTCTAAGCCACAACATGCTGAATGAAGACCATGGGACTCGGGCATTGCAAGAAGTAGCAGGTGTCAAGCACTGTCTTTCTCAGGCATACACAAATCCTGATACTATAGTAGCGATCATAGGTGGAAAAGAAAACTCAAGGTCAATGAACAGCCCAACCAGTACTAGAAAAATAAAAAAAATATGACCAGATAAAGGGAAGGGAAAATATGTGTTCAACAATTCTTTAATGTATGTGTATAGGACATGTAAGAAAATATACTATTTTAAAACGAGTCACATAAGCAAGTCAAAAATATGAATAATTTTGTTTCCTAAGAACTTTGAATTTTCTTTTTAAAAATGTTTTACTAATTTATTCATTTGATATATGCTCTTGCTACACGGCTGAGACTCACAGTGATGCTACTATATCAGCCTCTCCAGAGCTGGGATTACAGGCATGTGCAAACTCACTTGCTTTGGGGCTGGCATGGCATGCTGGAGTGGGGATCAAACTCAGAATCTTGCACTTCGAAGGAAGGTGTTTAGACAGCCAAGCTGTCTCCCTAGCCCTGAATTTTCTTAAAAGTTAAAGAATTTCCTGTATTCCAGACAAAAATGTAGAAATATTTAAACTGCTAAGAAACATATAAGATTACACCAAAAAGACAAAAATCAATTAAACTGATTTTAATCAGAAAGAACAAAAAATATAGACAAAGAACATAAAAAAGAAAGCTTCATAAAGGCTTAAATTCTAGATGAGATTACTCATAATGAAAGATTCTATCAGGTAATAAACAGGATAAATAAACAGAAAGAAAGGACTATTGTAATGAATCAACTCACATTTTAGATTATAAATGTAAATCTTGTGTTTTCTGTTGTGTAAAAATGTATATTTACCACTGTTCTAAGTTGTTTAGTAACTAGTGGCTGTTTCTTATTTCTAGATAAAATTCCTACCTCTCCAATTCCTGTAACCCTCACCAATCCCTGTAAGCAAAGTTAGCTTACAGAGATGACTTTAAAAAAAACAAACAAAACTAAATGGGCTTTAACTTCTTGTAACCTCGGGTTGTGCAAGGCTGCCTGCAGGTACTCAGGTACAGATTAACTAGAAAATGAAAAAAAAAAAAAGCCCAGGAAATTTAGTTTGAGTCATGGCTCCAATCACTCTAAAAGCATTATTTTGTGTCAGACAATAAATTTGTTTACCAAACTGAATGTGGTCAGACAATAAATTTGCTCATCAAACTCAATGTGATTCCAGGTTTTAAAACCCCTTCCTGCTTCCTGGGCTGCCGCCTTTTGGTGCTCTCCTGCCCGAGAGCAGACGGGGGCCCTGAGCTCAGTCATAATTGGCTTTCCAAATTCCAATCTGGCTGATCTGGTTCCTATCCTGAACGACCCATAGCACTATCACCTTAGAATATCCTGCTGAAATTTCAAAGAATACAAATTATAGAGAAGACACTAACAGCTTTCTAAAAAGGACTAGATTATAGTCAAAGAAACAGAAACCTGGCTGTCATCAAAGAACCCATCAGCAGCACTGAGTCCAAAGCTCAACAGAGCAGAATCTATAAAGTTCTGAGAGTAAATGACTTTGAATCCAGAAATTTTTACATACTCAAAATATGAATTATGGATACAAAAGAATTATAGATGCAAAAATTAAACATATTTTTGTTCTTACAAGAGCATCTATTCTTCCTCCTACTTATGCATTTTCAAAATAAAGTTGCTGTAGCACATGCCTCAACAAAGACAACAGACAGAGGAAGTCATAGTATTCAAGAGTCAAAGCTCTTAGTTAAAGGCATGAAATGGAACTCAAAGACTTGTATGGAAACCATGCAGCAGGCAGAAAAATCAAAGCAGGTAAATTTAAAATTTGAAACCAAACACTCTTACAAATTTATTTCAAAGACTATTATTATTGTTTATTAGTAATGTGACTATCATATATTATTTACAAAGATGGAATATAAGGACTAAGCAGTTGAATTATTGCTTATTTGTAATGTGGTAATCAAAGAAGTGCAAGAAAGGAAAATTTTGATTTTTTTAGTTCATTGGTATCATAGTGTAAACTGATAGAAAGTAACAAATGATCATTTCTATGTGTGATACTTTTTGTGATATATGCTTAATTTAAGAAGCATAAATATTTCAGGTTCAGAGTTCTACCATTAACTCTACTACTTCTGTCCTGTAATTAATCATATCTAACTGATGTTTCCATTCCAAACTCTGATCAAAATATTGAATACATTTTAAATACCTTTTTACAGTAAAAGACATATTTCTGATGAGCTCCTGAAAATGTTCTGGAATTATCCTACCACTCTTGCTACTTTCTGTAGCAATTTAGGAAATTCCTACCAAATAAAACCATGGTCCAGAATGGTAGCACAAGCCTGTAGTCCCAGCAAGCAGGAAACTGAGGCAGGAGGATCATTGCAAGTTTGAGACTAGCCTGGGCTACAAAATGAACTCATGGTCAGCCTGAACTTCATAGTGAGACCCTGTCTCAAAAAGACCAAAGAAAAGATGCTTGTCCTCGTCTATTTTATCTATCACGTTTGCCATTGTGTGATTTCTGACTCTTCCTCAAAGGCAAAAGGACCCTAAAATTTAATTATTTTGAATCAAGTCAAAACATCAAGGCAAAAGGCTAGCCAAATAGCTCAGCTGATTATAGCACCTGCAGGCATGCACAGGGGACGGGGGTTTGATCCTCAGGCCTACTGTGCCATCCACACTCCCAGGGAGTGCTTAGATGGCCTTTGAAACTAAGTATGGTGGTTTGTACCTGTAATTCCAGCTCTTGGGAGGCTGTAAACAGGCAGATCACTATGAGTCCGATCTAGTAGTGAGACCCTGAACACCCTGCAGACCCTTCCCTAAAATACAACAAAACATCAAAGCAGTCATGACAATGCAACTAAAGCCATTCAGGAAAGAGGATTTCCAGAGCAGCTTCAGAAAATGACAAATGTGATGGTACTAGTGGACTGCACGAGGAAGAGTGTGGAGGGATACTTTGAAGTAACCAAGACAGAATTGAACATTGTCTGGGGACGTAATTCAGCAGTCTAAGCACCTGCCTGGTAATGTGTATTTTAATATAATATGCTATTTTAATTAAAATATTAATTGTACTTTTTGATCAGATCTTATATCTATAATTCAAATTCCACTGGGCCTCCAGAGGACTACATTTGGAGTCCATTTGCTGATTTCCTCCTTTGAGTAATAACTCCAATGGTTATATATTTTGGAAGCATGGTAGCAAGGCTCACCCCTTTAGAAGCATCACAGTTTGCACTGTTGCTAGGGAAGGTACTGGCGTGGATGAAGCTCCACCACTGCTGGAATTATGGTTTTAGATCCTGAAAAAAAACTAACAAAATCATTAGTGTATCAGATCAAAGCCAGAGCCAGAGTCATACCTATAATAAAGTCTAGCTTATCATTAAACTATATAAGAACAAAGAAACCCAAGCAAAGTTGAGAGAAGTCCAGGGCAAAAGGTGATTGATGTCTCAGGTTGATTTTCTGACATATTTTTCAGGTTGATAGATTGGGTGTGGAAAAGCAGGGCAGAGTTACTGGGAACATCAATAAGCATGGAAGGCCATAAGACATCTCTTTTCTACATTTAGATGGCAAGAATTTATATGATATTTTGTAGGGATTCATATCAGAAATTTTAAGTCTATTTACCAAAAGTAATTTTAACCAGAAATAACTCACCAGATACTTTAATTTTGGAAAAACCAGCACATAGCATAGAACTATTGATAGCATCACCTATTAATGTGTTGTTACAATGTTATTAGGTTGTCACCACCAGGCTTTCCTCTGAGCCTCCTCCCCTTAAAGGGAGATCAATGTATTATTCCCAGCTTCGGGACTTCTTCTGCACCAGCTGTTTCTCGTGGGCCCACAGCAGTTTGCATGTGGCACATTTTAGTCTTCAAAGAATCTTTTCCCTCATGATTTAATTACATTATCTCTACTAACATTTATCATTAAGGAGAAACAGTTGGAAGTTAGGTGTCAAATGTAGATACCAGTGAAATAGCATGATTTTGTTGTAATATCTAAACCTATGATCCTGGACGGAATAGCGCAGTCTAATATAGTATATGCACTACTCTTCCGCATAGACTCTCAAGTTCCTCAGATGGAAATAACTAGTAACTATGAACTAGTGCTAATGCCAACATTGTGCCTTACACTGTGGAACTGAGAATGCTTTCCCATGTGATTTAGGTGGTCTCCTTCATTCTCTACTATAATCTGTTATGGTTTTGTGTCTAGTTGTTCCCCCTAAAGTCTCTTGTAGTCATTGGGACAGCTTCTAGAATCAGTGATTAATTCATGATAGCATGTGGGGATCATGAGTTTGAGTGCTGCATAAACCTTGGGGTGATAATCTGCACACAAAATGTCAAGGTGAGAGAGGCTTGCTAGCAGTTAGTGGCTGCAGCTGCTGCTCCTCCCTTTGGTCTTTGTTTTTTTGCTTTTTGCTGCAGTTTTCTGCCACAATGAACTGCTGTTTTCTGCCATGTACCACTATGCCTTGGAGCCAGTCAAGTATGGACTGAAACCTCCACTAATAGTAAGCTAAATAATTGTTTCCTTCCTTAATTTTAGGTGTCAGTTATTTTGTCCCAGCAACAAGAGAAAAGTAACCAAGACAGAACTTAACATTGTCTGGGGACATGACTCAGCAGCCTAAGTACCTGCCTGGAAAGCACAAGGACCTGGGTCTGATCCCTGGAACCACACGTCATACCAGTCCTGGAGCTCTGGGCATGCCATTCCAGCCACCAAAAACTGGTTATGGGGGCACATGCCTGTACTCCCAACACTGAGGAGGCTGAGACAAAAGGATCACTATGAGTCTCAACTATATAGTGAGACCCTGTGTAAAATAAATAAATACAAAAAAAGATCAAAATTGTTTATGTAATCACTTCAATTAGCTTGGAAGGTTTGTCACAGCAAAGTGAAATAGAAACCTCTATAGCTTCAACAGCACCAAATTATTACTTTTTAAACTGTAGCTAGCACAGGGTCTACAGAGTTTCACTATACAGATCAGACTCATAGTGATCCTCCTGTTTTCAGCTTCCCAAGCACTGGGATTACAGGCACATACCACCACACCCAGTCTCAGCCACTGTCTCAGCACACCCCTGAGGCAGGGTCGGCACAACATGTGGGGTCAGGGATCAAAACCTGGCTCCTCTACCTGCCTAAGCAGGTGCTATAATCTGCTGAGGGCCGGCTCTCAGCACCAAATTATTTTATCAAAGATGTGGAGGATGCAAATGCAGGAGGATAAAGTGTTGAAAATGCTGGTTTCCTCTAAGGTCCTTCTGCTGACCAGTAGATAGACATCTTTTCCTTTGGTGTTCCTACAGTCATTCTGCAGTGTGTATGTATGGCCTAATCTCTTATTAGGAGACACATTATATTGGACAAAGGCCGCCCTGAAGACCTTATTGCTCTTTAATAACTTTTAAGGATCTTATGGTAACTCTAAATAAGATTGAATCCCAAAACATTAATAGTATTTCAACATAGAAATTTAGATGAGGGTGTGCTATTTAGGAAGTATGGCCCTCACAGTACAGAATCACCATACTCTAATAGAGTAAAGCTTTCTTTTTCAACACTTCCTTATTCTATGCTGGTGGAATGTATTAGGTATTTTTTTCTCTAAGAGGTTTTATTGCTAATGCTGTGACATGCTTATTTTTTTAGTAAGGCAGTTATTGTCCTTTTGTAGAAGTACATTATTGACAGTTTCTGATTGTATAAATGAAATAATAGAGCCAGAAATCATTGATACATAGTGTCATTCAAATAAATAAGAGTTCATCATTCATATCTAGAAATTTCTGTAAAACACATCTTTGTTAAGAAAACATCCATGAGCATTATTATCTTTTCTGATCAAGAAATCTCAGTGCCTTTGAACAGAAATTATTAGTTTCTAGAATCATTAAAATACTTCATCATTCTCAACAATAAAGATAAATAGACAAAAAAAAGACCAAAGTGAACCTCAGTGAGCTTCTAAGTAATCTAAGCTGTCATGGTGTTGAAAAGTTGTCAAACATTCTAAAATGTGTTGCTGTGTGAATCTTAAGGAAAAGCAAGAATGTGATTATGTGTCCTTTGACATAAAGTATCACAGTATTTTGCCAGTCAGAATATAAACTGACATATCAACCAAAACATTCTAATCACTCCCACTTTCAGCTCAAATATGTAAAAAAAAAAAATACAAATCATCATTCCCCTATCAAGAAAAGCTAAAATGTCTGAAAATTTGAAGTCTAGGAATCAGCTATGCCTCAGAATCCTATCAGAAATCTGTTTACCTGGGGATTAAGCTACCATACTCCACATAAGCCAATAGCAAGATCAAAGTTGAAATTCTGACAGAGTCACATGGATAGAAAATATTCTCTGAGGATTTCACAGAGAGCAAATTGGTCAAGCAATGGCCATGACTCATCCACATGGCTGATTCTGACAATGGATTTGCAAACTGCAGTACAGGGTTTCAGGATCAATCCTGAGAGTATTTGACTGACCTTGTCAGATACAGAAGTTACATTGCTTGTTATATAGGTCTTGCTTTATCTTGGTCTTAACCATCCAACAGAAAAGTATAAAAATGAGGTATATAAAGTAAAGCGATATTAATATGCTGAGCTGTAAAAGGCTCAAGTCAACAACTTCTGCGGATAACCCACTACTATTATGCTGGACTGTGTTGGATTGTTTTGCTGAATTCACGCACCTATAGTATTTAGATGCCAACAGAATACTCATCTCTGACAGGACTAAACAAAAAAGGGGATACACAGGAAAGAGCATTTTGTTTCTGTATATACAGAATAGTTAGGATAGATATACAGGTACTTTCACTTAATTCAATGAGAAGAAAAATTTGTGCTAATAGTGTTTGGACAGGATATCCTGTCTGCATCTTGTACTATGGATAACCACTAAGAAGATAACAATGTAAAATGTATTAATTATTGAAACTATTCTACTAGTCAGTTTTGAAACTGAAAAAAAAAAAAAAACGTATGAGGTCAAATATGAGTTCTCACATGAGCCAGAAGCTCCCAAAGCCAACAGCTGTGGAGGTGCCAGCACACTTTTGCATGCTTCTCATACAGAAACCCCCAAAATGCAGTTATGATGCGTCACAAACAAGTACTAAGAAAATTAGGAAAAAGAAATCTTCAAACGTGTGAAAGTGTAGATCTATAGAAACTGCCGCAGTAGTGCTGGCTCAGGATGGGATGAGGAAAATGCACAGTCCTTGCCCCTCAGGACCAGAGGTGCCAAAATCTCAGACCAGCAATGCTTCCTAAGCCCTAAGTTTCTGCCACAATTGAGGGCTGTGAACTTGCTGTAACTGCGTTTCTCGGTTTCACCCAAACACACACAGAGCCACCGTCCATGTGAGAAAAGTTCCTATGAACGTGGAGTAGGAAGGTTGAAGGACCCCAGTTGCCACCCAGGTAAGAATCAGGAAATCAGAGGAACAAGTCTGTAGCCACAAAGGAGAAAAATCCTCCTGTAAAAGTCACACTGAATGCTAGTGTACACTGGCACATTTGCACTCTAGTATCTAAGACATAATCAGAGAATTCTACTTCCACATTCTATCACCATACTGAAAGTGTAATTAATAATAACAGTGGATTATGACATAGAGAGTGGTAGGTGATAAACTTTCTGCAATATTTAGCAAAAAGAGAAGTATCTTAGCCAAGAGAGTATTTACAAACAAGGATTCCAGAAAATTTTAAGGCTATTTTCATTTCTGGCAGTAAACATCAAACACAGGTCAGGTACTGAAGTAATTAGTAATTTTCCTATTAAAATTCTGAGAGCTGGCCAAATAGTTCAGTGGATTAAAGCACCTGGAGGCAGGCACAGGGGCTGGGTGTTTGATCCCTGGGCCTGCCATGCTGGCCACACACTAGGTACACACTGAGATGACAATTGAGACTGGGCATTGTGGAGCGCACTTGTAATCCCAGCTCTTGGGAGGCTGTAAGTAGGCAGATCACTATAAGTCCAATCCAGTAGTGAGACCTTGAACACCCTATAGAACCTTCCTTAAAATAAAAATTAAAAAAAAAATTCTGCTACTACATGGAAACATATTTGGATTTAAAGAAACTACAAAGCATAGGAAAGGGTAATAAAAAAACAAAATATGAGAGGATTAGATAAATTATTTAAACATTACATCAGACATAATATAGGTAGATGTTTAAATTTTTAGAAAACTGTTAGGCAGAGTAGTAGAAGTTGCCAGAACCAGTAAGCCAAATTCAGGGACATGGACCCAGGAGGAAGGCATGAGACCTGCGGGCTGATACAGTGAGCGGAGGCATTCTGCTAGGCCCAGCAGGTCCAGACCGTGACCCAGACTTGCCAGGAAGACCCTCATCGCATGGAGGTGGCAGGTGGCAGCAGGTGAACTGGACTGGCGGAAGCCTCCAGGTATGGAGGGGGAGGTGTCCAGACAGAACTCAGGGGAACCAGTCTACATACAAATTCCCAATGTAGGATTCGATTTGTTATATAGATACAGCGTTTGTTCTTATGGTCTAAAATACAAAACCATTTGTAAACAAAATTTGTCAGTTTCTAAAGTTAACATACTATCGTTAGTATTGTTATTTGTGCTGCTATAGCTAGTATAAACCATACCTACCTTAACCATATGTTCTCCCTTGAATAATATCAGAAGTCACTTTTGGGTAATAACCTCACCAAATGCCTATGCCAAAGGATGGAGGACAGTGCCAAACAGAAGCCAATATTCACTCTCAATCAGTAGAGGTGGCACAAACATGGGACACACACAAAACAAGACTCTCTGACACGAAAGACATAACAAAAACCAGACTCTTTACAGAGAGATTCTAACAGCAGTGATACAGCTACCTGCTATCAAATGTTCACAAAAAGTCACAGAAATCAAAGAATCTTTTCTGAATGAGAAAATGACAAAACAAAAGAGCAAAATGCAATCTCAGGTCCCAAGCGCATCCAGAACAAGTCCAGGAGGTATCAGCACAGAAGAAAATGGAAGTCATACACCTGAAATCTCTGAAATAGTAACAACAGAAGTAAAGGGACAACTGCAAAAGGGTATGGAGTAAATTAGATTGTAAATAATCTCCCAGGTGAAAAAAAAGATAAGTATAATGAAAGAATTATTAACAGTTTCTAAAGAAGACACTGATAAAAATAAAGAATAAAAAATAGAGAGAAACCTCATATAACCAATATAAGAAGTAGAATGCATGAAGCAAATTCAAAGAGATATACAGGAAATAAAAAACTCCATCACAAGTTGACAAAATAATTTGAATGAAAGTGAAGATAAACTTTCAGACATCATTGCAGCTAGCACACAGAAAAAGAAAGATCTCTTAAAAACAACAAAGATCCAGGAGATGATAGTTCAACAGCTGCAGGACAATGCATAGATGAAGAGCATAAGACTAATAGCCATCTATGAGCAAGAAAGAGCCAAACAAATGACAAAAAGAATAGGGGCAGAAGTAATAGCATAAAACTTCCTAAGTATGGGGAAACAATCTGGCATTCAGATAACTGAAGCTTACAGAACTTGAAATAGTATCAACACAATTAAAACCGCAATCAGGTGTATAATAATCAAGATCACAGAAATTCAGCACAAGAACAACATAGTAAAAGAAAATGGAGAAAAGAAACAGATCACATTTAAAGGAAAACCCATCACAATAACAGCAGGTTTCTCGGCACAAACCATGAGTTAAGAAGAGCTTGGTCTTACAAGTACTATAAGAAAAACTTCAACCCAGACTGATATATCCTACAAAACTCTCTTTCAAGTTTAATGGAGAAGTAAAATACTTCTATGAAAAAGAATGATTAAAGAATTATATGAAGGCCAAACCAACCCTACACAGAGTATTAAAAGACATTCTAGAAAAGATCAAAATGATCACAACTACAAGAGCAATAGACAGAAGCCACAAAACAGGGCAAACAAACTCAGGAAAAGTAGGGGATCGATAGCAGGAAGATAATGTGACAAACATGACAAACAATACATATCAATTATGACCATCAATGTAAAAGGACTCAAATCACAAATTAAAAGAAATACATTGAGAAAAGGATGAAGAAACAAAATCCAACAATATGTTGTATACAAAAACCACATTTAAACCAAAAAGAAATTCATAGGCAGAGTGAAAGGATAGAATATTTTGCCCGCCCAGTGAATGAGAACTTCTGCCACGCATTTGGGACCTCCCAGATCCAGCCCAAGCACAGGCCCAGCAAGTGTGTGGAAGAGCTTCTGGCTTCTGTTCGCCCTCAGGAACTCTCCGGTCAAAACCCAGGCACACCGAGTAAGTGAGACCCTCTAACGCACCCTCGGTACCCCTCCACCCCTTCATATCCCATCTTCCAAGACCACCGAGTGAGAACTTCTGCTGTGCCCTCAGGATTCCCCTGACCCAGCCCAAGCCCAGGCCCTGCTAGAGGGTGGGAGAGCTTCTAAGCTCCTCTGCAACCCCTGGGCCAGGGGCAAAACAGAGGAGCACAACAGGTTCACTTCCAAGGGCTGCATCAGGAAAGAGCTGAGCACAACAGCTAGACCCAAACAAGGTACAACTGGATAAATTCAAACTTCTTAGATCTCCACCTGAATTTCAGGTGCTATGTGCTACATGCTCAAGGAACTCAGAAAAAAGCAGAGGTAAATATCCTGTTTGCAGACAATCTGAACTTCAAGTCAAGAATTACCAAATGAGATGAAGAAGGTCACTACACACTGGTTAGGGGAAAACATCAAGAGGAAGAGATAACAGACCTAAATATGTATGTACCAAATATGGAAGCACCCAACTATATAAAACAAATTTTAAAGAAATGAAAAATTTAATAATGAATAACATAGTCTTAATAGGAAATCGAAGGCCAGGGAGATAGCTCAGTAGAATAAGCATTTGCCTGGCAAGCACAAGGACCTGAGTTCAATCCCCAGTTCTGCAAAACAAACAAACAAAAAAGAACCATAACACTCCCTTATCTCAAAAAGATAGGTGAAATAGGCAAAAATATTAGCAAAGAGGTTGTAGAACTGAAGCAAACTTTTGAACAAATGGACTTACTGGACATTTACAGAGTATTACAACGAACAACATCTGAATACACATTCTTTTCAGCTGTACACAGGACATTATCTAAAATAGTCTACATACTAGCCCATAGATCATGCTTCAGTAAATGCAAGAAAACAGAAATGATCCCATGCATATTATCTGGCCACAGTGCAATGAAACTGGAAATTAAGGACAAAAGAAGCTACAAAAGCACATAAACACATGGAAATTAAATAACACCTTCCTCAACAACCAATGGGTTACAGATGAAATCAAATAAGATATTAAATGATACCTGCAAGTCAACAAAAATTCAAACACAGATTACCAGAATTTGTGGGGTGCAATGAAAGTTGTTCTCAGAAGAAATTTATAGTGGCAGACTTACACATTAGGAAAACAGAATAAGAACAAATACTTAAGCCTCTAGTAAAACAAGAGCAAATCAAGCCCAAAACCCAAAGAAAGGGAGAAAGTCTAAAGATTAGAGCAGAAATTAATACACTTAAAACAAAGAAACAATACAATGAATTAATGATTCAAAGAGCTAGTTCTTTGAAAGATTAAATAAAACTGATAAAAACCCTAGCCAACTTCACCAAAAAGAGGAAAACACATGCAAATTCAAGCAACAAGGAATGAAGTCCAGCCAGATAGCTCAGTGGCCTAAAATGCCTGTTTAGGCAACTGCTAGGGGACTGGGGCTTGATCTCTGGTGTGCTATACCAGCCCTGCCCTTGGGACCTGCTGAGATGGTGAATAAGACTGGGCATGGTGGCACATGCCTGTAATCCCAGTGCTTGGAAGGCTATAAACAAGTGAATCACTGAAAGTCTCATCTGTACAGTGAGACTCTGTAGACCCTGCACTAAGTATATTTTTTAAAAAAGCAATAAAGAATGAAAAGTGTGAAATTACTGCAGATCCTGTGGAAATACAGAAGATTATCAATAGTTACTATGAAAATCTTTACTCTGACAGAATGTAAAACACAGAAGAAATGGACAGCTTCCTAGATAGGTACAAACTACTAAAACTGAATCAAGAAGATATAAAAACTCTGAATAACCCAATATCAGCCAATGAAATTTAAAAAATAATCAAATATTTAATATCAAAAGCACAGGTCCTGATGGATGCACAGCTGAATTTTACAAAAAATTTAGACAAGATTTAATACCAATCCTCCTGAAACTCATCAATCAAATTGAAAAGGAAGCAATCCTCCCCAATTCATTCCTGGAGGCAAGCATTACACTGCTACCAAAACCAGGGAAAGATCCAATGAATAAAGAGAACTACAGATCAATCTCTTTCATGAACATAGATGCAAAACTCCTCAATAAAATACTAGCAAATAGAATGTAGCAAATCATCCGGAATATTATGCACCACAACCAGGTAGGATTCATTCCAGAAATGCAACCTTGGTTCAATATATGCAAATCTATAAATGTAATGCACTTTATCAATACAACCAAAATTAAAACCCATGAAATTCTCTGAATAGATGCAGGAAAAGCTTTTGACAAAGTTCAGCATTCATTCGTGATCAAAATACTACAAAAAAATTGGAATAAAAGGCCTATGCTCCAATTTAATGAAAGCCATCCATGACAAACTAACAGCCAACATCATGCTAAATGGAGAATAACTGAACAGTTTTACTCTAAAATCAGGAAACATTAGCAAGGGCTGTTACACAAGAGATAGAAATAAAAGGAGTAAGAATTGGCAAAAAGGAAGTTAAGCTATCACTATTCGCAGAAGACGTGTTTCTGTGCATGGAAGACCCCAAAAACTCCACCAAGAAGCTCCCAGAATTAATAAGTAAATTCGGTAGCATAGCAGGATACAAAGTCAATACCTAAAGATCAAGAGTATTCCTCTACACAGATAACAAATGCACTGAGAGAGAAATTAGAGAAACAATACCCTTCACAATAGCACTCCCACAAAAAAGGCAAAACTTAGGAACTAACCCAACAAAAGAAGTAAAAGATCTATACAATGAAAATGACAGTACTTTGAAAAAAGATCAAAGAGGATTTTAGAAAATGGAAAGATATTCCTCACTCCTGAATAAGGAAGAATGAACATTGTAAAAATGGACATATTTCCAAAATTGTTATATAGATTTAATGTAATCCTTACCAAAATAACACCAACATCCCTTATGGAGGGCCAGGGAGATAGCTGAGTACTATCAGCACTTGCCTGGTAAGACCAAAGGCCTGAGTTCAATCCCTGGTTCCACCAAAAAAAAACAAAAAAAAAAAAAACAAAAACAAAAACAAAGAAAGAAAGAAAAGTAAAAACATATTTTACAGATAGAGTGAAATATTCCTAAGATTTATTTGCAATCATAAAATACCTAGATAGCGAAAGCAATCCTGGCCAACAAAGGTAAGGCAGGAGGCATTAGAACCCATGATTTAAAATTATACTACCGCTTGTCTTCTGGATGGTTAACAACGTAAGTTTGCAGACCAAAATTAGAGAAAAAGGAGGGCTACAAGGAATGCCAACATTTTGGCCCTAACCTTCTAAGGTCAATTAAGACTCAGGACATATG
>NW_004524584.1:29996222-29997194 GCF_000260255.1 Octodon degus | reverse complement strand
CAAAGATTTCTTAGATTTGATACCAAGAATATACTCTACACAAGAAAGATAATCAATGGGTTGCTTCCCACTTATTTTTAAAAAATTATCTGCAAACACAATTCAAATAATAGAATGCAAATTATATGCATAGACAACTCTTTTAAATAAGAGATCTACAAAGAACTTATTTTTAGGATATAAAGAATGCTCAAAATTGAAGTGTCAAAAAGAAAATCCAAAAAATGGACCAAAGTTGTCAAAAGACACTTTGTTAAATATAAAGACTGCAAATAGACACCATGGAAAGTACACATTGTTGGGCTTTGGGACTATGGAAATTAAATCTTTGAGGGGTACTGCTACCAAATCATTAGAACGCCTGGAAAAATAGCAATACTAGCTGAGGAGAATGATAATAATAATGATAGTAACTGAAGAGAATACATAACACCTTGAAAATGTATGCAGATTGCTAAAACTTACCTGGTGGGGCAGAACTATAGCTCCAGCCCTCAGGAGGCAGAGGTTTGGGATTACCAGGAGCTAGAGGACAACATAGTCTGGGCTATATAGTGAGTTCAAGGCTACCCTGATGTATATACCACAACACTATCTCAAAAACCAAAATTAATTACAAAATTTTAAAAAGCTGCTGAGAATGCAAATAGGCATTCAGAGTCACTGTGAAAAATATCAATAATCTCTTTCTTCTTTATTATTTTTGTATTTTAGGGAAGGGTCTCTAGGGTGTTCAAGGTCTCACTACTAGATCAGACTGGTAGTTATCCACCAGTTTACAGCATCCAAGTGTTAATTATTGAAGCTATCCTACTAATCGGCTTTGAAACTGTCTCATTGTGATTTGTTTCTCAATAAAATTATTAAAAAATAAACTAGCATGGGAGTGTGTGGGAGAGCTTCTGCACTCCCCTACGCCTGCTGGACCTCGCCAGACCAAGACCAAGTCCGCCGTGACAGTGAGACCTCTTA
>NW_004524584.1:29993090-29994247 GCF_000260255.1 Octodon degus | reverse complement strand
AACAGGAGACCTTAACACCCCCTTAACCCCCCAAAATAAGTCAAACACAAAAAATTAGCAAAGAAGTAGCCAAACTGAACCAGAGTATGGAACAAATGGACTTATTGGACATATACAGGGTGTTCCACCAAATAACAGCTGAATATACATTTTTTTCAGCTACACATGGGTCATTTTCTGAAATAGACCACATACTGCTCCATAGGTGAGGTTGAAGTATATGCAAGAAAACAGAGATAACCTCATGCCTATTATCTGACCACAGTGCAACAAAACTAGAGATCAATGAGAAAAGAAAACAGAAAAACCCCATAAATACATTAAAATTAAACAACATCCTACTCAGCAACCAATGGGTCTCAGATGAAATTAAACAAGAAATTTAACAATATCTACAATTCAATGAAAATTCAAGCACAAATTGTTGGAATTTGTGGGATGTGATGAAAGCAGTTCTCAGCGGGAAATTTATAGCTCTAACTCACACATTAGGAAAATAGAAAAAGAACAAATAAGCAAGCAAATGTTGCACTTCCAACACCTACAATAGGAAAAGCAAACCAAACCCAGAGCCCAAAGACAGGAAAAAGTCATAAAGATTAGAGCAGAAATTAATTCATTTCAGACAAAGAAAACAGTTCAAAGAATAATCGAATGAACATGCTGGTTCTTTGAAAGATTAAATAAAAGTGATAAGCCCCTAGCTAACCTTATCCAAAGGAGGAAATAAAAAATTCAAATACAAGTAATAAGGAATGAAAAGGGTGTAACTACCACAGATGTAGTGGAAATTCAGAAAATTGTCACTAGCTACTGTAAGAACCTTTACTCTTACACAGTGGAAGACACAGAAGAAATGGATAGATTCCTAGAAAGGTACAAATTACCACAACTGAATCAAGAAGATATGACAACTATCAGTAACCCAATAGTAGCCAATGAAATATGAAATGTAATAACAAACCTACTGACAAACAAAAGTCTAGGTCTTGATGGGTTGACAGAAAGCATTTTAAAGATGATATAATATGTACAGTCATCAAACTCTTCAAGGAAGTTTAAAAGGAAGTAATTCTCCCAAAAGCATTCCTGGAGGTTAGTGTTATATTGATACCAAAATCAGGGAAAGATACAAATAAAAAAGAGAACTACAGGCC
>NW_004524584.1:29991494-29992773 GCF_000260255.1 Octodon degus | reverse complement strand
AAGCTACTGTGGTAAAATCAGCATGTTACTGACAAAAAAAGCCAGATGAGAATAAATGAAACAGACTAGATGTTACAGATGCAACTACAAACACAAATCGGCCATCTTATACTTGACAAAGGGGTCAAACACGTTCACTGGAAGACAGCCACTTCAACAAGTGGTGCTGGAGAAACTGGTTCTCCATATGCCAAAAACTTAAACTAGATTCGGGTCTATTGGCATGCACTAAACTAAAGTCAAAATGAATTAAAGATCTAAACACTATAACAGAAACACTAATACCACAGGAAAAGAATGTTGGTTGAAATCTTGAAAACAGAGGTAGGCAGAGAGTTCATGAGCAAAACCCATACTGCATGGGAAAGACTTCAAAGAATCACCCTAGGGTAAGAGCCTGAAAGAATAAGTAAATTTTGAAAGGGTTAATAGATGTGGTAAAATGAAAAGAAACACAATACAAGAAATAAACAATAAAGATGAGGGAGAGGGAAAAGATATAGGAAAAAAACAAAGGGGAAAAACGATACAAATTTATACTCAGAATAGCTGAGATGATTGTAGTACTCATCTCCATCAGTTGTTTCAAAGTAGCAATTAAAATTGGTATTGTTGAAAATTATCATGTTGACTAACTCTATATGCTATTATGTATAATCTTATGAACTCTGAGCAACTACATCGAAGACAGCAGAATGCAATACAAACACCACAATTCAGAAACTTCTCATCTTGTTCCTCTAAATGTGTAACACTTCTAATGCCTTATCAATTAATATTCTCTCTTTAGAATACATTTTAAAAATAACGTAAAGTAAAAAAGGACAATAAAAATTTAAGTTTTTGCAAAGTAAGCATTAATGTTAAATGATTTGACCTATTTTCCATATCTATATCTGTTAATCTGAACAATACATTTAACAATGAAAATATGCAACATAATAACCATTGTTAAATTTTTCTTCCTGTTTAGAAACTGTGTCATGTTTACTGTTGCTTGTTACTCTGTTTTTGCCTTTGTTTCTGCAATTTGTTTTATTCTTTTTTTTAAAGTTTTATTGATAAACAGCAATGAGACAGTTTCAAATGTAATCGGAAATACAGTTTCAACAAATAATACACTGCATATATTCTTCCTAGTGGTTAATTGCTGTACAAGAAGTGGACTTGTGATCCTATCTACAAACACCATTAGAACAAATCATTCTATTCATTAAGAGAATGCAACTATATATCTATCCCAACCACTTTGAAAACACAGATACACAATGGACATTCA
>NW_004524584.1:29989844-29990829 GCF_000260255.1 Octodon degus | reverse complement strand
CAGGGCAAGTAGAAAAGCTAGGAAACATGACTAGGACAAAGCCATACATTTATACGCACAAGATTTGAAATGCAATTATCCTGAGACAAATCAGCAGGTTTTTGAAACTAGAAGTTAATTGATAGGATTCTCACCCTGACTAACTATATATGCTAATACCTGTGAACTAAGCAACTGCACTGAAGATAACAATGTGTATTAGTAGGGTTATGCTTGGAATGAGTGTCATTCTGTTCTTCTAAATATGTACTGCTTGTCATGACATACCAATTATTGCCATACTGTCTCTCAAGTAAATGATTGTTTTTTTTTAAAAAAAAGGGTTATAAATGAGAAATAGAGACAAGAACAAAAGTCACAGGACTGTCCTCTTCAATGCTGTATATGGTTACAGTTTTAAATTTCTGTGTAAATATATGTAATTGTTTATTCATTTATTTTTTTTTAAATTTTTCTTCATATTTTGTAGGGAATTAAAATTTAACATATCAATAGTTAATGGAAAATACCAGTTCCATGTTATGCCTAAGATATTTGGTTTTCACACGGATAGTTAAATTAAACCAATTGCATATGTTGTAGGGTAATAAGCTTCTCTTCTGGAGAGTTAACACCCTAAGTTTGCAGACAAGAAATTAGAGAAAAAGAAGGGCTGCAAGAACAGCCAACATTTTGGTCCTGCCTTACAAGCTCAGTGAAGTTTCAGGACATAGGAGAACCTATTCTGTTACATCATGTAACTCAGTTTTGTCCCAAATTTTCTGATCAAGGAGATAATGGGACCACAGTGGAATGTGATCGATGGTGTAGAGTGCACCTAAGGAGAGTCATATAGAGAGAAAATGTTCTCCTAAGCTTTCACAGAGAGCAAATTGGTCGAGTAATGGCCGTGACTCATCCACATGGCCAACCATGAAAATGGATCTACAAAGTGCAATACAGTGTTTCCAGATAAATTCTGTGGGGACTTGACTGACCTTATCAG
>NW_004524584.1:29988210-29989184 GCF_000260255.1 Octodon degus | reverse complement strand
TGAGTTATTTGCCTGCCTCAATAACATCTTAAATGTCCTAATGTTACAGGTAGTGAGTTAGATAGAAATATTATAGGCAGTCAGTCAGGCCCTCAAAGGAGATAACGAAGACCAGACTTCTTACCACTCTAGGAGGGTCGCATGCTCCTGCTGTGAGCCAGTCCTATAGACCAAACAAACGCCAACCTCCCTAAAGACTGGCATCCAGGACTGATCATGACTCAGGAAGAATCATTGTCTGAAGGCCACCAGATAAGGTCCTGTTTTACATTCAGCCAGCTTGTTATGTGACTCGCTACCCCATTTGGTCCTGGGCCTAACCAATTTTACCTGAGCAATGGTGCTTGCAATCCCATTGGTTGATCATACTTTTGTCCCACACCACATCCACTTAAGGGAGTTTCCATTCTCTCTACCTTAGCCCCACATGGTTTTACACTACAAAAATCCCTGAAGAGACAACTTCCTGGGGGAACAACCCGATCGGGACCCCTCCTGTCCCTCTCTTGGACAGGAACTTTCTTTCCCTCAATAAATATATTCTGCTCATTACCTCTGTTTGTTCCTAAAATTCATTCTTCAGTTTTAGAGAACACAAACTTGTGCAGGTCAAGTCCAGAGATCATTTTTCCCTTTGTCATTTGGAGGTTCCCTCTATCATTTGGAGGTCACCCACCCGAGATCAATTTTTCTCCCTGTATCACTGTGTACACTCATAATAAGCACCAGCCACCTACTGTGTCATGTACATTGGTGCTTGTTACTCTGTATTTGCCTTTGTTTCTGCTATTTTGTTTTTACTCTTTGAAACAAAAGAGAATATAATATTAAATAAAAGAAAGAAAAATAAATCTCTTTAAACTCTTTAAGGTGGACAACATAAGGGCCAGAAGGCTATTGGTGTTGGAGATGAGAAAGAAATTCTCATCTCCAACAACAACCATCTCCAACAACAACAACAACAACAACAACAA
>NW_004524584.1:29976146-29988110 GCF_000260255.1 Octodon degus | reverse complement strand
ATACATAATATGTAATATATATGTTTATATGATAGTCCAGAGCCAAAAATCAAACAGTTCTTCATTCAACTGTTAGGATATAAAATGAAATACAAATTAGTAATAAGAATGAATGACTATTGATACCTTCCAAAATTGCATGAATCTCAAAACATGATACTGAATCAAATAATCCAGTTTGAGGATGACTCTAAAGTTTTTCACAGGTTCATACACGTATATAAGTGTGCAGGTTGGGGGATTATGTGATTACAGATGTTTTTGTAATCAACAAGATAATGAAGTCTCCAAGTTTCTGGTACATACACAACCTATGCATTAATTTTACCTATGTGGTAAAAATTGATTTATCAGTATAGCAAAACAAATAAGCTTTATGCCATTTTCAGTTTTCATTTATTTGCTTAAAATGTATAACAAAAGTGAAGAGATTTGTGAATGGATGCAAAGAACAGAAGCAGCCGGTTTATTCCCCTCCTCCATAACCCTGAAGGCTACATCTTGTTAACAAGGATTTGCAATGACCTTGTAACCAGAACTGTCGAGGAGAATGCCATTGAGATTTGGTGTGGTGGCAGATGCGAAGGCCCCAGCAGTTTGCAACCTGTTCTTCCTGTGTAATGTACTCTCTCCTTCCTGACCATTTCCATGGTGACCAGCACAGCAAGAAGACCAAAAATGATGACCCCCAACTTTATGCATAGACCCAGCATGCAAGTGCTCGACATTTGCCTGCAGAATTCCCAATCAGCAGTACTCCTCCAGAGTTACTTTCATAGCCCCACATCCCTGGCTTCACATTTTGACGTAAGAAACCCTACCCAAATCACCTCAGGTTCTCAGAAGTTGCCCTCTACCATGAAATGAGCCTGGGCTCTGTTGTAAGCAATTTAGAGTGAAATTTAGCTTTTGAAAGATGCAAGAACTCTATCATTGATTTCTTAGCTGATTCCCTAGCTATTCAAGGGTGATGAAATAAAACAGCTGAAACAGCAAACCTGGCCGAGATCACAGAACCAAGTATTCAGGGTCTTTTCTTGAGCTCTTAGATGTGTTGATGAGAGGTTTTTGCTCCTGCATTGTGGCAGCATAAGAGGAAATTCACGCACTAATTAACAATCTACTCTTTCACTCACAATAACTGCTACCTTTCAGTGAGCAGCATCTGTCTGTGCAATGGGCACCAGCGTAGTTACTCTATGGGGCTTCTAATATTGCATTAAATTGACAAAGCTCAGCCTATAGATAATCTCAGTAAAATTTCTAAGAATCTCCACATAACAAATAGTGCCTCTGCAATGCATGTTCAAAACTCTCATGTTCGTGCACCTTTGCTTGAGTCCTTGGCTACTTCAGTCCTCAAAAGCCATTTAGAGGTCACAGTAGAATGTTAAAGAAAAATACATCATATTCAAAGATCTCCCTTGTCCTGATTATAGCTACATTTGCTCACAAGAAAGGAATTGCAAAGAATGAGTAGATAGCTAAGAAACAGAACCAACCAAAGGCAGGGGTCTTTGTCAAGCAACTGTCAGTGTAAACCATCAGATCTTATCCATGAATTTTTAACTGGTATTTACAAAGTTCCATTTTCAAAGGAGGAAACCAACAGCCCATGGCTCAGAATCATTCTTTCATTAAAAATATCACATTTTCTTTCTCTCCTATGCAAGTTCAACTCAAATTATTGTACCTTTTGAATTATTTTCACTGCTCTATTTCCTTTTACTTAAAGCTGTGTTTCACATAACACTTTTATGAATGCATTCTAGAAATTGAAGAGTGCCTGTGCTGCAGGAAACAACCTCTGATGATTCTCTCATTTTTGCACATAATTTTATTTGCTTACCTTGGGAACTAGAAGGCAATTAAGGAGAGAAGTAAAATATCTCCTGGCTTCTTTGTACAGTAGCACAAAGGTAGGAGAAACGATCTCGATTTCTATAGCATAGGGATCATTAAAAAGTTGTTCCTTTGATGTATGTAGAAAAAAAAAGTTTCTCTGAGAATTGCACACAGGCTTGTGGATATGCCAAAAGAGAACAAATGGAAAGCTGTGAAGATGGCAGACACCTCTAGTGTCTTATGAGACATTTAGAAAATGAGAATTCTCAATAATGCATAGCTTCAGCTTCTTTTCATCAAGCACGAGGCATTGTTCTATTTTCGTTTATTGTTTCAATAATAAAGTCATTGGAAAAGCCCATAATTTTCTAAAATAATGGATCAGGAGGATGCAAGCAAAGAATGTATTACTTATTGATGTATAAAATAAGTTAAAGTATAAATAAGCCAGAGTCTAAATAATTTGTCATAGCTGTGCAATAAATTCTGGCTTTGGAGCTAAAGTCCTAGCTTCTCTGTATTTTGCTTGGCTCTGCCAAGATGGTATTCTGAGAAGCACAGACCTGGCTTTCATTTTATTTATTATAACAGAAGCTATACTTACTTCTTGCAGATTTCTCTAGGGATTGCAGTACAAAAAATGTTTACCTCTCTCACTATTTAAAATGTCCTTAGAGTAATTGCCCTGGATACAAAAACTAGTTAAATTTAGACTTTTTGTGTAATTTTTCTAGTTAATTTTGGACACTTTCATTTTTAATATGCTGCCTAGAATAAGAATACACACCAAAATATGCCACTTTCACCTTTTCTTGTTAGAAGTCAGAGTGGGTTGTTATTTTTTTCTATACTATTAGGTTGTAAACTATTTTATGAAATAGAATGTATACATCATTACAATCTCTTACTTAAATATGTACTAGGGAGATAATTCAGCTGTTGAATAGCTAGATTTATTCTTCCAAGTGTTTAACATTTCTCTTCTAGTCATTGTGCAACTTCATTTTTTTCCTCTCCATGATTACATGAGAAGTTATTTTCTATAAAAATACTAGAAATTTCTTCACTGCAGGGAGTGTCAAACTTGTCGGAAGTACAATTTGGCTTATTAATCCTTTGCAAATATTTTATAAAAAAATAGACTTAAGCTACTTCTGTATGTCTTCTTACATATTATGATAATTAGTAATAGAATTCAATTTACTTTAAGGAAAAAAATAAGAATTTATTTGATACTATGTCATTAGAATTGTCATTATATATTGAGAACATTCATAGACTTATAGTTAATATTCACACGTTATTTCATTTGTATTCTCTATGTTATCTTATTTTCCTTTAATGCTATGCATTAATTTACTAGGCAAACAAATATAAAACAATTATTTTATTTTAGCTAGAATGTTGGACATATACTAGCGAACAACTGTCCTGAAAATGAGCTCTGAAACAAATCTGCTACAGATTCACAGATGATATTTAATATACTTTATGCTTCAAAAGGTCATTGTTATGCCCCTTGACACAATTTTCAAGTTTAAATGCACAATATGCTAAACACAGAAGATTGACCACAGGGGACAGAGCTTAACTTTGGGAATTATCATTAATTTGAAATTTAAAGGAACAAAAAGATAGCATTTCAGGAATTGTACCTCCAACTCAGATGTGAGTGATTATTTCTTGTTTCTAAAGTCTGTGAAGATGGTTCAAAGCTCAGAGAACTAAAGCTGCCCTGTGTTCTAACAAAAAGAACCCTCAGGGAGCAAGGAGGGTTTCATGCCCAATACAAACCCCCTTTAAGTCCTTGGAAGATTTAGTGAAACTCACCTGGAAACTTTTCCTTTGACTATATGTATTACAAAGCTTATTTAAATTTAAAACATTGAAATTCTGTCACTGGTGCTGCTTTATACTCATGGAATTAAAATAAAGGGCTTTAAAATGATGCTTTATCCAACGATAGACTACCTATAGGACCTAGCTTCCACAACTCTGTCACAGAGCCGAGAAGTTCCTTTGCCTGGTGGTGTCCTAGAGCATTGTATGACCCGTATGCTCTCTGATGCCTCAGTGAGACGACTTACTGCCCTTCCAGTGGGCTGAGACTATAGCACCAAGTGTAGCCAGACGTACTATTTAATATGGATAATAAACAACTATGTTCCTGAGTTTGCTGCACTGTAATTTGTACACTGTTACTTTAGACTTCACACCTACTTCAGAAACACAGTCAACTACAAACAGTGTGCTGCTTTATTTAGGAGGCAGCCTTACGTGTTTTGTGCTTACGTTGTCTCTTCACTGCATCAAGAAGTCAGACATATGCATCTAGCTTTGTGGAAGTGCACACTGTACTGTTCACAGGATGAGGAACCCTCCTAGGAAGGCATTTCTCAGAGCTGGTGCCAAACGTGACGTCCTGGGTGATGGTAGCTTTATACAGTATTTCAACTCAGGATGGATTTTAAGCCATCCAAGAAAGGCCCATTCAGCTTGGTTATCATCTAAATTCCCAATGTCCAGTTCAGCATGGAAGGGACACTAAAAATTTGCTGGCAAGTGAATAAGCACATGAAAGTTTATAGTTTTCTTGTTACCAAAGGATATGACTTGCCAATCTTTTTCCTACACTGACACTGCTGAAAGAATTGCCACTAGAATTGGGAAGCTCATCATGGAAGTGTAATGGGTAAAGGAAGATGTCGCTGGGTACCTCGGAGCTGAAGCTGCTTTGGCTGGTGGCTTGAAGTCTGTAGAGAGACTATCACTTCTCACAGAAGAAGACTTGTGGACAACTAACTTCCAAATGAAAAGAACTCTTCAGATCATCTGTCTCTATTGACTAAGCTCAGAAGAGAGATCTGGCTCTTCTTTGGTTATGTACATAACTTTTTTTTCAACATATGTCCTTTTACAGTACATGCAAAGTTCTTCAATATTTGCATTTTTTAATTTTTGTTATTATTTTTGTTCTGTAGAGTAAAAGGTACCAGAAGAAACAAGTTTATATCATTTTCTTTTTTAATAATGAAAATTATAGCCTCTCCAAAATAAACCCAAAATTCAATAGCAATTCAATTTTCTTTCCTGATTTGGTATGGATTGCCTATATTTGCCTGTCTTTTACTAAGCTTGAGAAAATTTATTCAGTCATAGAGACAAAAATTACTTGGAATTATAGAAAATATCATACAGTTGTTCCTAAAAGTGGGCCAGAAAATTCAGAGCACCTCTCCTGCTGCTCATCACAGACAGCATCAGTACTAGGATGGTCAGGATTACTGTCAGACCATGACCTGGGAATAGACAGAAGTTCATAGGGAATTCTTAATTACTTTTTAATTTTGAAATATAGAACTATCTCAGTCAATCTACTTTTGTGGCTGGGACAAAATACTTGAAAAATTAAGGAAAGAAAGATTTCTTCAAATCACAGTTAGTGGAGGTTTCAGTCCATACTCAGCTGGCTCCTAGGCAGAGCAGCACATGGCAGAGATCAGAAGCTTGTGGTTCATGTCTTGTCAGTGGCAAAGAGCCAAGTGCAAAGGGAGGGGCCTGTCTCCCTTCCTTACTTTGAAATGCAGATTACTTGCCTCAGGGTAGTTGCAGCACCCACACTCCCACCCACAACAATCAATCAGAAACTCCAGAAGCCAAACCATGATTGCATGAGGCTTTGGGGGAACTCCTAGACACAAACCATAATAGGAGCCATGGCATTATGAATACAAGAGGATATTCAAATGTCTTTTAGGATTAGGAGTTGAGATTTAAGCTAAACAAATGCAGGTTTCTTTAAACAGCTGACATTTTAGTGGGTGCTCTTTAAAGCTGCACCCCATAAATAAAGATAAAGCAACTCTATCGCTACTTCAAGTGTCAGCTCCTGAAATCAGGCTGCAGAGACCATCAGTTGTAAAGGCCTTGAGTTATGTGTGGCAAGAGCAAGTGAAATCCTCCTCTGCAAGGTGTTAATGGCATCTATGGCCTCCAAATAATTCTTAAGACAATTGTGTTAAATACAATGCTTTACACAAATAACAGAAAAACGAGGCTAGCAGCAATTATTTCATTTACTTCCCAGGAAAGGTCATGCTTTTTAAAATCATTCTTACAATAGATTTTCCTTTTATACAAATTCCTCAGTGAGTATAAATTCCAGGCTTATTTTCTATTACTTCACATGTATTTTAATAACAACATAAATTAGTCATGAAAATTTTAAGAATGCCACTAAGTTTTCTTTTAAGAAACATGTTGGGGTTATTGTTTAGTACAAAGAAGAAAGGTAGCACTGTCTTTCTGCTAGCAAAATGCTTTTGTTAGCACTGAAGGAAAATATGAGAGGAAAAAATGGTTTATTCCAGTGAATATCAGCATATAGAGAATGAATATACTTGATGTAATCTTGGTCTCTTATAGTTAAAATTAATTCCTAGTGAGAATTTGAAAAATCGTATATCGTTGTATTCAATTTTTCTTAACAATGTGTGGCTTTTGTACTTTAATGTCACATGGGGGAGACTTGCATATCTAATGGGTCATGAAAATGAGGAACAATTTTCTTTTGTAGATGGTAGCAGGAAATGAGATGTGCTTTCTCTAAAAAGAGCTTTGAAAATATTAAAGAGATTTTCTCAATTTTAGTTAGAATAGTCTTGGCATCTCATAGTCATTTTAGAATCCTCAAATTGATGAGATTAAGAACTGAGGCCTTCAGGAAAGTTTAGGTCATGAGGGTACAACTGTGATGAATAACATTGGCTTTGTAAGAAGAGATTAAGGAGGGACTGAAGAGATGGCTCAGTAGAATAAGTGCTTCCCTGTCAAGCACAAGGGCCTGAGTTCAATCCCCAGTTCAAAAACAAAAAAAGGGGAGAGAGAGATTAAGGAGAGCCTCTCTTCCATCTTCCCATCCCTTCCCTTTCCTTCTCTTTCCTTCCCTTCCTTTCCTTCCCCTTCCCTTCCATCCCTTTTCCCCTCCCTTCTTCTGTCCTCTCCTCTCCTCTCCTCTCCCCTGCTCCTCCTCTGTCCTCTCCTCCTCTTTCCTCTCCTCTCCTACCCTCCCTTCCCCTCCTTCTCCCCTCCTTTCTCTATTTCCAGGAGTGCTGCACATTGGTCTAGAATGTTCCACTCTCCAGAACTAAGTAAATTGTTGTCCATGACATGTATGTGCTACAGCAGCTTAAGCTGATTGGGACATTAATCATTTGCTACATGTTAACTAATTCAATCCTCCAAAGAGTAAAAGTATGGACAATAACATCATTAGCAATATTATTTAAGTGGCACTTGCTATAATAACACAATAAAGTAGCACAACAATAAGATCTTGATTAATTTTAAATACTCAGTTCTATAAATAAGGTCTTCAGGAAATAAGCTACTAAACCAAGGTCACAGGAGGCAGGCACAGAAATGCGGTCCGATGAACACAGCCACGCCATGTCCTGGCTTTCAGAAAGTCTGCTCATGCCCTGTGTGCTGTCCTGGGTTCCCATTGGCCCTTTTTTATCTCTCTTTCTTGTCTCTGTCCATTTTTCATTTTTTTTCTAAGTGACCTGAAAGTGGGCTACTTTTTAATAGCATCTGAAGACTGTCGTTGACTGATAAAATAAACTATTTGTTTGCTTTCCAGAATCTTCCTTCCAGAATGTAGATTTAATCTTCTATTAAATTCCCTACTGTTTCTTTTTTATATTTTGTTAGAAAATTTGTACACACACACACACACACACACACACACACACACCCCAAGTAAACCTACTCAGTAATCATGAAAGAGAAAGTCAAACATTTATTTGCTTTTCTTCAAAATATTGAATAACTACAGCTTATGCAAATATAATCACACTATCAGAATCAATGGGACCTGCATAAAATGCTTCATTATATATTAAATTTATAGAACATTACTAACATTTTTTATTTTAAAAATAAAACTGAGAGTCAGGGAGATAACTCTGCAGTCTAAACACTTGCCTGGCAAACACAGGGACCTAGGTTCGACCTCAGCACTGCATGTTATGCGGGCCCAACCCAGGCAATCTGAACTGTTTGATGGAAACTGGCATGATGGTACACGCCTGTAATCCCAGCACTGGAGAGGCTGAAACAGGAGGATCACTACAAGTGAGAGCTGCATAGTGAGACCCTGTACCAAATACATAAATTAAATAAATAAATAATAAAATGGGTAAAATTGTTTCGTTACATTTTTAAGGATCATGTTCATTACCAAAATGACACAAATTGGCAATTACATTCTTTCTAGCATTAGTTGGAGCATAATTCTTTTCCTTACTCCGTAGCCGTGATTGGCCCAGAGCAATGTGTCATTTCACCTTGTCATGCTGACAAAATCTACTGTCCTCTAAACCAGATTTAGAGCAATGGCACCAAGCTGATTCTGTATGACCTGGCTGAAGCCTGATTATGTCGTTTGGAGAATTCAAGGACATAATAAATGAAATAACAGATTTTCCACACTATTAGTGTTAACTAGGTTTACTTCTCTCCACTCTGCGGCTCACTTGTCTCATAGATGTCTGGACTTAAAAGACACTGGTACTTTGAGATAAAATACAGTCACCAAATGAATAATTTTTCAATAGAGAAAATAATTTTGAAGGTCCATTTCTTATAAAAATATGATGCACAATTGTTTTGAAAATAAATCTTCCCAAATAGCTGCTGATCATTTTGGAGGAACTTCTATTAGTTCTTGGGGATTTTTATTATTCATTTTTTATTTTCTCAATGGAAAACAGAAATATACATTCTAAAGTTTCTAATACTAGGAGAAACTATCATACCATGTCTTATAAGTAGATTGTAAGTCGAAGAAACAGTATAAATTATAAAATAGAAATTAAAATTGAACAATATTCAAAAAATTAATTAAATGTTAATTAATTCAAAATTAAATATTTCAAAACAATATTCAAAAACCAAAATTAAATTCTGAGTCCAACTAAGAGGCTAGAATGTAGTGTATCATATGTACAAATTTGTTATCAATTCAGGCTATTCAAACAGTATTTGACTAGGTTAATATATATAGAAATATCAACTAAAAAAGTTTTCATGATAATAAAGAATTATTAAGAATGAAACATAACATATTTACTCAAATGGCAAATATATGAGCAGCACTTGTAACAGGTTGGGGATAGGAAGCTATCACACAAAGTTCTAGTACGTGGAGGACGTGGACAGTGTCCATGATGCTTACGTGGTGGACGTGGACAGTGTCCATGATGCTTACTGGTGACCAGGTGTCCATTGAGGGACTGAGCTACTGCTATTTCATTGATATATTCCCTGTAGACCCGGAAAGAATCATGACCCGTAGCGTGCAGGAGAAGTCCATTCGTAAAACATGCAGATGGAAATATTTTGCTGCTGTATACAAAAGAATAATTGAAAGACTGCTGTTGTATACCTCTTTTTCTCCTGTGTTTAATTGTTTGTCCTATTAGGTGGGTTCTTTCCTTTCTCATTCATGGAATTGTAGTCATTTCGATCCCTCTCTAGAATATCTTTTACAAGTCTGTGCGTTTTTGTCTTTGTTGTCATGAAATTCTTTAGTTGTTCTTTGTCATGGAAGCATTTCATTTCTCCATTAAACCCAAAAGAGAGTTTTTCAAGGTATATCAGTCTGGGTTGCAATTTGTTTTCTTGCAAGACTTTTAGTACTCTGCTCCATACTCTTCTTGACTTGAAGGTTTCTGAAGAGAAATCTGCAATTATTCTGATGGGTTTTCCTTTAAATGTGATATGTTTCTTTTCTCTAGTGGCTTTTAGTATAGTGTTCCTGTGCTGAATTTCTGAGATATTGATTTTTATATGTCTGGGTGTGGTTTTAATTGGGTTAAAGTTATTTCGAGTTCTATATGCTTTGTTCACCTAAATGTCAGATTCTTTTCTCATTTGTGTGAAGTTTTCTGCTATTATTTCTGCAAATATTCTTTTTATGTCCTTTGTATTGACTCCTTTTTTCTCATTGATGCTTATTAGTCTTACACTGTTCATCTTTGCATCACCTTACAGATACTGAATTATTTTTCTTGCATCCTAATTATTTTTAAGAGATCTTTTCTTCCCTTTTCACTAGCTGCAATGGTGTCTTCAAGGTCTGAAAGTCTATTTTCATTTTTATTCAAACAGTTTTTCCAGCTTGTGATTGAGGTTTTAATTTCCTGTATAGCACTTTGAATCTGCTTCATGCATTCTGTTTCTTTCCTATATTGCTCATTCAAGGATTCCATCATTTTTTATTCTCCTCTATTTTTCTATTAGTGTCTTCTTTAGAAGCACTTAGTATTTCTTTCATTATAATTATCATTTCTTTTTTTACTTCAGAAATTATTTCTGATCTGATTTTCCTTATACCTTTCACCAGTTGTTTCTTTACTTCAGTGGTGTCCCGGTAGCTTGCCATGATCATATATTTTTAGTACTCTGCATTGAGTTTCTTACTTCAGAAACAATTAACTCAAAGATTTTGGATATGTGACTTTTGATTTCGCCTATGCTATTGTCCCCTGCATTTGTTCTTGGTGGGCTCAGAGCCTGAGAATGCATTTTGCTCCTTATCTTTGTCATTTCATAGAGCACTGTCTTCTTACCTTGGTGGAGGGCTTTGACAGAGTTATTACCTTAGCACCAGGTCGGATCTACCAAGTTCAAACTCATCCAGGTGAATGTGGCTTGGGTCTGGCTGCTGTGTTCCACTTCTTCCTGCTGAAGCTTTTGGAAGTGAACCCACTGTGTCACACTGGCAAGTTGTTCTGTTCCTGGATCAGCTGGGTGGGTCTTGCCTCTAGCCTTTCTGCAGAGAGTTCTGCTGCAGGGTTCCACACCAGGCCTTCTGATAGGGAAAGTTTCACTCACTGCTGGGCCTTGGAGCTGGGAGGAATGAGGATCTGGGGAGCCCCAGGTCTCAGACCTCTGTTAGTTCTTTGTCCTATGGAAAACAACCTTCTCTTTTGTACTATTAATGTCACATCAAACTGATGCTTTTTCAAGTTTAGGAAAGAAGCAGTAGAGTCAGCTCTGTTTTGATGCTTTTTAGATGGTGCTTGTAAATAAACAATTAAATCTCAGAAAAAAACAAGAAGGAGGAAAGCTTGCAGGTGATAGATAGATAGATAGATAGATAGATAGATAGATAGATAGATTAATCAGAATGTCTGTGAGATAGCTGAACTTAGAGCTCAAAGATCATGCTCAGAAGACTAAAGCACCTGCTTAGGGAAGCTCAGCAAATGCAAGGACCATGGTTCTATACACAGCATCACATGCCATGCCAGGCTTTCCCCCAGGGTAGGCTAAGATGGCCAGAATCTGGGAGTGATGGCACACAACTGTAATCCCAGTGCTGAGGGGGTTGAAAACAGGAGGATGGCCATGAGTCTGAGTTGTGTAGTGAGACCCTGCAAGATCCAAGCACATTGAAAAATAAATAGGTAAAAGTAGACATTGATTTAAAAAAATACAAGAGATTAGAAAAATGACGGATTCCTTGAATGAACAATACAGGAAAGAAATAGATCGCATGAAACAGAGTCAAAGAGACATAGAGGAACATAAAATTTCAATCACAAGCTTGCAAAACCATTTAAATGATAGTGAAGACAGAGTTTCAGATATTGAAAATGCTGGTGCAGCTTGTGAAAAGATAAGAAAAGATCTCCTAAAAACAACTATGATGCAGGAAAAAATAATTCATCACTTGCAAGATGATGCAAAAATGAACAATGCTAGACTAATAGGTATTAATGAGAAAGATACCTATTACAAATGACAGACACCTTATACAAATGAAATTAAAAAGTATAGGCAGAAGCAACAGCAGAAAACTTCCCAAATATGAGAAAACAATCTGAAATCCAGGTAAACGAAGCATACAGAATGCCAAGTAAACTCAACCCAATTTAAAAAACAAAAAGATATATAATAGTCAAGATCCCAGAAATCCAGTGCAAAAATAAAATACTGAAAACGATTAGAGAAAAGAAGCAGATCACATTCGAAGAAAACACATCAGATTTATGACCAACTTCGCCACACAAATCATGAGGGCAAGAAGAGCATGGAGCAGAGTACTTCAAG
>NW_004524584.1:29973801-29975689 GCF_000260255.1 Octodon degus | reverse complement strand
AAAGTCAAAGGATGCAACATAATGCTACATGCCCCAGCACCTCAGAAAAAAGCAGGGGTAGCAATCCTATTCTCAGACAGTCTCAACTTCAAACCAAGAATGATCAAGCAAAATAAAGAAGGCCACTATATACCGGTTAGGGGAAAAATACAAGAGGAAGAGGTGACTCTCAAAAATATGTATGCACCAAACACAGGAACACCCAAATATGTAAAGCAAATCCTAATGGACATGAAAATTCTAATATCCAATACAACAACCTCAACAGGAGACCTTAACAACCCCCTATCCCAAAAAAGATACATCAACCAGACAAAAAATTAGCAAAGAAATAACAGAACTGAACCAGAGCTTGAAACAAATGGACTTGGTGACATATACAGAGTGTTCCACCCAAACACAGCTGAATATACATTTATCTCAGCTGCACATGGGTCAGTTTCTAAAATAGACCACATACTGGTCCATAGGTCATGCTTAAGTATATGCAAGAAAACAGAAATAATGCCATGCATATTATCTGACCACAGTGCAATGAAACTGGAAATAAAGGATGGGAAACCAGAAAAAAATGTAATACATGGAAAATAAATGACAATCTACTCAGCATCTAATGGGTCACAGATGAAATTAAACAAGAAATTCAACAATATCTACAATTCACTGAAAATTCAAGCAAAACTTCTCGGAATTTGTGGGATACGATGAAAGCAGTTCTCAGAGGGAAATTCATAGCTGTGAACTCACACATTAGGAAAATAGAATGGGAATAAATAAACACCATTATGCTGAAACTCCAACCACTAGAAAAGGAAGAGCAAATCAAACCCAGAGCCCAAAGACGGGAACAAATCATAAAGATTAGAGCAGAAATTAATTCAATTGAGATGAATAAAACAGCTCAAAGCATTAAAGAAAAAAAAAATCTGGTTCTTGAAAGATTAAATTAAATCGATAAGCCCCTAGCTAACCTCACCAAAAAGAGGAAAGAAAAAATTCAAATACAAGCAATAAGCAATGAAAAGGGTGTAATTACCACAGACTCAGTGGAAATTCAGAAGATTATCAATAGCTACTTTGAGAATCTTTTCTCTCACACAATAGAAGACACAGAAGGAATGGACAGATTCCTAAAAAAGGAACAAATTGCCAAAACTGAATTGGCAAGATGTAATCACTCTCAGTAGCCCAGTAACAGCCAATGAAATACAAGATGTAATAAACCTACTGACAAAGGAAACTCAGGTCCAGATGGATTCACAGCTGAATTCTAAGAGAAATTTACAGATGCTGTAGTCCCTATACTCCTCAAAATCTTCAATGATATTGAAAAGAAAGCAATCCTCCCAAAATCATTCCTGCATGCAAATATTATGCTGATACCAAAACCAGGGAAAGACACAACTAAAAAACAGAACTACAGGCCAAACTCCTTCATGAACACAGATGCAAAAATTCTCAATAAAATCTTAGCAAATAGAATACAGCAAATCATCAAGAAGATGATACACCATGACCAGGTAGGATTCATCCCAGGGATGCAAGGATGGTTCAATATTTGAAAATCTATAAATGCAATACATTATATCAATAGAGTAAAAAGTAAAAACCACATGATTATCTCAATTTATGCAGCAAACACTTTTGACAAAGTCCAACAGTCATTCATGTTTAAAGTCCTATAGAAAATTGGAATAGATGGCCTCTACATCAATCTGACAAAATTCATTTATTAAAACCCAATGGCTAACATAATTCTAAATGCAGAAATATTGAAATCTTTTACTCTTAGATTTTGGGCAAGACAAGGATGTCCTCTATCACCTCTCCCATTCAAAATAGTTCTAGAATCATTGACTAGATCCATTAGAAAAGAAAAAGAAATAAA
>NW_004524584.1:29971531-29972389 GCF_000260255.1 Octodon degus | reverse complement strand
TGGGGAAAAAGGAACCCTTCTCCACTGCTGGAGGGAATGTAGACTGTTGCAACCATTATGGAAATCAGTGTGGAGACTCCTTAGAACACTAGGACTGGAAATCCTATTCAATCCAGGTATTTTCCTACTGGGAATTTTCCCGGAGGATCTGAAAACATCATATCATAGTGATATATGTGTGCCTATGTTTATAGCATCACAATTTGTGAGAGCCAAATCTTGGAAACCACCAAGATGCCCATCACCTGAGGAGTGGATGAAAATGATGTGGTGTTTTTATACAGTGGTGTATTACCCAGCTATAAAGAATGATAAACTCGAAGCCTTCATATTTAATTGGATGTCACTTGAAGTTATACTCATAAGTGAAATAAACCATACTCACATGTGTAAATACCCTATAGTCTCCCTAGTATAAGAACTCAAAAGAAGAAATACGAATAGAAAGATATAACACAATTAAAAGGAAAGCAAGAAATTGAGGACTAGGCAATGATGATGGACCAAGGAGAATTGCTAGGAAATATGACAGTTACATGTACAAGATAGGCAAGAGAATCTTCAGAAGATTTTTGAATCTAGCAGTTAATTGGAAGGATTCTCTCCCTGATTAACTATATATACTGACACCTGTCAACTAAAGAACTGCACTGAAGATGGCAATTTGTAATAGTAGGCTCATGCTTGAAGTGCCCATCATTCTGGTGTTCTGAATACGTGCTGCTTGTCATGACACTCCAGTTGCTGCCATCCTGTCTCTCCAGTAGATGATTGTTTAAAAAGGAAGGGGGTGGTGAATGAAGGCAGCAGACAGGAAAAGGAGTGTTTCAGGACTGTCCTGCTACAATGTTGTATATG
>NW_004524584.1:29966466-29970633 GCF_000260255.1 Octodon degus | reverse complement strand
TCTGACCTTGCCAGTCATGCAGAAGATCCAATACCATTATGAACTACTGGACTATTTTGGAATATTTTGCTGAGTTCACACACCTATAATATTTAAATGATGGAACTAAACAAAAAAGAGGATACCGATGAATGACCATTTTGTATGTGTGTATTGAAAATGGTTAGGTTAGATACACAGCTACATTCTCTTACTTCAATGAATAGAGGGATTTGTTCTTATAGTGTTTGTAAATAGGATTTCATGTCTGCATCTTGTACAACAAATAAACACTGCGAAGACAATGTGTAATGTGTTAATTATTGAAACTGTCCTACTAATTTGATTTGAAACTGTCTCATTGCTATTTGTTTCTAAATAAAATTATGGGAAAAAAACAAAAAGGGTGTTAGAAAGCACAGCTAGAGCAGGGAACAAGGTCTGGAGCCCAGAAATTTCAGAGATGTGTTTTGAGGTCTGCACAGTCCTACAGATAGCCAACTATGACTACTGGACTGTATTGGATTATTTTGCTGAATTCACACAACGAAAATATTTAAATGCTTATGGAATACCCTTCTCTGACAAAACTAAATGAAAAAGAGGGATATAAATGAAGAAACATTTTGTATCTTTATATACAAAAGAGTTAGGATAGATATACAGATACTTTCTCTTAATTCAATGAGAAGTAAGATTTTTACTAATAGTATTTGGATAGAATATTATGTCTGCATCTTGTGCTATGAATAACTACTACAAACACAGGAATATACAATGTATTAATTATTATTATTATTTTTTATTATTATTATTATTATTATTTGGCAGAACCTGGGATTGAACTCAGGCCCTTGCGCTTGCCAAGGAAGTGCTTATTCCACTGAGCCATCTCCCCGGGCCCCTGCAGTGTATTAATTATTGTAACCGTCCCACTATCCTGTTTTGAAACTGTCTCACTACTATTTGTTTCTCAATAAAATTAATAAATAATAATAATAAAACCTCTAAAGATACCTTCTTAACCATTTGCATAATATGATAATGAATACAATATCCACCAAGATGTACCATTCCCAAAATAACATATACTTTCACACACATAATGCCAAATAAAGATGTTTTCAAAATGTTTTAAAGAAGTTGAAGTCAGGCCTGGTGGAGCATGCCTGTAATCCCAGCACTAAGGAGACTGAGGTATGAGGATTACTGCAAATTTGAGAACAGCCTATGTTACAAAGTGAGCTCATGGACAGTCTGAAATGCATAGCAAAACCCTGTTTCAAAAAGAAAGAGAGAGGGAGAGAGAAAGAGAGAGACAGAAAGGGAGAGACAGAAAAAAAGACAGAGAGGGGCTGGGGAGATGGAATAAGTGGAATAAGTGCTTCCCTGGCAAGCACAAGGGCCTGAGTTCAATCCCTGGTTCCGCAAAAAAAAAAAAAAAAAAAAAAAAAAAAAAAAAAAGAGACAGAGAAAGACAGAGACAAAGAGACAGAGATAAAGAGAGACAGGGAGATATACACAGAGAGCATTTAGGATGAAAATTAATATATTATTATTTAAAGATTCAAAAATACAGCTGGACATGACTTGTCTTTCAATATCTGTTTCTTCACGTTTCACTACAAGCGAACAGGTGGTTCATGTACATCTGCTGTCTGTGCTATTCAGGTGCCCCACTGCCCTCAGCCCTTCCTCTGGAAGAGGTGACCATGAAGTGCGATGAGCGATACACATCCACCTCAGACACAGGCCATGAATCTCTAAGAATGCGATAAAGTTTCATATGGAACACTGCATTAAAGTATCACAGTGCAGCACAAGGCAGTGTTGTACATGAAGGCTTCCAGTGCCGATTCAAGACCCGTCCAAGTTGTGGTGCAGCAGAAAATGCTCAAAACCACCTTCCCTCACCCCAGAGCATATAAAGAGCTTTCAAAGTGATGGCTTAAAGAAACATGAATTTTTTCAAAATGAATAGGATGATAAGAGATGCAATATTCATGCGCTAAAATAGCCACTAGAGTTGTTTTAATAACACATTTTTCAGATCATCTTATAGCAGGTACATATAAAAGATCTTTTAGTATTGTAGGTAAAAACATAAAAGGATGTAGGTCATTTCAGAAAAAGTAACCACAGAAATGTGGTACCTTGTGTGTGGCCTTTCTGTTATTGGATATTTTTGATTTGTAGTTGAACAGGGTCTTACTTTGTGGTTTAGGTTGGCCGAACTCACCATGTAGTCCAAGCTAGCCTGAAAGTCAATGATAATCTCGCCTCAGCCTGCTGAGTGGTAGGATTACAGCATGTGCCGTCCAGTAGTATGACTGGATTGAAGAGTGGTTCATTGTAGTTTTCCATTTTAGAATTTTGATAGCTATCAAATTTGAGGCAGTCAACCTTCTTTGTAAAAACTTTCATCCTCATGTATTTTGTATAATAAATTGAGCAGATACACCCACACATTTTGAAACCAATTCCATTCAAATTTATAATGAGACAGAATTCTTGGGTACTCTGTAGACTATAAAAGACAGACTACTGACCTACTACATTCTTTAAATTTACTAATCAGAGTTGATGTAATCATAGTTTAATTTAGATTTTTAATTATGTTTTACAAACTCCTTTAGTTTCATAAGTGTTAAGAGTACTTGGAGGTAAATTAACATTAAAATTATGTTCTAAAATATCTTTCTCTCAAATTTGAAAATATCCTTATTATAAATTAGTTTTAAAAATGATTATTCAATTCTATTAAGTTATATTTTTAAAGTGCAATTTGGAAAAATTTTTTCACAGGAAACAGACATTTTATTCTTTCACATTTCCTGGTCACATTTGAAATTTTTTCTTCTTGTAATGAATATTTGCAAAAATCCTGCAGGTCTGTTGTGTGCCAAAAGGTGGAACATTCACTAGTTACCATGACAATGTTCTACATAGATGGATAGGCAAGAGTAATTTTATTCCAGTTTTCAGAGAAATTAATTTATGTTCCCACCCCACCTCCAGATTCAAACCATACACTGCTGCCTGTAATTCCGCAGCGCATTGCTTAAATCTTTTCTTTCGGGTCCTGTACATGGCTGCAAAAGATGGATGACTGTTCTCCCAACACCAGCAATAACCTTAGCCCCAAATCCCTCACGAGCAGTTGTACTCCAAGACCGTAATAAACCTCCACGGACTGTGAGGAGTAAACAACAGAAACGCCTTTTCCCACGGTTCTGGAGCCTGGGAGTCCACCACCAGGGTGTCAGCAGAGCAGGCTTCTGATCCAAGCTGCTCTTCCTGGATCACCTTATTGCGCCTTCTCATTTCCTTGTAGATAGAAGAAGAGTTATGCTTTGTCTCTTTTTCTTGTGAAGCTATCAGTTCTGGTGGATTAGATCAGAGCCCCAAACCTACAGCCCGATCTCAGTTTATTTACTTCCCCAAATGTCTCATCTTAAAACAGTGCTGATTTGAAGGCATGGAAAGGAGATACAGTTCAGCCTACACTAGTACACATCTGACAATATACAGTAGCTCTGTTAGGAGTTAACTGTTATTCCAGCCTTCTGCCCAGTACATTCTGGCTTCCACCTATAGCAAGCGATGTTTCTCTGTACCCCCCAATATTTCATATGGTGAATAATTTTTGGAAAAAAAAAAGAATTGACTGTATTCTTCTATCTTATGAATTTTTTCTTTTTTTTTTAAAGAATCTCTTAGAGTCATTCCTAAGATGCAATGTTTTAATTATCCTAGCTAGAAAATTTATGGTAGTTTTCTCTTATTGTTATGTTGAAATAATATGTATCCATTTTAAATTGTATCCATTAATATTGTTAAATTTGACTTTAAAATTTGCCAAACCATTTAATAAATATATTTACTATATATCAATGAATAAAGCCTATAAAAGGAAATTACTCACAGCACACTGTTAATTTTTATAAACAACATATTTGTTTATGAAAGCTCTTAAATGAAAACAAAGACATACAGTTTGCAATATATAGTATATAGTTTAAGTATGTTGCAATTATATGATTCATGGCTTTCATTCCATATAGTTGGAAGTTTTACTATTCTCATTGTTAAAAATGAAAAGCAATAAAAAATTTCAGAAAAAGAATGTATGTACACAATTCCAAATCTCATTAAGGAATGATATAGCTGCCAATAAATCAATGCATA
>NW_004524584.1:29956545-29965341 GCF_000260255.1 Octodon degus | reverse complement strand
ATCCTCCATATGTATACATGTACATATATAGGAAAAGAATCATATTTAACTACATAATTAAAGTGTGTACAGTTGAACTTTGTGAGTTCTATTATTATATAATCACACTACATAATATAGTATAATATCGTTAATATGATATAGTTTGCATAAACTATTATGTAGTTAAAATATATCATCACAGTTAACTGTATAGCAAATGTCATTTTAAATAAACTAGCTATAAGGAAATATAAGGAGATTTCTATCTAACTGTGTTTGAGACAAAATCTAGTCTTGACTGAGGTTAGAACCCAAATGATTGATTTGCACAGGTCCAGCTCACGTGCAAGAGTGCCCCATAGCCAAAGGCTAGAAGCAGGGCTGACGGATAAATTAACACCATTACTCTTGAGATAGCACTTAAGTCAATCACTACAAGTAGAGAAGCCCTGCAAGATTTGGAACCAGAAGTATTTTCTTTTTTGTTATAATTTTTGATCTCACATCTTAACTTAGGGAAAACATGAAGGTAGCTTTAAAACCACAAGAAAAATATATGAACAAAGAAAGGTAAACTACTTTTTTCATCAATTATTAAGTTTAATGCACACAAACAAGCAAAGTTTGAATTTCAAATCTAGTATCCTGAAAATATTATTGAATCGTTTCTGTTAGTATTCTGTCAAGTGAGACTGTTTTGACTCTAGACTACTTAATTATCAATGATATAATCATGAAAAGAACTTCGAAATCTCACCTTCTGAAATAGGCAGGGAGTTTTTAATCAAGTCAGACAGGTTTTGTGCACCTTCCGTCAGGACGGTTATTGAGTTATGAACTGTGATGAGCCGCCCTTATGAGTACCAGCACCCTACAATCTCTGCAGTGACTCCAGTCGCCTGCTCTCAAGTGACCTCAACTGTGCATGACTTACATGTCAAGGCAGTGCCAGATTTCCTATTACCCCGACCCAGCGAGTATTTGATCTTGTAATCTCATGACCTGCAGCACAATTTGCTGGAATAGTTGTAACATATTCTCAAAACATTTCCCAAATTTGAAAAAGAGAACAGCTAAGTCTGTCTGTGGTATTTGTGTTTATCAACATTTTTATATTGACAACCATATCCAACAAGCTACTAGCTTAATCAAAGTCTAGCTAGCTCTGTAAATCAAAGTAAACTAACTTGTCTTTTAACTGATCAGAACTACTATTTATCAGTCATATCTAGTACCTAATCAATGCATCATATCATATTAAAATTGATATCAAAGTATAAAACAAATATACCAGTGGCTGTTTTGTAAAACTTCAGATCACCAACAAAATGATAATACTGGATAGCATATGCTAAGTTTGTTAAGTTTACTGTTTTAGAACCTCAAAATTTACTCCAGTATGGAAGAGCTAGTATAGTCTGCTTTATAAATGACAAATCATTTCCCAAACTCTCAGCTTACTATATTCAGATTTAGAAAAGTTTAGAAACAAGTCTTTACCTCAGTCTTTGATCTGATCCAATGTCGTGAGCTTCTCCAGATCCCAGTAGGACTACTGGAGCATAAGGGAACTGCATAAAAATCCTGCTTGCCTTTGCAGTGGTTGAATAAAAGAAAAAACACGATGCTGAATTCACACTTGGACTTGGAACAGAATTCTACTTTTAAGAAATAAACCTAACAATGTGCTTCAGCAGATAAGAATGATTTCAGCTGGGCAGATAGCTCAGTAGAATAAGTGCTTGCCCAGCAAGCCCAGGGTCCTGAGTTCAATCCCCAATATTGAAAAAAGAAGATTTTTTCAATAAAAATCAAGGAAATAAAAAAGGGGGAAAAGGCACATATGAATGCTCTTTGCAGACTCTGGACAACCCACAGGAACACAAAGCACCCAGAAAGTTCTTTGTGCCAATCCTCAGTTAGGCAAGCACCGCTTCTCGATTCAGGTGCTCCCCTCCTTTGTTCTTATAAAAATATCTTTAATCTTAGGTAATAAATTTATTTAAAAAGAACAAAAAGCTACACTATAACAAACAGAGCATGTAGGAGCACGCCGTTCCCTTTCCAAGTCCCCGGGAACAGGCTCTGCTCTGGTTTGCAGGGCGTCTGTGCGGGTGTCTGCTGCACCTCAGTGGCCAGTGTCCGCCCACCAGGCAGGCGTGCGCTGCGCTTCTGGCAAGTTGAGCAACATGAAATCCCAGCTCCGATGGAGGCCTTCCTAGGCTGAAGTCCGTCTCTCTCGCCTTTCTTATGTTTTGATCGGTAAAGTTCCCAATTTTCTTTCATCCCTTTTGCTACTCTTTAGGTTTTTCCAAGAGAAATTCAGACGCCTCCAGGCTACAAATATTCATTATTTATTCCAGCCTCCAGAAAGAACACTGGCGGTCAGGCCAAACGGAAATATGTCACTGATACTAGGAAAGAGGAAATGAAGACGTAATTGATGAATGTAAACCCTCTAAGGCACACATTGGACTGTGAAATATCACACATTCCATATCTTAGTGAATAGTTTATTATGAAGATGCAGGAGGTGGCCACCAGGCACTACGAGGAGTTCCTGATTTGCCTGTGTTCTCATCACGAAGCGGGCAAGAACAGAGACTCCAGTCACAACTGATGCTAACCTAATGTCCTCATCCCAAGGCTTGAATCTGCAGACACATTACAAACCAGAGCTAGGGGCGAGGGAGGTAGCTTGGCGTCTGAGCGCCTGTCTGGCAAGTGCAAAGGCCCAGGTTCCATCCCCAGTACCGCATGCCATGTAGGCCCAGGAACTCCAGGTGCACCACGAAACCGGGCATAGTGGTGCTTGCCTGTAATCCCAGTACTGGGGGGCTGAGGCAGGAGGATCACTATGAGTCTGAGCAGCATAGCAAGACCCTGTGCCAAATAAATAAATAAGAAATTTTTAAACATTAAAAAGCCAGGTCTTAAAGCAAAAATAGTCTTTGTTCAGTTTGACTTCCAAAGCAAAATGTTCTGGCTTTGGCAAACTGAGAGAGGAGACAGGTTAGAAGATGAATGAAGGCAGGAATTAGAGGAAGATCGCTGTGGGCATGAGAAAATTATGGCGTGGGCCTTCACTGCTGGATCATTCCAAGCGCTGTGATTTGTATCTCTGGTTAACAGAGGACCATCAAGGGACTGCCTGTAGTGCCTGTACTTGTTGCTGGTTTCAATTACCTGATTAGCTGCAGTCCCAGCTATTACTGCATTGAACAATTGCCCTAAGTATTAGAAAATTCCAGAAGTGAAGACTTCATGACTTTAAATTACATGTGTTCAGAGAAGCACAGTGAAACTTCATCGCCCTGCACATCCTTTTCAGGTTGTGCATCACCCATTTGTCTGTCCTGTCCACACTGCATGCATTGCCCACACATTAGTCACTTAGTGGCTATTCGTGGTTATTGTAAACAAAAGTTGAGAGTGGTTTGTGTTGTATGAAATAAAGGTAAAGAGAAGATTGAAGCAGAATGTGTCCAAAGGCAGCGACAGGTTCACAGAGCATTCCAGAATTGACAAATAATTTTTTTCTTAATTTTTTCCATGTATTTAGGACAGAGTCTACAGGGTCTCACTACATAGGTCAGACTCATAGTGATCCTCCTGTATTCAGCCTCTCAATCCCTGGGAATACAGGCTAGCTCCACCATGTGCAGTATCAGTTGCTGGCTCAGTGTGCCCTGGGGACAGGGCCAGCATGGCATGCCGACGATAGAACCCCCGTCCCCGTGTCTGCCTAAGCAGGGGCTTTCATTGGCTGAGCTATCTGGCAGTTGCAACAAACAATTTGAAGGAAAGGTCCATTCAAGTTGTGCCCTGCATCAGTGAAGAAATTGCACCAAGAAGGATAGATACCCCTGCCAAGGATGATGGCAGATGAAGAGATGAGGTTTGGAACTGACTCAGGGTATACACCATGAGGCAATCAGCAGCAACACCAAGAAAAGTTGTGTGCAGTTGAATGTGTTCTGCTTTAGCACAGTGAAGGGTAGAAATGGATAGGCAAAACTCAAATGGTTTATGTAGAAAGATAACAGAAGTGGCATGTTCTTTCTTTCTTCTTCTTCTTTTTAATTATTTATTTATTTATTTATTTATTTATTTATTTATTCATTTATTTATTTATTTATTTTGCAGAACCGGAGATTGAACTCAGGACCTCTTGCTTGCCAGGGAAGTGTTTATTCTACTAAGCCATCTCCCCAGCCCCAGAGAAGTGGAATGTAAACACTGAACGTTTGCTTGAAAGAAGACTGCACGGATGGGACACTGTGACAAGGGAAGAGGAGCTATGCAAGGGAATAACGCCACATCGAGCTGGCGCCAGGAAGCATGTGCGGAAACTGGCAAGGCCAGAACAGGGAGGTGGGTGCTGCCATGTCCAAGGCCCTTTAGTACCTTCTACAGAAATAGAGACTGGCTTAAGGTCAAGTCTGGATAATTCTCACAGAAGTGGTCCCTAAAAGAATTATTGTGTGTGCAGCACACGTGGTTTTTAAATTTTTAACATCTACACTAAGAAAAATAAAAGCAAGCTTGTGAAATTGATTCTAATGTTGCTTAAATTAATCTACTCACAATGCTGTGGTCTGTATACTTAATTAGCATAGCACATTAAATGACATATTTTTTCATTTGGTTTCTCGTACTCTCTGAAATCCAGTGCGGATTTTGCATTCATAGTATATCTCAGTAAAGAGGGGCATCATTTCCCATGTACTAAGCTCCCCGTGACTACTGTGTACTCTGGAACAGCTAGGATCTGGCAGGTCGGGCGCACAGGCAGAATATGTTAGAGGGCACTACGGTATGTATCTAGATGTTCCCCCAAAGCCCCATGCACTCGCAGGTGCAGCTTTGGGTGTATGCTGCTGGTGTGTTACTTGTGTTAAGGGTGTGTGATAATCGAGTTGGGTTAGGATTGTTCCAGGTGGGGATAATAGAACCCACCCTGGCTGTGGGCAACACCAATCAATAGCTTTACAGCCCAATTGGAACACAAAGAGACCAAATGAAACCAGGCTTTGCTACTTGCAGCTAGCTGCCAGCCAAACCATGGACTATCCCTCCTCTGCCATGCTGCCCTGTCATGGAGCCACCAACTATGGATTAAAACCTTTATAACCTGAGCTAAAATAAACTTTTTCTCATTTAACTTGCAGATGTTGCTTCAGCAATGAGAACGTAACTAATACAGGAGGTACTGGATTACAGACATCTATGAAATTTGTTTTCTACTAACACCATTTTACTCTGACAAAAAGCAATGATAGGCAGGTAAATGAAACAATGGAAGAAAACACTGGCAGTCTGTGACAAAGAAGTGACAGCACTGCGGTGGATTATGGACACATTTGCTGAGGAGCAGAGCGGGTAGAGCAGAGGTTCACAGCCATCCTCATGGTGGGAAGAGTTCAACCAACATAACTTAAGTGTGTTATTATATAAATTACAATATGCCCCTTCCAGCCTCCTGTAAATTTTTTTTTTCATTTATGTATTTGGTACAGGGTCTCACTATGCAGCTCAGACTCATAGTAATCCTCCTGTTTTCAGCCTCCCCAGCACTGGGATTACAGTAGTACACCACCACACCCAGACTCGGTGGCAGGCTCAGCACACCTCGGGGGTGTGGCCAGGGTCAGCGCAGATTGCAAGACCAGGGATCAACCCTGGTCCCTGAGCTTACCAAAGCAGGCCATTAGTCCACTGAGCTATCTCGCCGGCCCTGTCCTCACTTTCCATGAATGAGCATGCTGACTTGATTTCCCACTATATGAATTTTCAAAGTAGGGTTACTTATTCTATAAGGTGGAAATGAATATTAAGGAAGAGTCAGACAATGCAATGACTCTGAGAATAAAGGTTATCCTGTCTTCTAATATTTAAAAATTTAATCTAAAACAACTTAAAACTAATTCTGTATACATTGAGAGCTTTCTATGGAGTGCATTTATTATTATTGCCAATGCTGATGTGCTAAGGTGATGTTTTATTGAATCTGTGAGGGTGAGGTTGAAGTTCAACTTGATTGCTTTTGCATCTGTTTGGAGAATCAGTGGAACGCACTTCCAAGTGTGTCTGGGTCCTGGAGGTGACCATGGAGTATGCATCTGGCCCCTGGCCTCTTAGTTGCTGGCACTATTCCCTGCCCTGCCTGCTAGCCTCTGCCATCCAAGTGGCTTCCCTCCACTGTGCCCTGTTCAGCCAGCTGTTCGGGGTCTAAGTCTTCTGAAGCTATGAGTCAAGGGTAACCTTTCCTCTGTTAAGTTTTGGTTGTTGGGCTTGTTTTCCAGCCATGGGAAGGCTGAACAGATCCTGAGCTGTATCTGCCACATAGTCACCTGTAGCTTTATAAATTTTTCTGTTTTATGATAGACCACATTTCCACCGGCAGTAAATAATGAGTACATACTTATTGATAATTGAACACAAGTAAGTTATTTTTAAAAGATGACAAAGTGTAAAATGTATATACTTTTAGCATGATCACAATCTTGAATGCAATCATTGGTCTTTATATTTTTACAATAGCAAGTACAGGTCATAGGCAGAAATATTCAAAGGCTATAATAAAATGATTAGACAGATATATGTCTGACCAGAGCCTTTTCCTCTATCCTACAATGTACCCTCGGTACCCGTCCATGAGTGATTGCATATTAGTTCTTGTAGACACTCTCAGGTTGCTCAGCTCAAAACATCATGAAAAGCTAAAGTTCTGAGGGTCCCTTGGGGCATTAGAAGGCCTCAGTGCACGGAAATGAGACATCCTGCAGCCTAGTAGGACAAAGCTCAACGGGTCTCTGTGTGGTCCCTGGAGAATCAGCTACCGATATCCTGAGAAGGAACAGATGTTACATAAAAAAGTGTCCTGTGCATGTGAAATTCTCATCTTCTAGGGTTCTGACATAGCATCACTCTGAAATTTTCCCGCCCTCCTCTCTGCTCATTCTGAGGCCAACTCTTTGGAGGAAGCCCGGCTCTCAGCAGTGTCGGGCAGGCATCTATGTGCGTCTTCCATCCTCACTGCAGCTGCTTGTCCTACTCCAAGAACCATTCCCAATGTCAGCTTATGTCTTATATTTCACCAAAAAAAAAAACCTCTTACAACAAAGAAAACATTCACATCACTGAATAATTTACCAGAATCCAGAAAAAAGAGCCTTATGATAGCCAAACTTAACATCTTCAAGACACCCTAGCCACAGTTACTAATGAAAATGCATTTTTGTAATTTCACATGAGTAGGACAGTTCCAAATTCAACATTTTCATAAGTACTTTCGTGAATGCAGAAGATGGATGAAAAATTATATTACTCGCTCTCAAAACCTGATGTACAAAACTTATTGACTCATTTTCTACATGATCAGTCTCTGCTCACAGTCGAATAACAAAATACAGTCTGGCTTGGGTAAGCGGAACAGCGGAACACATAGTGTTGGTGAAATGCATCATAGGACCGTGCCAGTTCTTACACACTCAGACACACGGCCACACGGCCGTGCCAGTTCTTACACATTCGGACACAAAGCCACATGGGCTTGCTTCACTACAGCTTAATCCTTACAAGAAATGTTTCATTCCCAGAACTACACACGAGTGTACTTCACCTGAAGCTTTTGCCTTTTAAGGAGTGGACAGACCCATTTGCTGTTTGAGGCCATTATGCACTCTAGGGTAATATTTGGAGAGTGAAAAAGAAAAGATTATTTTCTATGAGTAAAGGGGAAACAAAAATAAATGAGCCCTCACAGACCTGCTCCAGCTTTCCTTGGACCGGGGCCTTTACATAATTAAAAATCAATGCTCTCTGAAAAATGGAATTACACACAACATCAAATTGCTGCAAGAGATTTTTCATCACAATAACCAACACACAGGGTAAAACAGCAGGCACCTAGCAAATTAGATGGGCTGAGAAGTAAAAGAGAGGGAGAGATGAGAACAGACTAACAAGAGGTCTGGATACTGAGGTTCTTATGTATGGACTTTATTTTTAAAGAGTGCAAAATGGTAAAAAACAAACAAATAAATCATTAAAAAGGATACAAAATTTCATTAAACAAAACAATAGGAATTCAACAATGATTGTTGTATTGCATAATATTGTCTGCAAATTAATTGTTTAGATCACCAGATATAAGCCTGCAAAACTGGTGAAAAATTATGAGAAAAACAAATAAATAAATAAATAAATAAATAAATAGATAAATATAAGCATAAACTCCTTTCAACACACTAGCGGAAATCAACAGTACAATTATACAAACTATCCTGCCTATATACATGAATCTATCTTTTCTTTTCCTTCTTTTGCCCTTTTTCTTATCCCAATTTTAAAGTAGTAGTGCTTAACACGCTCATGAGATTAAAAGAGGAGTAATTATGTAAAAATAATTTAAATTATCTGTTATGAAATGGAAGTCTTGGAAATGATTAACGTAATGACAACAAATTAGAAACATGTGAACCTAGCAAATTTGAATACAGAGACCAAAAACTAAGGAAAATTAGTAAGCTAGAAAACAGCACAGAGACAGGACGTGGTGGCACATGCCTCTAATCCCAGCACTTGGGAGGCTGAAAACTGGAGGACCACTACGAGTCCCATCTGTGCAGCGCAGACCCTGCAGACCCTGCAGACCCTGCTGATCCTGTACTAAATACATAAAAAAAGAAGCAGCACAAAAGGAAGTTCTGGGGCTGGTGAGATGGCTCAGTGGTCTAAAGCACCTACTTAGAACAAGCTTACAAGCACAGGGACTGCGGTTCAATCCCCCAGCACCACATGCCAGCCAGC
>NW_004524584.1:29942573-29956095 GCF_000260255.1 Octodon degus | reverse complement strand
TTTTTTGGCTGGCTCAGGATGCCTTCAGGGCAGGTCTGGTAAGGCTTGAGGATCTGGGGATCGAACCACAGCATCCTGATTGCTTTGTTTAAGCAGTCACTTAAACCACTGAGCTAATGCGTAGGACCCCCAAACTCATCTCAAAATGTGACAAAGACCCACAGAAGACAGAGTTAACTCTTACTGAGGTAATTGACCAGTAGAAGGCCCCGACAGGGCATGGCCAAATGCATTTCTTTCTTACATCATTGCTAAATACAGTTAATAGCATCGTGATCACCGCACTGATTTATTTCCTTTCCTTCTCTTTCCTTTCCTTCTCTTTCCTTTCCTTTCCTTTTCTTCTCTTTTTCTTTTCCTCTCTTTTCTTTTCAAGAGTTAAAAGAAAAACAAAAACAAATTAGCAAAAACTAAGACAGAAACTAACAAACAACAATACATATGGCACAGAATTTCAAAGCAAGAATAAAAATCTAATAATCATTTTTACATTATTATTTTTTACTGTCAGATGTGTTGCTCAGATTATCAGATATAGGCATGCGAGATTGGAAAATAATCATTAGCATCTGCTTTCAATAAACATTTTCATCCTTGTCCTTGTTACTTTTTATTTTTTTAGTTTATCTTAAAGAGAAAATAATCATAATTGATGAGACATTAGAAATAGTACATATTTAGATGAATAAAATGAGAGGTAATCAACTGTTTTTTATTGCACATTGCTGTCTTCAATTACAGATTACAGATATGAGCCTATAGAGTTAGTCAAAGTGAAAATCTTAAACATTAACTGCTACTTTGAAAAAAAAACTGATGGAAATTAACACAACAATCATCTCAGCTATCCTGTATATATATATATTTGCATGATTGTCCCCCTTCCTCTTTTTCTTACCTTTTCTCCCTTTCCTACTCTTCATTGTTTATTTCTTATGTTCAGTCACATTCTATTTTACTATAACTAGTATACCTTTCAGTTTTTATTTATTTTTTCAGATTCTTACACTCAGGAGACAATATGATATTTACATATGTGGGTCTGATATATTTCACTTTGAGTATCGCATCTAGTTGCACCCATTGACCTATAAAGGCCTCAAGTTTGTCTCTCTTTATAGCTGAGTAGTACTCCATTGTATAAAAATACCATATGTTTTTTATCCATTCCTCAGATGATGGGCAATTTGGGTGTTTCCAAGATTTCACTATGACAAATTCTGCTGTTACAAGAATGGGTGCACATATATCACTGTGGTATGATGTTTTCAGTTCTTTTGGGAAAATATCTAGAAGAGGAATAGCTAGATTGAATAAGACTTGCAATCCTAGTTCTTTGAAGAGTTTCCATGTTGATTTCCATATTGGTTGTATCAGTCTACATTCCCAGCAACAGTGGAGAAGGGTTCCTTTTTCCCCACAGTCTCTCCAGAATTTGTTATTAGTTGATTTCTTCATGATAGCCATTCTTTCTGGTGTGAGATGGTATCTCAGTGTTGTTCTAATTTACATTTCTCAAATGACCACTGCAGTGAAACATTTTTTCATGTATTTATTTACCATTTGTATTCTTCCTCTGAGAAGTGTGTATTCATCTCAGATGCCTAAATTTGGATTGGGTCTTTGAACTTTGGAGAACAGATTTTTTAGTTTTTTTATATATTCTAGACAGAAGTTCTTTGTCTGAGTGATTATTGGTTATGATTTTTACCGACACCACACTGATTTCTGAGATGACTGTTTTCAATAGAAACTTTGCTCCTAGAAGAAATCAAAAGGTCCTTCTCCACTCCAAGTCTACTTAAAGTCAACGATAAGTTAGTCTTCCCCAGGACAGGACCACAATATCAAGGAAAAGAAGGCACTGATGTTAAACTTGCAGCAAGCCGGTTACTCTGTTGCGTGGCTGAATTTTTCAAGACGCAGTTGTGCCGATGTGAGCCCCCTCCTCTTCTGCCCGGAGCTTGCTCTCAGAGGGGCAGGATTGGGTAGTAGCCTGAATGAATGAAAAGTAAAACCAAGTTTCCTCAGCGCTAGGCAGACCAGAGGAAGCACTGTAAGCACCACAGGAGATGCAGCTGTTGTCCAGCCAGAGCTCGCTTAGTGAACTTCATACCTAGCTAGACCTTGGCCTAAACTACAAAGAAAACACAAGCAAGTAAGAAAGCTCATTATTAAGTGGTCAGTGTTAGAACTTGTATCTTAATAGCTAATTGTTGGTTAAAATGCAGCTTTATTTAGTGTCAAATGCTGTGAGCTCATTAACTTTGTCTTATTAACCTCCTGCAACTAGAAAATTAAAAAGTTCAGTAAAAATAACAAAATAAAGCAGATATTTTCATACAACTATGTGTTCAAAAGCAAGAAACCAGTAATATAGACCTAGGGGGGCAAAACAGACGATTTCACACACCTGATATGTGTGATACGTTGTTACACAGCGGAATAAATAATACCAGACGAATAAAGAAAATTAAAAATATCTTATTATTTCCAGAAAATAAAGAGATCCACTTTTCTCTGCATTACAAAATTTGGTGTTGGAATTCAGCCCTGGTGTCCGTAATTTGTGAGGAGGGTGTTGGATTTTTAAGACAGGGTCTTGCTACGTGTCTCAGGCTGGCCTTGAACTCACTATGTAGTACAAGCTGGTCTCAGAATTGGAGTGATCCACCTATCTCAGGCTCCTGATTGCTAGAGTTAAAGGCATGCGTCACCATTCCTGATTTGTTATTTTTAGTTGAAATCCTATTTTTCTTTTACTTTTTCATTATATTTATACTTAGAACACCATGAAAGTGTAACCAAATATTAAAAATAGAACTATGGGATGATACAGTATGTCAGTAAATAATATAATAATCACCATAGGTATCCAGTGGTTTAACAATATGAATAATATGAAGGTGTATTGCACATATAACAACTAAATTTATGCAAAGTAAATTAATATAGATTTTGATATAAGTATTGAATGTGGAACTACATATTTGAGAGAAAATAGAGATAAATAAGTGAGCATCTAAATTTAAGTCTTTTCCAAAGCATATATATTTTGAAATAATCAATTGAGTCATTAGTGCATGTTTAGAGTCTTTTAAAGTAAATCTGTTCATAAAAATGCAAAAGTTCTTTATTAATTATTAAAAATGCAAAGTGTTGTATACAGATATATATACTCAGAACAAATGTAATCATAAATCATCAGTTTGTCTTACTGTTCTTAATTATTATTTTACTTGGTAAAATAACACTAGGAATCTATATATAATAGTGAATACAATTATTTTTATATTGAATTTATGCCAAATTGATGCTAGTGTGTGCTTAGGAGTCTACAAGAGCTGTTTAAAGATGTTGGAAAAATATTAATGTGAAAGCACTTTCATAAAATGTGTTGAGAGTGCAAAACTCGTGTATTTTAATTTGAACATAAAAAGTGTCAAAAGTGAATCAATAGTCCTTGGTAAATATATTAAAATTCAAATATTAAAGTGTCTTAATTTTGCATTGATTTTCAGAATAGAGAATTTCTATCTTGTGTTTATAATTACAACAATGGCAATACCTTATAGATTCAATCTGACATACTTCATCAATTTCTAAAGAAAATACATAATACTGATAAAATTTAAAATAATCTCCAGATAGCTCAACTAGTCTCTGGATATTACAGTTGTTATGAGATCTATAATATGAAAATCTTTTCATCCATGTAATGAAACCTTTAAAAAATTGTCTAATCAGTTCTTGTATCATCAGTAACTATTATCCTGGCAGCTTCTTCAAAGTTATCAATGTCTATAAGAATTATGTCATGATATAACTTTGCCATGTTTCTTTGTCACTTATGATGGATTAGATCCTATTATGTTGGGTAATAACTATAACATATCATAGTTTAATAATATAATTATATATATACACACATATATCCAGTTTTCAAGAATAGGATCTCTACTCTATCCTTCAATCATAGTACCACAAGAGAAAACTGGTTATGCTGATTGGAAAAAATCTAAGTTTCTTTAGACACAACTTAGAATTAAGTAAGACACTGGAAGTCAGTAAATGACACAGGATGCAACTAGAGAACATACTCTTAAGTGAAGTAAATCAGACCTGCATGTGCAGACGCCATATTGTCTCCTTAGTGTAAGACCCTGTAAAAAGAAATGGAATGTTCAAGGCATAGTAGATACTGAGAAAGGGGAATTAGCTTATTCAAAAGGGAAGAGTTAGTGAGTTGAAGGGAAGGACGGGAGAGGGAGTAGGGGAAAGGGATTCACCCAGGATGGTTTGGACAACTGTATAGTGCATTTCTGCTGGTCTATGGAAAGGAGCAGATAATACTTAGTTTGTTTTGCCTTCTTTTTTCAATTGCTTGAACTTTTTCTATTCTTAATTTCTTATACATTTTTAAAAATTTTTATTCTTCCAATTTTACGTGCATATATCTGGTAATATGAATAACTGGTTGAAGAAAGAACTAGGTATTAAACAAATACTGCAAAATTCATATTATTTGTTAAGTGAAATTCTACATCACTTGCATTTTTTGTTTTAATTCTGATTTGTACTCTCTTTAAAAATTAAAAAAGTAGAGTAAGGCGCTGGAGTTTAATACATGGTGAAGGTCTTCAGGTTCTTGTGACCTCTATACCTATCATCTCAGAACTCTTTTCACTTGTGGAAATTTTACATTTACTGGCTCATTATACTAACACAACTAAAGCTGTCTTGAAAATATTTTTGTATTTAACCTGATTTTATTAAAAATACTAGCCAAATAACAGACAAAAATGTCAAATATTTGAATATACTCCCTCATCTCTTCAAGAACATCTTTTTCCATATTATTATCCTTAAACTGTAAAGAGAATATCTAATTATAAATGTTTTTCATAATCACTTTTGGGCAGATTTACCATAACAGTAGTACTTTAGAAAATTTAATTGTTGGTACAGGCTGATTTTAAACCTTTTAAAGTGTTCTGCATCCATTTTCTTTATCGTTTGATTTTTTTGAATACAGATCAGAATAGCTTTCCCTAAACAAAATCAATGCACAACAATATTAAAGAACAATGCATTATAAGTACTAATAGTATTTCCTTAATTCAATGTTTTAATATACACCAAGAATATGCAATTCAATATGCACCAAGAATAGTGTGCATAAGAATAGTGTGCATATGTTTTACCCCTACATGAGTGTGTGTGTGTGTGTGTGTGTGTGTGTGTGTGTGACAAAGAGAGAGAGAGAGAGAGAAAGAGAGAGAGAGAGAGAAATTAGTTCAATAAGGGACCAGAGAGAGAAAATGAAGCATTGTCAAGGATCATCTAGGCTACTCTCTTTGAAAGAAGAGCGGTTGTTTCCATTTTGGCGGTGCGTGTATTAATAGGAACAGAGCTTGCTAGGACTTTTCCTTACCACTTTCAATTGCATTAAGCAATGTATGTTGGTCCAGCTGAGGTGCTGGCGGTAGTCTCTGAAGATGGAACGCGTGTTTCCCTGATAACCCACACCTGCTGCTCTTCAGTATGAGCGAGGGCGAGACAGGACGAGGAGCCAGAGCTCCACACTGTCGGCTGGCATCAATCCTTGAGATAGAGGCTGTGACTTCCTGGGGCTTGAAAGATTACACATCAGCGCTGAAGCACTGGACCCCAAAGCATTATATACTATCTCAGCTGTGTCATGCAGATTACTTTTTCTACACATCCTTCTCTGCATATTGCAGAGGTAAATGCAGGCCTGCCACCTAGCCAGGCTCACAGTACTCACCTACCTCCTGAAATTCTCAGTTATCCATCTTCAAGCCGCTCCTTTTTCAAGACTGAATAAAACCCAGGTTTGGCCCTGGGTCGAGGCCTTTGTCCTGGATAGCCATCACCATGGCTGCACTTAGGACCCCTTGGCTCCCCATAATTATAAATATGCTTTAGTGTCTTTATTTTCTGGCGGATTGCACTGAGAGTGGTAGATTGGAATTAACTTGGTGAGATTACAATAACGTATCTTTGGGATTACAAATACAAACTTCTTGGACCACAACAAAGACTTAAAAGGGCTCACTACAGAGCATGAGAAACTCATGGCAACGGGATGAGTCCTGAAAATATTGATTAATTCATGGTGTGTAATTTAATAAGCCAGTTCACTTTCACACTACATTAAAATGATGTCTTCAACAGCAGACATAAAATGTTCTGGTGCATAGGAAATAATTGATTTATTAATCCAATGTCTTCTACGACCTAACGTGGGAACAATTTTGTTAATTTTTATTGTTTTCTAACACTTGCTGGCTGAGTTGGAAATAAAATTGTTTCAACTACTAAGAAGTATTAAATTTTCCCCATGCTTTTGAACTCAGAGCGAGACACTGTGGTTCATTTTAAACAAGGGTTGATCTTACTAGTATTCAGTGACAGAGGTAAATCGGGTCCTACATAAGAACCAAGAAAGTAGTTAGAATAAATTGCTATGTTGTACTCTTAATATGCAATATAAATCTGAGTCATAAAATTACAAGGCATGATTGCAACTAGCAGATTTAGAGTCAGGGTTTCCAAACAGCATTCCTCGCTAGCAGGGTACTGTTGCCCCCTTGTATTTGTTCATAACAGTTCTTCCAGGCACTGCTTTCTACTATAAACGCTTTCCTCAAGTCAGTATTATGTGTGTTTTGGTGCAGGAGACTGAAGCCAAGATCTTACACAAGCTAAGCAAACACTGTACAGTGAAGCAATACACCAGCCCCCATCACTACCCAAAGTTATAATTTTGAGTGATAAGGTTAGCTAATGTCTTATTCTTGAACATACAAATTGCTCGGCTATAATTGAGGGAAAATGGGAAGACAAGCCTGCTATAGCTACTTGGATTATAGAGGTTTCCTTTCCTATTTTACATGAAGCAAAAAAATGACTCAAACTTTACATGGAAAAAGGCCAAAAATAACTAACATTGAAAAGTATAAAAATATGCAGACCAAAGCATCTACTATTTCTAAGACTAAACATGTATTTTATTGTTCTGATGGCCACTGAGTATTCATCATATGTCAACTTTAATGTCAAGAATGTCAGAATTATTTTTAGCTATTTTAAATTTCATTTATTTTGCTTTTAGAAACACATACCTAGATGATTTCACTCTGTATTTCAGTTACCCAATTTAAGGTTTTATGTCAGGGATGACCTAGAAGGCCAGGACTCCTCCAACCTTTGGCAGAGGAGAAAATACATTTAAAGATAAGCAAGCAGCACCCAGAGATGTGAGGGGCCGTGAGTGCACTGAGGTGGCTCATGATGGGCTGAGCCCTCGGGAGGGCACAGGGTGTTCTACTCGGTCTCCTGGGGGACCCGAGACACACAGGGGAGCCTGGGGCTGTGTGAGAAGACCCAGGGTGTGCTCTTTTTATGGCAATTTTCTTGCCTGCCCAATTACAAAAGAAAGGATCATACAAGCTCTGTGCATAGTCAGGCCATGGGGAGAAGATGTCAGGGAAGTAAGAAAGGAACAACGTATTGACCCTTTGCATCTTGTTATCTCAGAAAACTATAATGCAGGCTTTCTTATCCTCCCCATTATAATTTTGTTTAGTAAGAGGAAGGCTGAAAACTGTAATATTAATACAAATATATTATTTGACTAGTATTTTTTACTTTTACATGTAAAGTATATGCATTCTTTGGACATGTTAAGAACATGTAAAGAAACATTAAATGTATATAATTTAACCATAAACTAAATAAATGAAATTGACACATGTTCTAAATAGTACATTATGATTTTTTTAGTTCACCTATAGAGGTAAAATATAAATAACAATTGAATAACCATATAATATTAATTTATGTTTATATAAATTAATTTAATGAATAAATGATGATGATTACTACATAGTGGCCCTGAGCAGGATTTAACATTAACCAGTTGTCTTTTCTTGCTTATGTCTGAGTTTGCCCAAGGCTTAGGGCCTTGTCTGGAGGTGGGCAGTGGATGCATAGTTATTGAATCTCTGCAAGCTATGGGGCTCCCTGAGGCCCACGTGTGCCTGTGAAGCTGTGACGCCTCAAAGGACATGGTGAGGCCCCAGATGAGGACCTCTGGCGCTGTCCCCACTCAACTCAGAAGAGGCTGCAGCTGCAGACTTCTCACGCCTGCAGTGAAGGCCTTCCTGGGGATAGTGTAGCTCTCCTACACCAGCGTGTGTATTCCTGGGCGGGGTCCTTGAAGGGCTCCCAAGTCCTGCCCAGAGTCATGCATTTTCTTAAGTATCCTCCTTTGTTTGTAAAGCAAAGAAAAACAGGCCTCCCAGAGATGTTCTAGATTCTAAACCCCAGAAAATTCTGTGCAAGGGTGAGAATCCTTCTGGAATCCTGAAATCATCAGTTATCTTATGTATTTAAGCCCTTGCCAGACACTCCTTTAGGTGCTTGTGGGCCTAGTCAGCTTACAGTAACCAAGGGACATTATTAATCTGATAGATAAATCCCAAGTTCTAAAACATTTTCATTTTGTTTGCAGGTTTATTTGATTTGGTTTCCCAGGTTTGTTATTCTTTAGAGATTTTTAAGTTTTTGTTATTATAGTGTAGACTGAATCCAGGGCTTTTGCATCAAACTGTAAGATTGTCTTCAGTTTTTTAATTATTATATTCTGAGGCAAAGCTTTGCTACATTGTCCAGTTTGGGATGGAAGCTTTGATCTTCCTGCCTCAGCTTCCTACAGTGCTGAGACTGCAGTTGTGTGCAAGCACACCCAGTTCTTCAGGTAGAGTCTTAAGGCTAACTTGTTTATGATGCAATACTGAAAGGATGACATATTTTTAGAGAAAATTATTTGCTCTGTTTTTATCTCCTTTCTTTTTTATATTTTTAAATTGATTGTTAGTGCAGGCCCTTTTATGCATATTTGAAGTTGGTTTTTGGAAAAATAAATATTCACATAGATAGTTTATATGCATAAAAAATTCTGCGTGTGTGTGTGTGTGTGTGTGTGTGTGTGTGTGTGTGCTCATGTGTTACTGGGATTGAACACAGGCCTTGGTGCAGAAGTAGCACCCTCAGTCTTTTTAATTTTTTTTTTGCTCTGAGATAGTTCTCAGTATAAATTTCCCTGGCTTTGCTTTCATCTGCTAACCTTCTGCAGTGGCCTCTCAAAGTACTGGGATTACAGACATGCAGCATCCCGTGAAGCTTGACAAACAGCTTCTTATAGGAACAACAGCCAACATCTGGAGTAGGACTTCATGACATCAATGACATCATCGTGTCATTAGTGATACTTACCAAAAACATTAATTATATACATTTTTTGGATCACACTGAGATGTTTACAGCCACACCTTTATCTGTATGTCCTCCCTAGTTTTAAAATATGCCTTGTAAAACACCTGTGTTCATCCATTTGTATTTATATTTTAGCAGCAAAATTATTTAGTTGGTAGAATATTTAATGATCCTTTTTCACCCAAAGAGATCACAATCCCTATAATCCAGCTGGAATGCAGGCATACCATAAGAATGAGTAACTAAAGTCATTGTCATTTTTACATTCTTTTGCCTATGACAGAAGGGGGCACCAAAGTGAAATTTATGCAGCCTGGCACCCTGGCACAGAGAAATGTCGACAAAACACCAGATCAGAAGCATCAGGACACATGCAATATGCTTCCCAGCTAGGGTAGGCCTTAGGGACTGCCTCAGTCCATTTCTATTATGGTAACAAAATCTCTGAGCCCGGGCAATCTGTCTGTCACACTTGTACAAGCCTGGAACATCCACGGTCGCAGCACCTGCACATTTAGCGACTGCGGAGGACTGTTTTTATTACTTTGTCTGTTGGTGGCCCTCTCACATGGCGAGGATGAAAGAGATGGAGCGTTCTCGCACGCTCCTTTCACAGTGCATGAGTTTTACCATGAATCTCGGCCTTGTTGTGAAGGCAGAGTCCAGAGGTGTGTCCAGCTCCTCCGGAAGGCCTCACTTCTTCACACAACCTCCCTGGCAATTAAGATTCCACACATGCCATTGGGCAATGCCTTCAAATTGTAAAGCTCACCATTCTAGGTAAGCTAAAGTTTTTGAAATGACTTCCCAACATCATGAGAGTACATACTAACCACCATTAGCTGACAGTCAAGCCTGGAGTAGATGACACTCCAGGAAATAACAATTCAGATTTGAGTTTCTTTCATCACATGTATTATACATAGTGTTTGTTTTTAAAAAATGTTTAAGGGCAGGCCAGATAGCTCAGTGGACTAAAGCACCTGCTTAGGCAAAGCACAGTGGCTGGAGTTCAATCCCCGGCATGCCGTGCCAGTCCTGCCACTGGGAAGCCCTGAGACAGTGAGTGAGGCTGAGCGGGGTGGCGTGAGCCTGTAATTCCAGTACTTGTGGGGCTGAAAACAGGAGGATCACTGTGAGTCTGATCTGTGTAGTAAGACCCCGTAGGCCCTGTAGACCTTGTACCAAATATATTTTTAAAAAGAAAGTAAAACATATATATTTAAAAGAGCAATGATGTAAAGGTATTGAAAAAGTTGAAAGTTGTTGCCAGAATGTGTGAAAAATCCTAGATGAGATAGACACAGAAATAATGCTGCCTTTCCTGTTTTATTGGCCATCATAACCTGGAGAAGAAAGGGATTAATGTGATAGTTGAGTATCTGTGGAAGGTCACCTTTGGAAGAGAAGTCTCTACCCAATCCATCCTTGCTGTCGGCTGAGCATCTGTAATGGACAATGAAGCCAGCACACTCCCACATGCAGCCCTACAGGCAGAGTCGATTTTTCTCTCAGATGTCTTTGAGTTAAACTGAATGTAAGCAATTATGGGACAGCAAGGCCTAGAAAGTCATTTCTTTTCATTAAATGGTGGCCTCCTTTGTATGTTCCAATAATCATTGCTGTGGCAAATAATAAGAAATCCAAAGTGTTAGGGAAAAGCGTATTTTAGCAAGGAAATTTCCAAGACTAAGGATATATTGAAATTAATAATAAAAAAATTTCTGGTCTCTGCTTTACCAAATGATTCCTGGAAATGAGTTAAAAGATATTTGTGTTGGAAAGATGAGAAATGATGGTCTATTGTAGAAAAAATTATGTAGCAAAGCAAATCACAAAAAGGCTGACCAAGGTCCTTAAACGCGAGTGGGCAATAATTCACCATAATAATATACTTTGATTCACTACTTTTAGCAAAGGTTTAGGGAAAAAATTAGCTGAGAAAGAATCACTATATTTGTACGAGTAAATGAAAATGAATTTAAAAAGTAATTTAGATCTACAGTTATTTAGATTCCAAAATGTTGGAATACCTGATTGCCTTAATACTTAAAGAATGGGAAAACACCAAGGCGCCTTGAGTGATAACTTTAGTAGTAGTCTTTTTGTGACATATATCTATATACACATGTCCTTCCCACAAATGCCATCACTTCTAAGTGTCAAGTTAGCTGCCATTAAGTTGAGAGAAAACCATAGTACAGTGTAATATAAAGAGTGAAAAGTGTATTTCAATTACACCATCCCTGAACTCACCATCTACGCTGAGCTTCCATGGATAAATGTGAAGGAGAGAGATTAATTTAGCTGCACAGTTCATAGCTCACTAGAATTGGAAATTTCATATCTACTTTTGGTGGGGACAGTTGGCTTCCCTTCAAAATCTTTGGGTTCTGTTTGGATGCAAAAAGTAAATACAAGCACTGGGCAAAAGAGGATAAACTAAGTTGTTTAAAATGTTTCCAGACATGCTACGACTATGACTCATGCCTGATGAATCAGACATTTGTACACCTCCAAGATAGACAGTGTTTCTAAGTCTGCCTCGATGTTATGGTTTGGATAAGTGATGGATCCTAAACCACTGAACAAAAGAACAAATAGGTAAATTACTTGCAAGCTTATCAAATAAAATTTATTGTATGTAACATCCCATTTGATGGTATCTAAGAATATGCACAAATTCAATGGTTATCTTGGTAGCCTGGCAATTGTTTCACCTAGTAGTGACAAGGTGAAGAGATTGCATTGACTTTGGAAGATGTCATTCATCCAAAAGACTTCCCATACTGGAGAGGGTTAAGAGAAGAATAAAATGAAAATATTGTTATTTTGTTAAGGTGCTGAGATATGAAGGGCCATGGACTTGTTTAGGGGGATTTCCCTGAAATAGATGACTAATGATTACCTGGTTCTTACTGGCCCAGATTGCTGGTACTGCGCTGATGAGTAACTGGAGGGTGAGTGAAGCACTCAGCCAAGATATCTAAATAATACTTGAAGTCACTTTGACCACTTTACAAACTCAATTCACCCTTGGGATAAAAAATAGGCAACATGCAAGAGAATTTATCATAAAAATTAGTCAATAAAGACCCTAAGTAAAGTGAATTCCTGTTAAAAAAAAATCTACCCTCCTGTAAATATTGACCCTGAATTAGCCAAAGGGTTTTATACACCATGATCCAATAGGAAACACTGTAGATGTTCAATGAAAGTTTCTCTAATCTGAAATACGATTTGCAGTAGTTTATCTTCCTACTGGAGAACAGTTTTTAGTGAGTCATATGGAAGCTAAATTTTTTATAGCTAAGTACATCCCTCATTCCATTCAAATCTGAAATTAACTGCTCACCAGTTGTGTCAGTTACTCTTCTCTTGTTGCTGAGACAAAAACCTGACATGCAAAATGAAGGAGAAAAAGGTTTATTTAACTCACAGGATTTATTCCATGCTCAGCTGGCTCCAAGGCAGAGTGGCACATGGCAGAGAACAACCTTTCATGGTAGCAGCAAAGAGCAAGAAGAGCCACAAGAGGAGTAGCAGCAACCATGGCAACAGAGAGGAGGTCTGTCTCCCTTAAATTGTATTCAAGCTATCTGCCCCAGGCTGTGTGTAGTACTCACACCCATAATCCCAGCAGTATTAAAACCCATAATCCTAGCCTTGATCATGAATTAATCTCAAACTCTAAAAGTCCCTGCCCATCACTGCACGAGGCTTTGAGGGGACAACTAGACACAAACCATAACACCATTGTATTTACCAAGCTCTATTCTTTTGCTTGATATGAGATCTCCTTAAGGAGAGAGGATTAGGGTTGGCACCGAAGTGCCTGTATGAAAGAGGGATTAGTGAATGGCATGTGCATTTGCATGATACTCTCAGAGTGATGAGAGGAAAGCCTTCACCTTTCTGTTACAGGTGGGTGTTTGGCTCACTGCTACATACAATCTATGTGGGAGGAAAGACATCTACCCAATTCATGGGGTCTGGTCAGTATTGACCCTTGATTAGAAAGGTGGCTATGATCCCCCACGTGTGGGCCATTAAAAAAATGCAATGTAAAACAGTGGTTCAAATTTTAAATTTAGAATTATTTAACTGCTTATTGAGTCCCAGCCCAGGCGCAGCGTGGGGCGGACCCTCTCCCAGCCCCTTGGGCCTCCCCGCACCACTCCGCAGTGCCTCCCCCACCCCGCCAGCCGAGTAGAAATTT
>NW_004524584.1:29926458-29935013 GCF_000260255.1 Octodon degus | reverse complement strand
ATATATATATTTTTTTTTCCAGGACTGAATTTAATTTGGCTAGTGATATAATGCAAGAGAAAATAGCATGTGTGTAGCCAAAGATAGTTTCTTTCTTAAAAATATACATCCCTAGTATTTCAAGTAAGTTTTGAAGCCAACCTCTGACTCATTTCCTTCTGCCCCTAACACTGTCCCATGAACAACTAACAAGTCTTACTGAGCCCACATCTGACTATGACAGAAGCTGCCCTAGAGTCGGGTTCCTTGTCCTCTTGTCTCTGTCATCACCAAGCTGCGATGCTGAGTCTGGATCCAGAAACAGACGCTCGCCCTTCCCTTGGACAGACACACACAGCGAGAGCCCTCGGGAATCTGGAGGGCTCTTCTCACCTGACCAATCACAGTACTTATACATTGTGATTTGAGCCTGAAGACCTTCTGTGTTCTCTTATTTATATCTGCTTTTAGAACTACATCTTCCAAGATTTCTCTTCTCTGTCCTTTCTTCACCTTCCAGCCAAAGCCAAGTTTGTTCCTAGACTCTCAGGAAGCAACACCTGAACCTGTTGCATATTATGAGTCGGTGCTGAAAGAAACAAGGAGAGGACCTGATGAATGTAGCTTCAGAGGTCTCACTGAGATTAGCCTCTCTCTAAGTGAGCCCAGAGCCACAGAAACATCTCACATTTATTGAGGGCTAAAGGCAGCTAAGGAATGTGCAGAGCTACTTTTGTAATTACATAAACTACTCTATTGACTTCAGGCATTTACCTAACACTAAATGTATACAACGCTAGCCATTAACGTCCTGAGCAAGGGAAGAAGCAACAAAGGGCGCTAGCAGGAGGAGCTGCTGTCTTCAGCCTTGATTCCCAGCTTGCTAGGATTTGCAAGTGAGACAGCAGCTCTCCTCCGGCTCTGTCTATTACTCATGGCTCCCTCGGGACATTAGGCTCTTGTCCCATGTTTATATTTCTGTATGAACCCACTTCCAGACAATACTGTCCTATTGTAAAGGATTGAGAGAATTCAGCACTGTGCACATTCGCTTTTAATGTACTCTGCCTCCCGCTGCCACAATACACTGCTCCTACTGGGGAGCAACAGTGGAGACGACACTTGCCCCTTTTCTTCTACCTTCTCATACAATTTCTACAATCGAGCAATTACAAAGCTACTTTTTAACTGCACCATTGTGTCCTACTATTCACATTACATTTGAATTGAACAAGTGATCACTGCTAGACTATCTCCCTTAATTCAGCATAATACGTTCCCTGCTGTAGTAGATATAGTACTTCACTCCATACGCCAAATAATATCCCATTTCATACACACACATTTATTTATGCATTAATCACTCAATGGACATTTAGATTATTTCTGTATTTGATGATTATGGAAAACATCATTAGAAAAACTGATGAATTTTAATTTCTTTTTCATTTTTAAAAGAATACAAAATAGTAATAGGAAAACACAGCATTAGAAATGATGCAAAACTTCACTAAACAAAGTAATAGGAATTCAAAAAATAGTTGCTGTATTTCGTGATATTCAGGGTACCAGATATAAATGTGCAAGCTTGGTTTGAAGAAAAAGCAAAATGAAAGAATAACAAAAGCATTGTGAGAAATTCTAAGGAAAAACAAAACAATAAGAAAAACATTATGGGAAGTTCAAAAGAATAAAAAGGGGGAAAAAAGCATCAACTGCTCTTTTCATAAGACCAGAATAACTTGGCAGTACAATTATCCAAATGATTCTACAAATTGTTAAAAGATACATTTTTAATTATACTATATTGGGTATACAATTTAAAATGTAATTGATGGCTTATCTATTAACTCTGTTGAATCATTTGAGGATCCTGTACAGCTGAAATGACTGCATCATTTTACATTCCCAACAGCAGTAAAAAGCGCCTTCCATTTTCTTGTAAACACTTTTATCAGGGTCTTTGATCACCGTCATCCAAACAGGTGGTAAATGGTATCCACACTGATTTGCATTTCTCTAATAACCGATGATGCTAAGGATCTCTACATGTCTATTCTGGCTTTCCTATTTTTTTGTGGGGATGCCTATCAAAATATTATGTATATTTTTCATTGTGTGCTTTGTCATTTTTGTATGTGTGGCCGGCTCAGCTCATCCTGTGGGAGGCGCTGGTGCTGCATGTGGTGCTGGGGATTGAACCACAGGCCCTGCACATTTGCCTAAGCTTGCCTAAACCAGCACTTTAGACAGCTGAGCTATCTCACTGGCCCCATGATTTGTCTTTACAATATTATTTTAGAGATCTTCATATATACTCTACATGAACGTACCTTATCAGATATGTGACCTTTCTCCCAAAGGTTGTCTTTTCATTTTCCCAATGATATCTTTAGAGCATGAAAATTTTAATTTAATTTAATTTATTTTTCCATATTTAGGACAGGGTCTACAGAATCTCACTACATAGATTGAACTCGTAGTCCTGTTTTCAGCCTCTCAAGTGCTGGGATTATAGGCGGCGTACAACCACGCCCAATCTCAATCTCCATCTCGGGGTTCCCAGGAGGCAGGACAGACACCCTACGGTAGGGATCGAACCCCAGCCACTGAGCTCTGCCTAAGCAGGGGCTTTAGTCCTCTGAGCTATCTGGCCAGTCCTTATCCGTCTTTTATTACAGCTTTTTTTTTTTTTTTTTAACAGAATAGCACTTGCATAATGGTCTTAGATGCATTTGGGTTAAATATGCCGCACAGTGTGTTAGAATGCTGTACTTATGTTGTGTTTGTTCTTGTGCAATACCTGTAATGTTATCCCAGAGCCACTGCTTGAATAGATCACTCCTTCCTTGTTCGATGGTAAAGACACTCAGAATAAAAATCAACTAATCATAAACACACGTGTTTAAATTTAAGCTGTCAATTGTTCCATCGTTTTGTTCTTGTATCTGTGTCACAGTCTTGAATATCATCACTCATAATAAGCTTTAAAATTGCTAAGTGTGAGTCATACAACCACGTTATTTTTCAGAATTTGGGCAAATAAGTCAAGTGCCTCTCAATTTTCTATAAATATAAGGAGAACCTGAGACTCTGATTAAGATTACTTTGAAATGGAGGCTGAGCTTGGGCCATATTACATCACAATAATCTTAATCTTCTGATCCACATGAATCTTTTTATAGAAGATTGTTGTTTTGGTCTTCCTTAACACTTTTCAATGCACACATTTACTTCTGTTAATTTTTACCTGCTTTCTTATTTATGGTGCTGTCATTAATGAAAACGTTTTCTTAATTTTATTTTCAGATTTTTTTCCCTGACTGTCTTCAGAAGGGTTACTGAATTTTCTCTTCTCAATTCATTATTATTTCTAATATGTTTCTATTTGGTATGTAATCATTTTCCACATTAAAGTTCATGACACAGATGTAGAAATATGCCTTTGCTTGTTTCATTTCAGTCTTGATGTCTTTTATTTTATTATTGTTTAGTTACATTATTAGTAATATGCCTTTTTCAGGTATCTTAGTACACTGAGTCTTCTTTATTATGGTCTTTGATTTATTTAACTGAAAGTTTCACAACTTTGTTAATAAGTTCAAAGGAACAATTTTGGCTTATTTTTATTTTCTGAGTTATTTTTATGTATTTATTAATTTTTACTCTAATTTTCTTCTGTTTGTTTAGCTGTAATTTCATTTCTCTTGTCAAATTGCTAATGAATAATTTTTTATGCTTTTCAGATGTGGGCATCCTGGGGCCTGCCCCGTAGCTCAATTGTTTAAGTGGCTGCTTCAAGAAAGCAGTCAGCCTCAGGTTGCTGTGGTTCGATCCCCACAACTCCAGCCAGCCAAACATGCCCTGAAGGCATTCGGAGCCAGCCCCCCCAAAAAAATGTAGGCATCCACAATTATAAATTTTCTTGCAAATACTCCTTTAGCTACAACCTAATTGTACTTTTTATCTTCTATGTATAAAATTTTTATTTGTCAATTATACCCTAAAATGGTTGGCATAAAATAAGCAATTGATATTTGGGATGAAAGTAGGCTTAAGGGTTTAGTAATAGAAGGATGTTTGCTTTGACCTTTGTGTCAGTTGACATTTTCACCAAAAATACCACATAGTGCATGAGCATTTTTAAAATAAAAATTAAGTAGAACACTCATGAAGTTAAGGGTGGTTCAAAGACAAATCTGAATCTCCATTACATCAGCCTTTTCTTCAAGAGGTTCAAGTAGATTTCCTGGGACCTAGGAGAGAGGAAGCAGGAAGAGAAACACCACCAGCACTTACCCAACCATGTCCGGGCTTTCTCTCACTTCCTGCAGACTGACCTTTGCTGAAAACTTCCCTTGACAGGTCTTCCCTTTCTTCCCCAATTTAATTTACCCATGCTTATGTTGAACAGGTCAAGTTCCCTTCTTCTGTTACATGTCTTTGATTGCCCAACAAAAGCATATGGGGCAGCAGCTGGCTGAAAGTGTCTCTCAGGTCAGTTTTCAGTGTAGTTGCTTGTTATGGGATTGTACCTCACACAATGGGGAGATACAAGTTTGTATGAAAAATGGGGCAAAGTTTTAGTGACTTCTGATATATATTTCTATGAGTTTAACTTTTTACATAAAAGACTTGACTTACAATATAAGCCAAAATAAAAAATTCAAATGAAAAGATTTATCATCCTTACCAAGTTTTTTCCCGAGGGTAAATACACCATAGGATGTGTGAAATACAGTTCCAGTAACAGTACTGGTAAATGTGGGTCCATTTATTGTGATGTTCTTTCATATTACGAATATGAAAGAAAATGTAACGAAAAAATGTAACGAATTCCCTTAGTTAAGTTTCATACCCTCTATGCATTCTGCATTGGCTCTGCTTATGGCTTACTTCCTGTGAAAGACTTCATTCAGCAAACCAGCATACATTTCACACTTGTGTGCTAGAAAACATTTCATTCCAAATCTGTTACTTTCTTGCCTGCTACATGGTATGAGTCAGAACCCTGAGCTCCGTTTACGTTGTAATGTCGACTGGATTGATGTGTTTGCCTGTGAAGGTGACGGGAAAATTTGACCAGTCCCAAGTGCAATAAAAAAAATCTTTCAACTGTCAGCCAAAGATTTTCTACCTTTTAATACTGTGAATTCTCAAGGTGAAGGGCTGTATTTCCTTTTCCTTTTTCTTTTTTATGTTTTTGTAAAACAAAAAGTAGAAGTATCAGACTGGGCGTGGTGGGATTGTACCTCACAGGTACAATTGCCCATAATTCCAGCGCTTGGGAGGCTGTAAACAGGAAGATCCCTATGAGTCCGAACTTTGTAGTGAGACTCTGTACTAAATACATTTTTAAAAAGTATCAATGGGACACAGGAAAGAAAAAACATTAAGAAAAGAAAAAGATTGAAAAAGAAAATGGGCCAAAATCTTGATCCCTCAGAAAAATGCAGGTCAACTGCAGCTACGAACAGGACCAGTAGGGAAAAAGCCAGCGGAGAGCACCCCTCTGCGCATGGCACCAAAGCGTCCTGTGCAGGCGCCGGGTCTTGCAGATGATCCCTGCCTCATAGCTACGGCTCTCTGGGTGATTGTGAGCTACACCAGGAATTTACTCCCTTTATATCTGTAGACATAAACGAAGACTGGATGTGTCTCTTAGAAAAATGACAACTTGCCAATGAAAACCTAATATGCATCGATAGAGGTCATAAAATGCCTTCACTCATGTCAAAATGTAAACTCCTGAGTAACTTTCAGCAGAGCTCTCATATGTATGCTTATGAGTTGCCTCGGACACTTAATAAGACAAATTAGCTAGTTAGCTAGGTAGGCAGGTCAGTCGATAGATCCGAAAAGTAAATTCTTTAAAATGGTAAATGTTAACTTATTTTTTAAAAGTACCTAAATTAGTTTGCTATTTCACTCTTTTTGCACAAAAATATAAAACTAAGCAGTGCAAATATTTGAAAAATTGAGTAATAATCCTAGAGAAGCACTCTTTAGATTTGATTGTTGACAATATCAGTGCGCTCCTAAACTCCATGTTCAAATCCCAAATCTAGTGCATAGTCTTAGCAACAGGGACCTCTGTGACTGCCTAGGCTAGACCACAGGGCTATCATGATGAGAATTCTGTCCAAATCAAAAAAGAAGACATGGATTTTGGCTCTCAGCCACGTAGAATCACGGTGAGAAGACAGACATGTACAAACCAGTAAGAAGACCCTTATCAGACATCAGATTTGCCTGCCCTAAGATGCTGGACATTGCAGCATGAGAAATGAACATTTGTTGTCTAAGCCACATGATACCAGTATGCATTTATTTTTTACAGTTGCAAAACTGACCAAGAGAGGGTCAATAAGAAGAAAAAAATTACAACACTTACGTAAGATAGTTTTATGTAATTCCCCATATGGGAATTGTGTCAACGTTACTTGGTTATTTCCCATGTTCCTTTTAAAAGACTAAGTATTGGTGACAAAAACTTCATAGCATGCTTCCAAATAGCAGTTTTCAATTACAGCTTCTGAAATGTGGGGACATATAAATACTTGCAATAAGCAATTTCTGAGGTAGATGATACTGCACATTTTTCTCTATATAAATCAGTTTTCAAGAGACTTGTTTTTAAAAGATGTCTCAACAATAATACAAAAGAAAGAGAAAGAGGGTGAAATGAGGAGAGAGGAGATTTTATCACTAATTCAAATATTCAGAATTGGAGTGAGTTTATAAACATTTGGAACAAGTGATAAAACTCATGAAAATATTTCTATTCTGATGTATACAAAATCTCAAAGCATCCCTGCCAGTTATGTATATTTACACATGAGTCATACAGACTATTTCTCCCAGTTTTCAAAGTTATGATGACTTCATTCTTCAAATTGTATGTTTTACTGAGAAGGAGTACTCTCATATTAGCATGTTGTCCAAGACACTTTCCTTGTCCCTGGAACAACATCTGACATCGGTAATTGAAGGAAGAGAAGTCGAGTTTGTCTCACAAGGAACAGCAACAGCAGGCAGAAGGCCGAGGTAGCAGGCGATGGTGGCCAGGCAGCAGGAAGAGAAGGAAGAGCAGAGAAGGCCAACCCCGAGCCCAAGGACCTGCCTTTACCAAGGCTCCACCTCGCCTGAGCAAGCCAGCTACTGCACCTCCATCCATAGCTCAGCCACCTTCCAAAAACCATGCCTAGGAGTGCTCGAAGCCATGGGGGACACTCTTCATTGAAACTTAACAAATGCTATTGTATACTTCTGAACAACAGTATTAGCATTATTAAAGTGTGATTTACTCCAAAGTGCTGTATGTGAAAAATATATTATCACAAGGAATGAAAATAGTAAGTTCTTCTTTTCTTCTAATGAATTTGCTTGTTATGAGGTCCCGCTTCGCACCTCGGACTCATACTGATCTTCTTGCTTTTGGCCTCCCTGGGACTGGGATTACAGGTGTGCGTCACTGTGCTCTGACTGTGTGACCGGTTCATCTTGCCTTGCGGGCAGAGCTGACACAGCAAGTGGTGCCAGGAATCGAACCCCAGTCCCCGCGCTTGCTTAAACTTGCCTAAGCAGGCACGTTGGTCCATTGAGCTATCTTGCTGGCCCCAAAAATATCAAATTTTCTCTTTACCTGACAACCTTTCTTCCAGTTGTACTGGTCGTGGTTAAGCCTGATTCTGACAACGTGGCTTGCTTGACAACTGCCTAGGACCATGAGGCGAACCTGGCGCATGCGCGCCGCAGGAAGCACTAAGAGCTGTCTCCACAAGGGCATCTCAAGATGTATGTGCTATTTCCTCTAAGCAGAAACCTCAGTATTCAGGGCTAATTGCAGTTCAGTGGGTGTTGCTGTCCCAGTCGGGGCACTCAGTTACTAAAAGATTCACCAGAACTAACTACGCAGACTGTTACGAGGACTTCTGAGTATGCAGAGTGGGTCACTAGGTAGGATGTAGGCTCTGTGTCTGCCCCCACCCCTTCCTCTCTAGCTGTTCCTTTCCTGTTTTTTGTCTGTCACGAAATATACACCTCTGCTGCACCACACCCTTCAAACTGCTGGAGGCCTCTGCCTCCCAGAAACATCTAACTGTGGACTGAATACCGTGAACGCTGAATTAAACCTCTGCTCCATTAAATTGGGCTATCAGTTACTGCATCCCAGTGCTGGGTAATAAAATACGCATCACCAGATCAAACACGAATCAACTGTCTTAGTACCACGTTCAACTCTACTTTGAAAACCATGACTTCTGTGTCACTCACTGACTTCGGGTTTTTTAAAATATGTTGAGTTTTGTATGTGATTGGGTTCCTGAGACAAATTGAAGTTATAACAAGCATGACTTGTCCAAGAATAGGAGAAAGATGTTTGACATCCTGCGCCTCCTTACAAAAATGCATTCTGTGTCCAGGAATAGAGCTCAGTGGCTCAGTGCCTGCCTGGCAAGTGCTAGATCCTGAGGTTGAGTCTCAGTACCAAAGAAGAAGGAAAGAAAGAAAGAAAAAGAAAGGAAGGAAGGAAGGAAGGAAGGAAGGAAGGAAGGAAGGAAGGAAGGAAGAAG
>NW_004524584.1:29915012-29926358 GCF_000260255.1 Octodon degus | reverse complement strand
AAGGAAGAAGGAAGGAAGGAAGGAAGGAAGGAAGGAAGAAGAAAGGAAGGAAGGAAGGAAGGAAGGAAGGAAGGAAGGAAGGAAGAAAGAAAGAAAGAAAGAAAGAAAGAAAGAAAGAAAGAAAGAAAGAAAGAAAGAAAGAAAGAAAGAAAGAAAGAAAGGATAAAGGAAAGAAACCAAGCAAGCAAGCAAGGACGTTTTGTACATACATATTTTCTTTCTCTGTTTCTTTGTCATTATCTCTCTGTCCCTTTCAATCTTTCTCTCTCTGCCCATGTATCTTTATATCTATATATCTATATTTATGTCTATGTTATATCTGTATCTGTATCTATTTAATATATTTATGTATTTAAATATAAGTCATTGTACCCACTTTGATAACCACCACTACTATTAAATAAGAAAATTTTATTTTCATAAAAGTAGGACTTTCTGTGACATAACACTCATACTATACATGTTCAAATCAGCAAAATTTTGACAAAATTATTTTGGGGGAAACTATTAAATTCACTTACATTATTTCACTAAAAACAGGTGAACAATGTAGTTTTGGGATAATAAATATCAGAATGAAGCAGCACTAGTACTTAGGTGGACGGGGTCGTGGTGGTGAAGGCACAGGACTGATTCGTGACAGCTCCACAGAGAGGTGCGCACACACTCCTGGACGGCTAGGGATGTAGCGACGCTGCCTATATGGATGGCTTTAGTACATGTACATATAACCACTAGTCCTTCGCACTAAGAGGGCTTAAGAGAAATAATACTTTACAAACAACAAAACGTCCCATACCTAGGCATTGATCTCTGAATGCTGTGTTCCCCTGAAAGGGCCAGAGTTATGTAAAATATTAACCTTAAATGAAATTTGGTGGTGGACAAAGAGAACCTCTTCATTGTTTATGTTACTTTATATACATCTAGAATTATTCCCAATAAAAGCAGTTTCTAAAATACTATATAAACATATAGTAGAAAGCATTATATTCTTATTGTTACAGCAGTACATAAATAATGTCTATGAAAATCCATACTGCTCTACATGTGTGTATGTCTGCAATAACTGTATCCTCACGATAATCTGATGCAGTTGACACATGTTAACAGGTGAAATCTGGGGAGGAATAAGTGAATTTCCCAAGGTGCTCTCCTCAAAGAGAATGTCAGGGCTTGACACCTGGCTTCTGATTCCTCCATCCAGTCTTTGAACTGTCAGACTTCTCAGCTATCTTTTTACATGACAGGCTTGAGCTTTGCTGTTGAAGAGATGGTAGAAAATTTGAAATGTGAATGAAAGCTTTTGGTTGTCTTTTCCAAACATTAATTTAAGGACTTGGGCTCATTACTTAAGGAGGAGATGTTTTACTTAGTTAAATGTAATGTGAAATCAATTTTCCTTCTTCTGGGTGACAGGAGACCAAGTGAGGTCCATGTGTCATTTTTCATGAGTCAGAAAAGCCAGATGAATCACAAAGCTCTAAAGTCTGTCCGAGGAGATTCAAATCCTAACACTGCTGTCAACTGTGTCACTCTAGAAATGTCACCTACGTCTTCTTTCTCAGTTAACTGGTCTACAAATCATAGCGTCTGCAGCTCATGCTTGGAGTGCTCCACAAGGAGCCAGTGCCCACACCACAAAGAGGGTGAAGACTGGAGACAGAGGCCCGCAAAACAGGGCAGGCGATTCTCCTCCTGTGGACTGGAAGGTGCCCACATAAAAAGGTAGGAGCAGGGAGCCAGGAAGCAAGTCGGGGCTGTTGGAGGAAGCTTGTCTGAGGCAGAGGTGCTCCAGGCATGAAGAGCTGAGAAACTGAGATGCAAAGACAGAAAAGAAAACGGGTCCTGAGTGGGAGGTATGTGGGGACAGATCCATATTTAATTGTAAATTTAGGGCTAGCCAAATAGCTCAGCAGATTAAAGCACCTGCAGAGCAGGCACAGTGACCAGGGATTTGATCCCCAAGCCTGCCAGGCCGGCCCCGCCCCCAGGGCACACTGAGCCAGCAGTTGAGACTGGGCATGGTGGCACGTCCCTGTAATCCCAGCTGTAAACAGGCGGATCACTATGGGTCCAATCTAGTAGTGAGATCCTGAACACCCTGTAGACCCTTCCTTAAAATACAAAAACTAATAATAATAATAATAATAATAATAATAATAACAATTGTAAACTTAAACCCCTCTGGATAGTACTGAACGTTCTCTACAGCATGAGGGGCCAGGACACTGTACTTTCCCTGATCCCATAGCTCGTGTGGTCCAGGAATACTGCACAAGGCAGCATTTACGTACATAGGGTCGTACAGACACTTCATGAGCACTCACCTTTCAACATAATTGTGTTGTCAGCTTTCTCATGATATTTATCCTCAGGTATATGTTTTGTCTTTCCATACATGCACAAGAGTGTTCTTTCAACCTTTACATCATATGCAAAACTGTCAGGCTTGTACTATATGCTACTTTTTTTTTTCTTAATCTTTTTACTTACTTATGTGGTACAGAGTCTCTCTATGCAGCTTGGACTCACAGTGACCCTCCTGTCTCAGCCTCCCCAGTGCTGGGATTACCAGTGTGCACCACCATGCCTGGTTTCAGGGGCTGGCTCATTGGGGCCAGCAAGGCATGTGGTACTGGGGATTGAACTCAGGTCCTTGTGCTTCCCAGGCAGGTGCTTAGACTTCCGAGTTATCTGCCAAGCCACTGTGTGGTACTTCTAATGAGCATATCCCATTAGAGTTTTAACTATGGTGCCCTTCATTATAATTTTCACTGAAATTATGCTCTGTAAATTTCTTGTATACTAATTGGAGCAGAATTAATTCTAAATTAATAATAAATTTACAAGTTTGACCAGATTTCCACATGCATCCACCATTGTGGTCAACTTTATACCCATGAAAGAAAGGAAAAGGCTATTTTAATTTCATTTACTAATCATGTTAATGTCCACTGTGGGAATCTACAGATTTACCACAGAGTCACACAATTAGCAAGCGGAGAGGACCAGAATTGCACTGAGGTCATCAAGCCCCACATATCCTTTATTTTCCTCTAACTGTGTTATGTGCCAAAACAACTGTGAATGTAGCAAAGTGAGATAAATGCTGTCCACATTAAAATTATATTATAGATGCTAAAAATGCAAGAACCACACTTCTTTTACCTGAATTAGAGGCATGGCCTTGATAAGTAAGTGGTCTTGGAGTTCCATGTACCTAGTAGTAAAGCAAACCACATTTACAAGGTTGTATTTCTAAAACATTATCAGGACGCAAAGTGAGAGGAATTCAGTTTCAAACCACAAGAGTTGCATGAATTGCTCTTTCCAGAAATGAAGGATTCACCCTAATATCTTCTTTTTAAACTTTCATGTGTATTATTAAGTTTATTTAATTATTGACAGAGAAGGAAAATCAAGAAAGACACAATGATAATGAGAAGATGAGAGGGCCAGCCAAATAGCTCAGCAGATTAAAGCACCTGCATACAGGCTCAGGAGCCAGGGGTTTGATCCCTGGGGCCTGCTGTACCAGCCCCACCCTGGGGCATTCTGAGACAGTGATTGAGACTGGGTGTGGTGGCCTGCTTGTAATCCCAGCTCTTGGGAGGCTATAAACAGGTGGATCACTATGAGTTCGATATAGTAGTGTGACCATGAACACCCTGTAGACCCTTCCCTAAAATACAATAAATAAATACATAATAAAAAATAAGAAGATGAAAATTACAAGGGAATTCTTGGTTTATTTATTAATTTATTTTATTTTTGGTTTTGAGGTACTGGGGATTGAACTCAGGACCTTGAGCTTGCCAGGCAAAGTGCATATTCTACTGAGCTATCTCTCCAGCACTCTTGGTACTTTTATAAAGCTACAAGATGAATCTTTGGTGGATTATGAATTATATTATTGTCTCAAAAATCTCACTTCTCCAGGGACTCACAATCTTTTCCATTTCTCCCTACCTACACAATCTTTAGTCCAAATATAAACTTTTTTGGGGAATCTGAGAACTCTATTTAAACACTCACTTGGTTTTATCCTATTGGTAAACAGAAATAAAATGTAAAACACATTCAATGTTACCAGCAATGTATGTAATAAGCAAAACTGGTGCACAGTCCTCTCATGACCTGTGAAAGCAAGCTACAGGTATTCCCTCCCCACACACTTCCTCTTATTAGCCTGGTAACTGGAACCTGGATAGCACAGAGCAGCAACCTCCTCACGGGTGCGTTATCAGGGGCCCGGTGTGTCAGGACTCCATGCAGGGAACACAGGACAAAAGTTCTACAGATACAACCTGCACTGAAGCAACTGAAAACCACTGATACTGTCAGCGCAGCACTCGCTAATCATCAGGTGGTGCAAAGCCACGCAGAGGCATGCTACCCTGCTGTAACCACATCCAATCTTGTGCACGCAGCCTCCATAACCAGAACCCAGAGTCAAAAAGCCAAGTATCTGAAAAGTTGAGCAAAATGTACGAAAACATTGTAATATGTGTATACTCATTAGATATATCAAATATTACTCCTACTTTCAACATTTGCTTGTGAATGTCATACTGTTATAAAACTTACACTTAGAAGAAATTCAGATAATTACTATGTCCACGATAAATAGAGTGGTTTTCAAGTTAGGAAATTAAAATACAACAGTGATTTTGGCATGAATAATAACATAGTTTAGTGGAAAGCCAATGTTGTAAGTCCAGGAACTTGCTCCCTTTTATTGAATGTGATTCATGAACCACAAGTAGGAGAGCCATTCATTAGATGTGCACTTTGTATCCTGTTGTACACATGTACATGTCTCAATATATTTCACACATTTAGAAAGCTTTAATTTTTTAGCTGATTGTAGTCTTAGAAAGGTTTTCAATGAATACATATTCTTACCTGTTAATAATAAAAACATCTGACATAAAATAGAAAATGTTTAAGGTTATATTATTAAATTATATAAATAGGATCTTTGAGCCTATGCATTCTTATTTATTATCTTTTTATAATTTTTGATCAAGATTTTGCAAATGAAGGGTCGGGATATGCCTCAGTGGAATAAGTGTTTCCCTGGCAAGTGCAAGGGCCTGAGTTCAATCCCTGATTCTACAAAAAAAAAAAAAAAAAAATTCAAATGAGACTGCTTTTTTTTTTTTTTTGTATTTTTTAGGGAAGTGTCTACAGGGTGTTCAGGGTCTCACTAGTAGATCAGACTGGTAATGATCTGCCTGTTTACAGCCTCCCAAGAGCTGGGATTACAGGCGGATGCCACCACGCCCAGTGTCAGTATGCCCTAGGGGCGGGGCCAGCACAGCAGGCCCAGAGACTGTTCTATTACTTTTTTTACTTTAAATTTTCCTTAACATAATAATTGTACATTTTTATAGCATGAAACAAGATATACTATTTCAATACATATATTGAACATGCATCTGGAAGCTTTTTACCAAAAATGAAATTATATATTTTGTCTTTCTCCAACTACCTTGCTTTGGTTCGAATAATGTCCTTACATTCATCCACACACTAGTCAAGCATTATTCATTAGTCAAAAAGGACATCTGGAAGGATATTCATCAATTTGTAGATGGATAAAAATGGGGATTATCTGCAATGTAAAATAGCACTTAGCAATAAAGAAGGAATGTATATATAGTCTCTCTACACACCTCGGACTCATAGTGATTCTTCTGTTTTCAGCCTCACCAGAGCCGGGATTATAGATGTCCACCACCAAGCCTAGACTCTGGCCAGCTTAGCCTGCCCTAAGGGCAGGGCTGGACTGCAATGCAATGTGGTGCTTGGGATTGAACTGCCATCTCTGTGCTGGCCTACGTTTTCCTAAGCAGTCTCTTTAGCCCACTGAGCTATCTCACTGCCCCTTGATATATATTAAATATAGATGAAACTTGAAAACAGAATGGAAGAAAACAATAATGAAAAATTATATAAGGTATTACTTAATTTGAACAAAATGCCCAGAATAGGAAAATCTATGGATGTAGGAGGTAGATTAGCGTTTGCTTATGACTTAGAGTTGGCAGAAAATGATAACTATTAGATGAAACAGTATTACTTTGGGGGATGATGAACATGAAAATTTTATTATAGTAATGAAATCATTGAATTATAGACTAAATGAGTGAACTTTATGATCATTTATATCCAGTAAATCTAGTTTTGAAAAATTTTTTCTGACTTTACTTAAAAATTTTCACACATAACCTATGTCCTTACACTATACATATAATCAAACCAAATATTTTATATAGAAGCAAAATATGTAACAACAAAGAAAGTAAATAATATTCTAGCATGAAATCTGATGATTCAGAAAGGATCAAATAAAATATTGCTGCAGAATTCTATACCACTCAAAACTATGCGCGCTTTTACTAAGTTATCCAAGAATATGGATTAAAATTTAAATATTGCCTATTTGCAAGACTGAAGTTGAAACTTTTACTTGACATATTTCAAGTCATATGTATTTTGTTTTAAATGATGAGTAACTCTACACAGGAATTGTAGTTGGTTGAATGAAAACAAGGACCTTCAGGTATCTCAATTTTATATCTTTACCATTAATGATGTTTGCTGTTAACCTATCATAAATTGGTCTTTTCCAACATTTCCTTTGATGAAAATATTTTCACTTTATAAATTTTGTTTTTTGTGAGGCTTTCTCTCCTGCAATGTCTTCCCTAACTACTTCCCACTGAGATTTCTTTCCACCAACTCTGATACCCAGAATTTTTATTTACTTTTCAATGCACAGACTGATTAACACTCTGAAAAATCTACATTCATTTGAGTAAAAATAATTCTCATTCTACAAAGTGGGTGATATCTTAAATATCTTTGTTCCTCCAGTTTGTCTTCCACAATTCTATGCACATGATGGGTAACTATAAATATTTCTTCATTAATTCATATACAACATAATAACAAAATTAACAACATCACTTGCATTTAAATCTTGACCCCTCTGCAAAATATTTGACATAATTTCATCCTTCTGAGCCTCATTGTTATTTAAATGAGAGTAGTTCATTCATAATATGTAATGGCCACATTTACTGATTATTACTGAGATCCAGGTAGAACACTACTATTCTTACTTAAAAGGATATAAACTTTGCTAGCTTTAATTTTTGATGAGAGAAGCAATCTGTTTGGGCCAATAGGAACCATTACTTTGATTGTGTATCACATTGTTATTGCTGGTACAGCGGGCAAGAATTGAGTTGGATTCCTTTTCAAGCAGTGTGAAAGACACCAGTTAAGCTGTTCAAGCCAGAAGCAATAAGAACAATGCAAAATAAAATTAGTAGAATGTAATAGGAAGAGAAAAGCCTCTGGAAAGCAATAGGCCAATACAGAACCCTATTATAAGTCATTCCTCACCAACAGTGGTTAAATGTGTATCTTCTGATTTGGGATCAGGACCTCCCTAACCAGCAGTTCTGAAGAAGCATGTGAATAGAATCAGTTTCCTGGTCCACACAGGTTACTGCTGCTGGTGGCCTAATAATGTCACCTGGGAGTTTTCTCTTTTGAAAGATAGAAAAAGTGGGTCATGATATTGAGAACTCAGAAATATTATCAAATCACAAATGTCCTTCTTAGAAAAATTAACAAAACACCTAATGTGCTTCCATTCACTGAAAGCTTAACTATGCAACTCTTCTGCACCTGAACCAGAGAAACCTTAAATGAAGATTTCATCACTTAGAGAAGAATGTATGAAAAATAAATGAAAACCCTGCCTTGATCATGATCTCTACATGTATAAAGAGAGCTGAAAGGAAGCTTAAAGCATTGTGTAAGTTCATCTCTGACACAATTGAAAATTCATACCTAAGAGTTGGCTTGTTTCCTGGATAACCTAAAAAAGAGAAGATGAAGGCTACAAATATTGCATATCAGTCATAATGTGTTCATTGAATGGTAACTTGTAAAGCATAATAAGCAAGCAACTTCTGTATATTTACCTTATTTTTTTTCTGCTTCTAGAGGTCAGATTCAGGTCCTCTTGCATCAGCCAACATCTGATCACTGATCTCCACTACTGAGAAAAAATGCCCTATGCTTTTACAACAAATTTGGTCTTCTAATATTTTCTAAACTGTCCAACAAATGCAACATCTTATAAATAAATTCACAGTATTAAATTGCTATATATTTTCTAAAATCTTAGCCCTAATTTCTATATTCCTATTTAGTTTGGACCACTAATAAAATTTTGAGTTCCAGAAAAGACACACGACCTGTATTTTGATTGGCATCAGGCAGACACCAATCTTGAACACACCATTGTATATATTGGGATGTTGTGGATCATTTCATTTCATTTCATTATTTCTTTTCATTTTAGGACAGGGTCTCACTTCATAGATCAGACTCATAGTGATTCGCCTGTGTTCAGCCTTCCAAGAGCTGGGATTACAGGCGCGAGCACCACGCCCAGTCTCAGTCGCCTTCTCAGCTCCCCGCCCCACCCCCGGGACGAGAGGGTTTGGGAGGGAACAGCTCGGCAGGGATAGAGCCCTGGCTGCTGCTTCTGCCTAAGCAGGCACTTGAACCCACTGAGCTATTTGGCTGGCCCTCTGGAGTTCTTTTATGCTTGGTTAGTTTTGCTGTGGTGTGAGTTTTGGTAAGGAGATAGCATGAAAAACACACCCTGTGACACCCTCCCGTGGCTGTGTGGTCATCTTTTTAAGATAATCCCTTTAGATTTCCTGAGTAAAGTACATGGTGCCTTTGACATATTCGAGGGAGAAATGAAGTAATGTGAGAAGTGTTGAGTATGCACTTGGGAAATCGGTACGTGTACACATAGTTTTCAGTTCTTATTTGCTCCTCCTCCTCTGCCTCTTTTCTTGAGGCCATCAGATTCATGCATTTATCTTATCTGTCCTTGTGCCTTCATAAGGGCACAACAGTACTCCATTGTGTACATACACCACGGTTCCCTCACCCATCCATCTGCTGATGGTCATGCAGGTTGCCTCCTCTGACCATATTCAATGTTCCTTTGAATCTGGTATCTACATTTGCACACCACTGATAGTGATGTGAAATGTCTGGTCCCAAGACAGTGTCTAAGAAATATCTGTAGGATAAACTATTCAACATAGATGAAGAAAAAAATTTAGAAATTTTAAATGGAATTTGTTGACTGGTATTACGGGTTATGAAATATATTAGACAACATGTAAGCTTGTGAAATATGTGAGACAACGTGTAAACTAGTCTGTTGTATGAAGTCACGGGCCAAAGGGAAGGGGACTTCAAATGGCACCTTATCATTATGGCTTGCAAATTATGGAGACACAGGAAACACCAATTGAATTATTGGTTTCCATGATTTTTTTTTTCCTTTGCGTAAAAGAAAAGAGAGTCATTATGTTGCAAAATGAGGGCCGGTGAGATAGCTCAGCAGACTACGCACATGGTTATGCAAGCACAGGGATCAGGGCTCCATCCCTGGCACCACATGCTGTGCCAGCCTGCCCATGGGCTTTCTGAGCCAGCCATCAAGACCGGGCACGATGACACACCCGTGTAATCCCAGCACTGGGGAGGCTGAAAACAGCAGGATCACTACCTGTCTGAGCTGCTTAGTGAGATGCTGTACCAAATGCATTTAAAAAAATTAAATAAGAAATGAATATTTCAAGCTTTATTAAATTATGCTTGACAAAGCATTACATGTTTAAATATAAAACTTTTTGCTTGGATAAATACATACATTTTTATTTTCATATTTTAAATTAAGTTTATTTGTGCAATTTACATATACATATTGATCACATTAGTCATAGGGAATTTGTACCTGAATATAATATACTTTGATTCCTATTTTCCCCCATTCCCTCCCCTCCCTTTAAACCCACTTCGCCTTCTAATTTACAAAAACTTTTTTTCAATTGTGTCCTCTTCTCTCATTTTTTAAATTTTTCTTTCCTTTCTCTCTTTCCTCAGTATAGTCTCCTTCCCTTTTGAAAAAGTTGTGGGTATTTCAGAGCAACTGTGCACTTTTTGTTTCTTATTTACCCTTTTAGCTTCTCACACCAGAGAGTCAACGTAATATTAACTGTAGGCAACAAAGGCAAGGCAGGGACATCACAGTCTCAGATTTGAGATTATATTATAGAGCTACCATGATAAAAAAAAAAAGAAAGAGAAAGAAAACAGGGCTGGGGAGATAGCTCAGCAGAGTAAAGTGCCTGCCTGGCAAGCACAGGGCCCTGAGTTCAATCCCCAGTACCACAAAATAAACAAACAAACAGTCGGGTACTAAAAATGCGAGAGACCCAGCGATCACTGGAACAGATTGGAGCTGCAGAAACAACTCAGAACACACTTAGCCACCTTATTTCATTAAATTATTTAATTAATTTATTCATTTATTCATTTTTTATGTGTTTGGTACAGGGTCTACAGGGTCTCACTGAGCAGATTGGACTGGTAGTGATCGTCCTGACTTCAGCCTACCAAGTGCTGCAGTCACAGGTGTGTGCCACCCAGTCTCATTTGCTGTCTCAGCCCTCTCCAGGCTGGAACTGCACATCATGAGGGGCATCTAACCCCAGTCTCTGAAGCTGCCCAAGCAGGAACTGTAGTATGCTGAGCTATTTGCCCCGCCCTAGGCACCTTATTTTTGAGAAAGGGGCCAAACAAACACTTCACTGAAGAGAAGATGGGAAGCTGGAAAATCTGGCTTCCCACATGCCACAGCTAAAATTAGACCCATATATGTCACCATGCACTAAAATCAAAATGGAGCAAAGATCTAAATATTAAAACAGAAACATTTAATCTACTGGGTGAGAGAACGTATACATTTTTAAATGATCACCTCTCAGAGTCAGAATAAATATAATTTGCATCTCCCAGGGTAGCTGCCATTTAGAATTTTCATATGTATATAAACAAAATGTTATTGTGTAATTTTAGTACTAAGTGAATTTCATTTAATTGTTTTGATACAGACATTATGTGACCTTTAGAAATAGAGTTAGGGGAAATTAATACTTTTTGTCATTTCTTAAAGAAGTTTGTCGAGATTTATAGTATGTTTTAGTTTAAGGTGTCAGTGAAATCTGCCTGTAAATTACCTAGCTCTTCGCCCTGAGACTGGTAAGTCTTGGGAAACAATCAGATACATGTGGTATTTAGATCTAATGACATTTAGTCTTTAATCTGGTAATTTTAGCATCTTTTAATTTTAAGATTCTAGAACATTTTCTATTTTTTTACTGATTTTTGCATACGACAGCCTATAGTAGTTACTGTCAATATGAGTGTTTGTGTCAGTTTTATCATTTC
>NW_004524584.1:29912956-29914367 GCF_000260255.1 Octodon degus | reverse complement strand
TACGACATGCTGTGTGAAGGTACCTTTTTATCTCTCTAGTAAAATGACAGAGTTTATTTAGTTTCAGGAGGTCAAAGTACCTCGATCTAAAACATGCGCAGAATGTTTCTCGCTCCCAGGGAGAGGTGGCTGTTCTGATACAGAACATTCCGCCATGGTTGGAAATAAACATTTCACTAATTGTAACATTTCAGTGATTTAGTTGTCTACATCTTTGCCAGCATTTGATATTAATATTTTTTAAAATATCTCCAGTTCATGTATGTGTGGAATCACTGTCCTGAAGTATTTATTGCATTTTCCTAATGGCTAATAACCTTGAATGTCTTCTCATGTGCTTAACTTCCAATCCAATATCATGTCTTCTAAAATATACATTCACATTAAAGAAACAAATGTTCAGTCTAGACAAATGCTGCAGTGGTTATGCATTTGTATGGATACACAGACAGAAAATAAAAAATGCAATGCAAAATTAAAAAGATATTAATAAAACACTATCATTGTTGGTAATTATAATACACTTCAATCTAAAAATTTATTTAATGCATATTGGTAAACAGAAAATGAGTTTTACAATATATAGTTAAATAACATATAGTTAAATAACCATCTATTTCAAATGAACTTTCTGTAAACTATCTTTCCTCCTTCATTTGTCTTTCACTTCAAGATTTTTCTAAACCCACCAGAACAATGGCAGATTTATCTTCACAAATCATCAAGTCAAGAAGAGCATGGAGAAAAGTATTTAAGGTCCTCCAAGAAAACAAATTCCAAACCAGACATTTATGCCCTGCAAAATTCTCTTTCAAGTTTGATAGGGAAGTGAAATAATTCCATGACAAAGAACAACTAAAGAATTTCAAGAAGACAAAGCCAACCCTACGCAGACTACTAAAAGATATTGTAGTAGGGGACAAAAATGACCACAATTCCAGAAAGGAGAATGGAAAGAACCAACCAGATAGGGCAAACAATTAAACACAGGAGAAAAAGGAGTAAACAGCAGCAGATAAATAACATGTCAATCATAAGTCAACGTCTCATTTATAACCATTAATGTAAATGGACTTAATTCACCAATTAAAAGAAGTAGACTGGCACAGTGGATTAGGAAGCAAAATCCAACAATAAACTGTCTATGAGAAACACATTTATTCTCATAAAGGAATTCAAAGGCTGAAAGTCAAATGATGGAAAACAATACTACATACCCCAGAATCTCAAAAAAAAAAAAAAAAAAAGCAGGGGTATGAATCCTGTTTGCAGACAGTCTCAACTTCAAACCAAGAGTGATCAAACAAGATAAAGAAGGCCACTGCATATGCGTTAGGGGAAAAATACAAGAGGAAGAAGTAAAGTCATAAATATGCATTCACCAAACACAAGAGCACCCAACTATATAACA
>NW_004524584.1:29910306-29911221 GCF_000260255.1 Octodon degus | reverse complement strand
TCCTCAATAAAACCCTAACAAATAGAATATAACAAATCATCAAGAAGATTATACACCATGATCAAGTGGGATTCATTCCAAAGATTCAAGGATGTTACAACATACACAAATCTATAAATGTAATACGCTATATCAGTACAACCAAATCCAAAAACCACATGATCATCTCAATTCATGCTGAGAAGGCATTTGACAAAGCCCAATATTCATTTATGATCAAACTCCTACACAAATTTGGAATAGATATCCTCTACCTTAATCTGATGAAAGCAATCTATGACAATCCAACTGCTAACAGAATTCTAAATGGGGAAAAACTGAAGTATTTAACTCTCAGATCAGGTACAAGACAAGGATGTCTGCAATCACCACTCCTATTCAATATAGTTCTGGAAACATTAGCCGTAGACAAGAGAGAAATAAAAGGAACAAGAATAGGTAAAGAAGAAGTTAAATGATGATTCTTTGCAAGTAACATGATATTCTACTTGGAAGACCCAAAAGATTCCACCAAGAAGCCACTAGAATTAATATGCAAATTCAGTACCATAGCAGGAAACAAAGTCAATACCCAAAAGTCAATAGCATTCCTCTACACAGATAACAAATACACTGAGAGAGAAATTAGAGGGAAAAAAATACCTTTTACAATAGCACCACAGAAAATTGAGTAAGTATGAATTAATCTACCTAAAGAAGTAAAAGATCAATTCACTGAAAATTACAGTACTCTAGAAAAAGAGATTATAGAGGATTTCAGAAAATGGAAACATATTCTGTGCTCCTAGATAGGAAGAACCAACATTGTAAAGATGGCCATACTCCAAAAATTGTTATAAGGATTTAATGCAATCCCTATCAAAATACCACCAACAAACCTCACAGACCTAGAGAAATCATTCCTAAAATTTATTT
>NW_004524584.1:29896300-29906491 GCF_000260255.1 Octodon degus | reverse complement strand
AAAAAAAATAGCTTAATATGGAAAGAAAAATAATAGGAAATTTTCTAAGCTTAAGGGCTTGGGAGAAGTCATTACCAGATTACCAAGTACAATAAATAGCACACTTCATGTCTTCTGCTTTATTAATTTTTGAATATATTTTGTAACTTCTTTTCTTCAAATTTCCACAAACTTTCTTCTGTTTACTTTTGAGTGTCTTTTCTCATATATGTCTTTTAGCTTATTCTGCATCTATTCAATAATGTTAATCTCTTAAGATTTAATCCATATAAGGATACGTATATATTTCAAATATTACATTTTCTGAGAAGGAATCCTGGATAACTATTTTTTATTTAGACTGATTAACTTTCATATTTTTATTACAATAATGTTTAAGTGGGCCAGGGAGGTGGCTCAGTGGAATAAGTGCTTCCCTGGCAAGCGCAAGGGCGTGAGTTCAATCCCCAGTTCCAAAAAAAAAAAAAATGTTTAAGCTACTTCAACATTTTTTCATTAGTCTGTAATTTTAAGGTATAAAGTATCATGACAATTCTATAGTAACTTACCAGCAATATTTTATTTTATTTTTTTCATGTCTTTTGTTTTCTCCTATTACCTTTTTTTAAACAAACATTTATTTCAGAGAGAGTATATCAATAATTAATATGACATTAGAAACAGTACTGATTTAGAAAACCAGAATGACAGGCATTCCAAGCATGACCCTAGGATTATACATTGCAATCTTCAGTGCAGTTGATTAGTTTGCATACCAGCAATGCTTAGTACAGAAGAATCAATACTTTGCCTAAAACAGTACTAAAATACGAAACAATGTTTGTGTTAAATTTTATATTTCCATTACCAACATTTCTGTATGATTATTTTTAAGTTTGCCTCCTTTTGCTTTTCGAAACTTTTGATAACATTTCATACAAATAAAGATTCAGTCATTTTAAATTGTTCTGTTGTTTTGTTTTTCTTTTCGGGCATCAGAAATTTAACTCAGGACCTCGGGCTTGCCAGCTAGACTCTTGCTAGACAGACACTGGACCACTGAGCTAAATGCCTGTCCCCCGAACTGCTTTTATTAGGTCTATCAAATCTTATTTCTGAAGCATAGAATTTCCTATGTGTTTGTGTTAGCTTGGTTTTTATTTCAGTTATAACTTTTTTGTTACTTGGAAACTGGAAATAAATTTTGATGAGATTTTTTTAATGCTTTACAACAGTTTTTCCAAAAATATTTTTAAATGCAGTGCCTCGGCAATAGACAGAAGGTGTGCAAATACGTACTTATTTTTCACAAATGAACAGTAAAATTACTCTTTCTAGAACTTTCATATAGATCTGATACCCTACAGTTGTGAAATAACCACTCTAATCAGCACAAAGAAATTTCATTGAGCCCAACATTTCTTTCCTGCACTTTCATCTCCAACAAATGGAATCTGTTCTTTGTTGCAAAAGTTGTGCCTTTTCCACAACATTGCATAAGTGTAATTATTCTATCTAACTTTGAAAAGAAAATTTCTTAAAACCATGTGCTCACCTTAAGTTAATCCCTGGTCAAAGATAAAAGAAGTTTTCCTGCTTCAAGTATGCAAATCAATGAGTGTAATATTTTCAATGAATAAATCTCAATAATTCCAAATGACAGGGTCATTCAGAAGAGTATATTTAGCTTTTCCAAATATTTTAGTATTTAACACCACACAGCATCAAATAATAATTCAATCTCTTCAGAGTAGCTCTCTTGGTTATCTTCTGGGCTTCCCAACTTGTAGAAATGAATACCACCATATTTGTGCTCCCTAACGTTGGAACTCTATTGCTGTAATTTGTAGTTTTGTCTGGGAAAAAATAATATAGGACATATATTTGATAAGAATATTTGTAAAAAAATTAAATAAAAAAATTAAAAAAAAATAAAAAAGGGGGCTGGGGAGATGGCTCAGGGGAATGAGTGCTTCGTTGGCAAGTGCAAGTGCCTGAGTTCAATCCCTGGTTCTGAAAAAAAAAAAAAAAAAAAAAAAAAGATTATTTGTAATAGTCCTCTAAAGAATTATATACAAATGTCATGCAAGAAGTCTGTCCACACAATGAAGACCAAAGTATTCATCTGAGGATCTGGAAACCATGTAATGTCCTGCATGAGTCCAGCTGAAGACCTAGAGCTCATAACAATGCCTCCTACAAATCCAACTGGAGGCCTAGAGCCCGTGACAATGTCTCACATAGACCTGTTTCATGGATTTGCACTGGGAAGGTCCAGGGTCAGTGGTGGAAGCTAGAAGGTCTATACCAGCAGGATGAAGGATCTGTGCCAATGGGCCAAGGGATCTGCACTGGAGCCAGGAAGTGATGCTCAAGGTAAGGAGCAGAGCTCCCCTGAAAAATTCTACAACCATGTTCCATGGCAGTGAGGTCTCTAGCTCCGCTGATAAGGGGGAAAGTCAAGTTTCCATCAGGAAACCAACATGACAAGCTTCTCAAGGAGATGGAGATGTACAGCACCTTCCCTTCAGGAGTCCGCAAGCAATACTCAAAGTGAGGAGCAGACCTCACGCAAAGTGCGAGCCAGAGCTCCCCCAAAGTGGACTGTAGCCAATCTCAGTAACGGTAAGGTCTTGAGCTTCTTCATTGATGAGAACAGCTGAGTTCACCAAGAAAGCCTGCATGACAAGCTCCTCCATGAGAACCCACAGCAGCCCAGAGAAAGCAACAGCCCCAATAGCCTCTCCAGCAGCTTCCAGGAAACTTCTGCCAGCTCCCAGCAGCCTAGCTTCTTCTTCTCCAGTTCTGCCTCTTGTGCACCCAGCAGTAACCCTCAGGTGGGTCTCCCCCACACAGCACCATGCTGATTCAGTTTGGTTGGGTGTTACAAGTTGGCCACCAGTTGGCAACCCACCACATGCATGAATACCCAAACAGTTGCTTCTTTTGCCTTTGTCAGCCTCTGGACTTCTTTATTTTACAGCCATGGGTATAACTTCATAGCATTACAGGTAATCTACATGTAACTGGCAGTGTCTGAAGTCTGGGAGGTGGAAATGTGCTATGTTAATTCTTATTTCCCAGATGAAGAAGTAAGAATCCCAGGAGAAAGGATGAGAAGCACCCTCAACCTCCAAAACAAGATTGGCCAAGAGTTTCCAAGAGTCACAAGGACCCCTAACCTTGTATCTGTCACCAGAAACATTCTAGACTACCTGAATGGACCACATAATGGATTATCTGAGAAACACCTTAAAAGAACATCAAGGATGCAAGAAATATACCAGAGAACTCACATAATTAGAATGGTAACTGATGGCTTACATGGTTTATACTTATTTTCTATATTGAAAGATTCCACAAGTAAATTTTGAATTTACTTTTGATTGTTTTCTAACACTAATAGAATTGTTTGATTTAGCAAATAAAACTTATTAAAGTTTCAGATGAATGAACAAGAATTTTTAGTGTGAGGCCAGGTAGAATAAGCACTTCCTTGGCAAGCACAAGGGCCTGAGTTCAATCCCCGGTTCTGAAAAAATAAAAAGAATTTTTAGTGTGTTATTTGGCTAGTCATGGGTGTGCACTAGTAGGTACAAGGCCAAGATTCTTACAGAGTGAAAAAAAAAGATTCTACTTCAAAGTGTAATCAGTGGTGGGTTCCTTTTGAAGTCATTGCACTCTATGCATTATAGAAAATGCAAATAATGCAAATACTTCAATGTAGAAATACTGTGAGTTATAAAATGCATATATAACACTGACTCTTCAATACACAGTAGAGCTTATATCTCAAAGAAACTAACCAATACTATTTTGTCACTAGCATGTGTTTTGAATTTTAATCTTTGAAAAATGACAAAAAAAAGAAAGAAAGAAAATCCAGAATCAGCAGCTGTCACTCAATAACATGCACTAAAAATGTTTTTAAAAAGCTGACAACCTGGCAGGTGCCTATGATTTACATGCTAGTTTGCCCAGAGATTCTCAGGCATTTCATTTTATATTGAAAACCGAGGTGCTCTCAGAGCTCTTTTTGATATCGTTTGAAACAAAGCTTCCAACTTTAGATACGAATCCTGGCAGAGTTTTCCTGCTGGTCGCAATGCACAGGAAGCAGTAATTACACATTAAGAGGCAGGAAACTTTGTAAATGCTTCACTGTGGAAAACTCAAACATTTCCCAGAAATCCACAGGAATTTCTTTGCAAATTTATTGGATTAGTTGGCAATGTGTTAAAAATTAAAGGCAAACAAATGCTGATGCTGAGTATCTCTTTCCTATTATTTGGATGAATACCACCAAGCCACACCACCATGTGTTTTACATATTTTTACTTTTCTATTTGGTTACATGGGAATAAAACAAAATGTCATCATGATGCTTCAGAGTCTCATCCACAAATTCTATGTGTTAAATACGTTTGTTTAGTCTAATAACATGTTAGTTAATTGGACACATTCATGGCCTGTGATTTCACTTGTCTAGCTCAAACATCCCATTGTTCTATGTGTATGCAAAGCTACATGGCTTACTTATCCCAGCATGGAGCGTCGAGAATGTTTGTCTTGATATATAAAAACAGCGAATTTTGGTGAGATCATAAATACATCTTTATTCTTTGATTCCAATAATACATGGTTGCATTTCAACTCATAGTGTAGCATATTTCAATATACACATCAGAATATTTACATACTAGATGCCAATATTTAACATACAATTGCAGTGCTATAAATGTTAAATTCTTACTGGAGGTATATTTACTTCTTTTATTAACTAAAAGTTCAAAATATCCTTTCCATGAGTGTGATAGTCACCATTTGAAATGAAACAAAACCTCTCATGTAATCAACTTTAGAAAGGAAGGTATATGTTGACTCATGAATTTGCTTAGCTTAAGACCATAGTTGATTGGGCCTGTGATTTAAGAGAAGTGTATCATGTCTGCAGAGTGGGACTGCAGAAGCCTGCTTACTGCACAGTGCCCAAGACGCAGACACAGATAGGAGGACTCAGGGGCTCAGCACCCCTTCATTAGCACGCTTCTGGTGATGTCACTCAACTCAGACTTAGCCCCTTTCAAGTCCACTATGTCAAGAGAGTGGGACAGCCTGGATCAAGCCTTTTGGGCCACTGGCAGATGTCCAGGCGCAATTACAGCATTGAACTCTAGTCTGCTGAAAAGCTAGTGCAGAGAGTAGATTGCAAATATGCATGAATCAAACTTTTTCTTTTTCTTTCTTTCTTTTTTCTTTTTCTTTTTCTTTTTCTACCCCTGTAGAAGAGGTGACTTTATTTCCTTTGGTACAAATGATGTCTTGGGGCATCTATGACTGCTGGTGCCTGCGAATCGATAATCATAATTTTATATGGAACTTACCTATATCACACAGCTACTTCTTTAGTACTTTTTAGTTCTTTGATGTGTTATTTGATAAAAATCTTGAAAAAGTGAATTAATATTTGTCAATGTCATCAATTATGATTATCCTCTCTCTAAAATAAAATAAAAAATGAAAAGGACAATAAAAATTTAAAGTTTATTGAAAAAAGTGTTAATGTTTGATGATTTTCCCAATCTTGCATACCCACATCTGTTAATCTGAGCATCATATTTGACAATAAAAATATGTAATACAGAAGTCATTGTTAATTTGCAATTCTTGTTTTGAAAATCTGTACCATATGTATTGTTGAGTGTTGCTCTGTTTCTGTCTTTGTTTTTACTGTATAGTTTTCATTTTGTTTTTTTTTTTTTATTTTACTCTTTGAAACAAAATAAAATAAAAAAAAACATATGGGAACTATTTTTTGACACCCTGAGAAATAGGGAGCGTGATTTTACATAAGTAAAAGTGGAATACTTGAAATAAAGAAAATGCTTCTTATGCAATTTTAAAAGAAGTAAAACAGGGCGCCTGCCCACTGGCTCAGCTGCTTGAGTGCCTGCTTAAGCAAAGCAGGCAGGCTCAGGATTCTGTGGTTTGATCCCCAGATCGTCATACCTTATGAGACCTGCCTTTAGGCATCCTGAGCCAGCTCCCCCCCAAAAAAAAAGTAAAACAATTTCTCAGTTTTTGTTCCTATAATTATATTTGACGTAGGCTGTCTTCAATATAAAAATGTGTTATGATGTACAATATGACAAAATAAATTCTGCTAATATGCCAACTTTGTGAAATTCCAAAGTATCTATGTCTATGATCCAAATTTTTTATTTATAGTTGAATTTGGTAATTCAAATAACAAGGAATATTTGTAGGAGCTAGAGGGAAAATATAGAAATTATCAGTGATTACAGGATCTGATAGTATTACATAGAAAAAAAGCAGAGTCAGGAAGATGTGTAGAGTATAGCTGATCTTTCTACACTTGATGACAAGATGTAATTCCTTTTTCACAGAAGACAGAGATGCATACTCAGAACTACTTTTATTTAATGCAAAGTGCAATAAGAAAAACCATTCCACCTGTCACATCAGCAATTATTTTTCTGTGAAATACACCAAGGAAGGCAGTGACACTGTCTGAACTTTGATATCATATGGAGTGGTCCAGAGGGAGGAAGTAGTTCTGCACTATATCAGAATCTATAGTCCCAAGTAGCTAAAACTACTGATAACAATAATTTTGTGCAGATGAGTATGGACAGGGAACTAGCTTTGGCAGACAGAAGTATTGGTAACATTTTGTTAAACATCAAAAGGAACAGGAAAATTGGAAAAAAGATGAGGCGAGAACTATTTTATTAGCAAATCCTGGCCACAGATTCCTCCAAACGCCTGTGGTCATAGAATCCTATATAATAGAGCTTATCAATTATCTTATACCGTGTGCGCTTATTTATCACAGTTTAGGAAATGTATAAATTTCACTCTGAGAAGTGAATGGTTAACTCTTGTGTCAAACTTTATCGTCTTCCCAGTTTCAGAGCCCAAAAACCCCTTTTATAGTTACCCATAAATATCTGAATTTTGGTCAGCAGGAGCACAGTCGTTCTTGGGGTGATCAAAACAGAAGCACTGGTAGTATTGTTTTGTCGAGCCCACTCAAATGTTATATCCAAGAGCACATGAGGCTGTGAATTGCTGTGCGTTTGCTATTCCTCAGGTCTTATTTTCATGTCTGACATTGCCTTCTATAAAAAGAGAAGTAACAGTATTTCCAGCATCTCTTTGTTCACTTTTTTTTTTTTGAAAGAGGAGAGTACTTAGAGCCAGGGAGCTAACTCAGTGAAATAAGGGCCTGCTTAGCAAGCACAGGGGCAGGGATTGTACCCTTGGGGCCACCTGCCAAGCCGGCTCCCCGCCAGGCTCACTGAGCCAGGGACGGGATCCAGGTGTGGCCGTGCACGCCTGCAATCCTAGCTGGGGCGGCTGCGAACAGAAGGGTCACTGTGAGTCCGAGCTGCCTAGTGAGACGCTGTGCCAAGTACATAAAATGAAAAATAAATCAAAATCAGTAAATTTTAAAAAATTAAAAGATTGTGTGGAAAATAATATTGAATACGAGGTGGGGCATGTGTCAAACTTACATTTTCAAGAGAATACTCCTTCTTCAGAGGATTTTGGAATGGAGAGGAGTAGTAGAAACATAAACATAGAAAGCGCCTGACATACGGAAAGCAATAGACGACATGCGTTTGTATTCAGGTGGCAGCAGATAACTTGTGCATAAGTGAAGATATTTCAGAGGCGGTTGTGGCAGAAGATGGCTTGCTCTGGGCGCTGCTTGTGATGTAGGTGCTAATAAGACTGGAAAGGAGGAAAGGCCCGGCTCTGGCGCCCATCCCTGCATAGAAGGACTATTTACAGAAAGAGTAAGAGCAACTCTGATTTGGAAGGAAATAGTAAGATTCCATTAGACAATGATGAACTTTTTGATACGTCCTTAAGCCCAAGTGTCACATAGGGCACTGGATGAGAAATCTTATGTTTCCAAAGATGTCTAAGGTCTGAGTAAAAAGTAAGATTTATTAATAATTCGAGATTAATTAATTCCTTGGAAATCTAAAAGCTTAGGACAGGGCAAAAGCAAAGAGAAACCAGAAAGTAACTGAGCTCTGTGGGGCAGGGCATCTAAAGACAGTGGGAGGAAAGGGGCAGAGAGGCCCGCAGGGACTCAGCAAGAGTCCACCGCGTGGAAATCACACCAGAGGACTCACGTAACTGTTCTGCCTTTTCTTACTTACTCTGACACAGGAAATGTCTTCATTTTGTTTCTTAAAGTTTTCAGTGGGAATACACAAAGAATTATGTATCTATTAAATATATTTTAAATTATTTTTCTTACATGGGTGACACTGACAAAGGTTCTACAATCTGAGGTACAGGATCTCAGGATAAATCCTGAGGGGATTTCACTGACCTTATCAGACCCAAAAGCTACAACTCTTGTTGCATAGGTCCTGCTTTACCTTGGTCTTGGCCATCCAGCAGAAAAGTATAAAAACGAAGTATAAGAAGTAAAGCCATGGTGTTATGCTGAGCTGTAGGGGACTCAGGTCAACAATATCTGCCATTGCCAGTGAAGCAGAAGACCCAGTACTATTATGGACTACTAGACTCTTTTAGGATATTTTGCTGAGCTAACACACCTGTAATATTTAAATGATGGAACTGAACAATAAAAGGGGATACAGATGAATGTCCATTTTGTATCTGTGTATTCCAAATGGTTAGGATAGATATATAGTTACATTCTCTTAATGAATAGAATGATTTGTTCTAATAGTGTTTGTAAATAGGATATCATGTCTGCATCTTGTACAGCAATTAACCACTAGGAAGAATGTATGCAATGTGTTAATTATTGAAACTGTCCTACCAATTTGGTTTGAAACTGTCTCCTTGCTATTTGTTTCTCAATAAAATTATGGAAAAGGAAAAGACCTAGAAAAAAATAATAATTATTTTTCTTATGTATTTAGGACAGGGCCTACAGGGTCTACAGGGTGTCACCATGAAGATCGGACGTGTAGTGATTTTCAGCCTCCCAAACTCTGGGCTTACAGGCCCGCGCCACCATGCCCAGTCTCAATCGCCGATTCAGCACACCCGAGAGCAGGGCCAGCACAGCTATAATTAAATTTTGATGTGTTTAGAAACAATATCTCCTTAGATTTTATACTTTTTCATTTTGGAGGGGGGGGGAGAGAGAGAGAGAGAGAGAGAGAGAGAGAGAGAGAGAGAGAGAGAGAGAGAGAGAGAGAGAGAGAGACAGCACAGGGCCCATGAGATACTCCACAGTCTAAAGCGCCTGCTCAGGCAAGCTTAGGCAAGCACACAGGAATCACGGTTTGATCGCCAGCACCAAGCCCTGCCGCCTGGATGAGCTGAGCCGGCCAAAAAATAAAAAAATACAAAAAAACACTTAACACAAGCGAAGCATGATGATGTACATTAGTGCTCCAGCTGCCTCAGAGGGGTCCACGGGATATACGCTTGAGTACATGGTTCAGGAGCAGCCTGGGCAGTTTAGAAAGACCTCATTTTAAAGCAAAATGGAACACCACAATAAGCACTTGACGTGAGATTTGCCCATTTATGATTTAGCGCGTCATACTATAGTGTTCAATAGTCCCTACGTGGCAGGACAGAGCTCTGGAGCTCATGCAAGTTGCACAACTGTAAGGATTTTCCACTCCTCTTTACATTATCTGGCAGTTGTTATTGTCTTCTCTGCGCCTAAGAGTTTTCCTATTATGAATACCGCCTAGCCACGAAATCATTAAGTGTTTGTCTTTCGACATCCAATCACTTACCATAATATCAGCTAACTGTTCATTCACAGAAGGGGAGACAGGTCCTTGCTCAAGGCTGAATAATATTTTTCTACCCAGAATTATGCACAATAACCACGATACGAGATCCACTCATGCTCATTGACAGATGAATCCATAAAGAAAATGTGGAGCATGCATGCTGGTTATTTTCGAATTCAAAATCTGAGGCTCATGAGAATTGAGGTTTTGTGTTTTGAATACTAAGAGTTTTTGCAGAGTAATTGATGCACATTTTAAACAAAGGAGGAAAATACATAGTGTTGTATGCATATTTATGTTTTATAGAATGATTAACTTATGTTTAATCACTCTTCACAAAGAAAATTATTATTATGATTACTACTATTTTACTATTATTAGTCTTTTTAAGACAGGGTCTTGCTGTGCAGTGCAGGCTGGCCTTGAGCTCACTTTGTAGCCCAGG
>NW_004524584.1:29893277-29894702 GCF_000260255.1 Octodon degus | reverse complement strand
CTCTGGTTTCTGCACAGTCCTTTCAATGTCCCTTTGTTACACAAGTTATTGTAGGAAATGAGAATAAACATTTCTTTTATTGGCAGAACAGCAGGAGTATTTCTGGGAAAACAATCCTGACTGGTGAGAGCAGTAAAGGGAACTTCGTGAGTGTAGAGAAAGGACTCATCGGCTGTCCACTTTGCTCTCTGCCATCTCTCCCTGACCCTCTCATGGATCTCTGTTTCCCGACATATCTCACCCCCCTCCGTGGTTTCAAGGATCTTTTTTTAATCTTTTATTTATTTGGTCTGGGTCTCACTATGCAGTTCAGACTTGTAGTAATCTTCCTGCCTCAGCCTCCCCAGCACTGGGTTACAGGCATGTGTCACCATGTCCGGTTTTGGTGGCCAGCACATGCTAGTTGAGTTCCAGAGCCTGAACAGCATGCAGTACCAGGAATTGAACCTGTGTCCTTCCACTTTCCAGGCAGGCATTAGACTGCTGAGCTATATCCCCAGCTCTCAATCATTCTTTTAAGGCAATTCCACCTGTATGGACTTAATGTATGCACTAGTTAAACTGAATTTGAATTAAATTAACACTACTGACAATTTTAATCTCTTTCCCACTATGATTCTCTATTAAAACACTCACTTAAAAAGAACACTAATTTTGTTTGTATTACATCCAAAGACATAAAATATTTAGTAATGTAACATAAATGTCTAAATTATTCTACAAATTCTATTAATTATTTTTCAACTGTGGGAAGCCATCAACTGGTATCTATTTTATAATAATGTCAGCCGTTTCCTTAAGTTTCTATTCCCCTGCTGAGTTAAGTCTCTGCTCCTTCCCGCCTTGCCCATTCCCCGTGAATCACGTGCTGTGCCCCAGGGGTGGGACCACCTCCATTGCCTAGGTACCTGCTGACATCAAGAGCCGAGACTTCCTCATTCCTACACTCCCTTTATATACCCAGCACCTCCCCTGAATAAACGAGACTTGATCAGACTCTCCTGTCTTGTCTCCATTTCTCGCGTTTCCTGTCCTTTGTCCCCTCCTCCATTCCCCGCTCCTCTCCCAGGTGACCTTCGTTGACTGACCCCCTGGTTCGGGACAAGTGGCGCCCAACATATGGGGCACCTGGTATGGAGGATTCAGCGACAGAACCATCCGAGAGAGCCGGCAAGAGAGAAAGTAAAAGAGGCCCGCACTGCAGGTGCCTGCTGCGACGTCTGAACCTCGTAAGCGGACAGCACCCCCTTTCCCTTTTCCTTCAGCAATGGGACAGGCATTAAGCGAACATGAGATCTTTGTAGAAAGTTTGAACAAAGCATTAAAGGCGAGAGGAGTAAAGGTTAAAATTAAGGATTTGTGTCAATATTTTGAATATATTAAACAAGTTTGTCCATGGTTCCTTATTGAAGGAATTACTGATCA